>NC_134297.1:2166273-2475741 GCF_949628215.1 Phalacrocorax aristotelis | reverse complement strand
AAATGTCTCTTCATCTCTGATGCTTTCTATAAGAATAAAATTGCAGAAAAGCATTAAATGTGCCAGCAGCTCTCTAAAAGCTGCTCACCTTTTTGTCTATGGAGTATGAAGACAGTGCCCTTAAAGATCTGTAAAGGAAGAGGTAATACCTGTTTATCTGGTTAACATCTGTGTCACAGAGAGTCACCCTTTTCTCTGCAATACTACAGCAAAATTAGGAAGACTAGGCAATTAATTCTGAGGATTAACTTCACCCTCAGGAAAGATCTTTTAAATCCTTTCGAGTCATCTTTAACAGAACAGGAAATCTACACAATCATTTAAAATGAGCACTCACCTTTGAGATGAAAACTATTTCCTGAGCAAGAATTTTATCCTCTGAAACTTAGAGAAGATGAACCCATAGTCATTGCTATCAACCCCACCCCCCAAAAAAACAACATAGGTTATCTTTGCCTATGAAATGGGATTTTACTGATGGACTACGAAGGATTTCTTATCAATGTATGTATTAATGGAGTAGCTTTCCCAGTTCCTGGATGTGTTTGTTGCTTTTTCATTGACCTTTGGTTTTTGTCTTAAACAAAATATAAAACATTCATTCCTTCACTCCTTTACCACTTTTCCACCTCTAGCATCTTTTTCACATGGTTTAAGAGTTTACAGAAAGGTTGGGTAATGGATAAATTAACATCGAGGAAAAGGAAAATTCAGCTATATGAGTTCTAGAACAATGATTTTCAGAGTATTAGGCTACTGTTTGTTATCAAATATGAATGTAAGGTGGGGATTTTTGGCAGATGGAACTGTGTGGAAAACAGATTCTCTGAAGCTAGAGACGGAAGTCTATTAATCTGCTCTTTGGCATGTTCTCTGTATTTCATGGCTCTTCAGCATCTCAGAGTGGGAATTTTACAGCAGGTTCATAGGAGCTGTAAAAATTGTTATTTAACGCTTTATATAAATTAATAGCAGAGTCTGTGCAGTAGCCTCTTTTTCATTTCATTTGATATCAAACTGTTTGTCGTTGTCTTTTAATTTTCTCTATACTCTGTGCACTTTTGTATTAACATTAAACTGTAAAAATATTAAAAGCTACCATCAGATGAATTAAAAGCGGGTTGTAGCTGTTGTAGCAGGAAGATGCAGTTCTGATTTAAGTTCTTATTTAGGGCATTTGATACCTGAAGAAAGCTAAAGAAACAGTTTGGGATGGAGATGATGTCTGGACTTTATAACGAAGTGGCCCAGGTATAATAACTAGTAACATTGAGATTGAATTGGTGGTGATGTCTCAAAATTCTGAAAACCAATAGGGCTGCCTGCACAGTTTGCTCACAGCTTTTGGTAATAAGGCTGTGAATTGGACAGTGAAAGGGGTTTGGTACTTTGAGCTTTAATCTAGTGGGTTCATCAGCACTACCATCTGTAGAGTATTTTTACTTTTCTCATTTCTGATTTCAAATTTGCATTTATTTCTAGTACCTACTGACAGTCATAGCACCTGGAGATTTATGGTTGACATACAACTGTATTTACCAGGACAATGTATGGCTTCAGTAAATACTGTATCTAAGGGCTGCAAGTCACAGGGACCCCGCTTACTATGAGTAACTGAGCTAAATATAAGGGAATGTTTGTGCTGTTGTTCATGTATGCTTTCTTTCCTTGCCTTCTGAATGGCTGCTCTTCTCCCCATTTTCACCACCACATACTATCCCTTCTAATTCCTTTTCCTCCACATCAGTGTTCTGTACTGTAGTTTGTCACGTTCAGCCTGCTGTAGTTTTTTCAGAACTCCTCAGGGGCCTCAGCTGCGCTGGAGTGGGGCCATATTCAGAGGAATTCCTTTCATGGATGTCCTTAACGCTGTGGGGATGCATGTTCCCTGCCTCCCTGAACACTGCAGTGCAAACTTGACACACAGGCTTACAAAACCACTACTTCAAAGCCATCTCAGGAAACCCGTTAACCAAAGAAAGGTTAGAGATGTGAACTGTTCTGTTGCAGGGAATTTCAATGCGTAGGTTCTCCAGGGACTCCAGTGAAAGCATTGATAAATGGTAGTTACTAGATTCCATCAGCTGCTGCTGTCTCTTTCTTCCTCTTAGCTGCTCTTGTGCTCTACCTCTGTATTACAGAAAGTTAATTACAAGTGGTCTGTATGTAAATGATCACATTAAGTGGCAGTGATTCATATCGTCTGATGCTTCCATGTATCTTTGTCAAGCTTTATCAGATTGATAGCAGTTCTTATGTGATCTTTGGTGATAAAGTAGCTGGAGGCAAGTTATGACTGCTAGAAACCTTGTAGTGATTTCAGCTGAGTCAGTCAATTTATTTTTCTCTGTAAAGGAGATTGACCATGAATTCCACCGAACGGTTTATCTGTGATTATGGGGTTAATCTGGTGCTGTGCAGATCCCTGAGAACAGTCTCTTCCAGTGGTTCATATTCTTCATGATTCATTTATCAAACTGTGGAAGAACAAAGGGCAGCCAGGATCCCAACTCTGATAGCTAGAATTACTCTCTCATTTGAAATAATCTAGCAATTGAAAAACAACACAGTAACTGATTAATTATTTTGATACAAAGCTCTGCAGTGTCAGTGTCTGCACTGGGCCCCAGCACTATGTGCAGGCCGTCCCTTGCTGAGTGCCAAGCAGCTTGGCACTCCTTGCTTGGAGTGCCAAGCAGCTCTGAAATCCACGTAGACACTCATGGGCGTTCCAGGCTCTTCCTAACTTCCAGTGGACCTCTTGATTCATTCTGATGTTTCTATGACTGAAGAATACGACATTTTTTTTTCAAATACAAAAACATGCATAAAACTTACCTCTGTATTTCAGCTTCCAGGAGAATAAACTAAGATTCAAAATAAGTGTTCCTAAAACTGAGCTGATGAGACCGCCACCTTTTATGCTCAAACAAGGAAGCTGGACTGAAATTTAATAGTTTTGTGTTAATATTGCTCTAAAAGGAAAATGTTAGAATTCCAAGGATCTTTCTTTTCAGTCTTAGTAACTGGACAAGAAGCAGATGATGTGTAAAGATCTTGAGGTGAGAGCTTTGATAGACTGTTATTGTCTAGAAGACGTTAGGTAGTTGGGAGCAAAAGCCTCAAACATATTTTAGCATAAGTAGCATAAAAGAAAGTATTAATCAGATAAAATGTCCACTGAGATGGTTGCAGCTGAAGAACGCCATACCAGGCAGTCTTCATCAGGTTTGACATTAAATTTGTTTTCAGCACTAGCAATGTAAACCACCTTTGTTCTTCTTAAAGTTATTGCCTGTAGATAACTGGATTGTTCATGTAGCCTTTACATTTTGCTGTTTTTCGAAGGGGTCATAGGGGCTGGATTTCAGTTACTCATCACTGATATGCTATGCTGTCATCAGATAAAACTTGCTGGTTGTCTGTACAGTGAAACGTCTGTGCATTTGTGAAAATAAATACAGCTTTGAATTGAGGATGGAATAGTGAGCTTCTCTCTGTATACTTCCAGCCCCACAAAACTGCCAGATTAAGATGCCTTATAGATGTCTGCAGAAATCATGCCATCTTGATGGTAAAGCTACTGTGTTTGAACCAGATCAGGTAGGAGAGACTGTTATTTTGAAGTAGGTTATAGTGCTGGTTTGTCTTGCTGGTGGACAGTAAAATATGCATTGACGTCAGAACTGGCTGATCAGCATTCAGTTCATGAAGTGGGTCAGGTTTGTTTCTAACACACTCACACCTTTCCTTTATCTGTACGTCTCTCCCAGTTATCTCCTTTGCTCATATCATTATTATAACAAAAGATCCACGTGGCACTGTGAAGCCAAGCAGATAGAATTCTGTTGGTAATTTTAGAAGAATGGATTAATTATAGCTCTGAAGGTAGTATCCCTTCTAAAGGATTTTTAGAGGTACAAATTAGAGACTACGTCATATTGCTAGATGCACAGCAGAAGTTGCAGTGGCTCTCACAGGGAGCTTCCCTTTCTGAAATTGCAAATGGGTCTGAAATCTTAGTCTGTTTCCCTTTTTAACAGGAAAACAGCTTCCCTTTAAATGATGTATGTTCAAAAAATTATACCTTCTAAATTCAAGATTATTCTAAAGGGGGTAATGAGATTAAGAAACAAAATACTGCAAAAGTTGAGAGCCAATATTTGCAGATTGCACAAACACAGAGTTTATTGAACTGAACACAATGCTGCAAATGATCATACTTTTTCATGTGCAGATTCAGGCAAATGTTAAGAAGACAGAGATCACTCGGTTATGCCTCGTCCTTGGGAAGTGTTCAACGCCAGGTTGGATGGGATTTTGACTAATCAGGTCTAGTGGAAGGTGTCCCTGCCCATGGCAGGGGGCTTGGAACTAGATGATCTTTAAGGTCCCTTCCAACCCAAACCATTCTATGATTCTATGACTATATAATCTCAGTCCTCTAGTAATGAGTCCATTTCAGTCCTTTTAAAATTCTGTGGCTGGCATATGTTTTTTTGAGGGCTGGCACATTTTTCCCTTAAACATTAGTAATGTTCTTAAAATCAGTTTCTCTGGAATGAGATATCTCAGCAGTGTTCTTAAGTTAAAAACTATTACCTTTGATCCGTTATGATTATGGTAGATCAGCGATTGCAAAGTAGAAACAAGGGGAGGTGGTGGAAGAGAGAGAATGAGAGACTAGTGATTGTTTTGTGCTTAATTGAATCCTGGCCATTCTCACACTCCAAAAAGTGGGACAACTAAACTGACAGTGCAATAATTAAAAACTGAGGAAGCCCAAGCTTCCAGTATCCTATCTAAATCATAGACTTTTTCTTTGAAATGGTTTTCATGAATGCAATTAGTTCTTGAGTTCTTAAGAAATGGTTTACCGTAATTTGAAGAGACAAGTATAGAAAGCATAATGGAAACAAAAAGAGCTAACCATAATAACTTATGTGCCCTAACAAATAATGCTGATCTCCCTGCACAGGTAATTATTTTGTCCAACAACAGAATGTAGTTGCATTTCTAAAGATAAGAGCAGATTGCTGAAATATGCAACACTCTTTTTAAGTCCTATGTTACATAAAAAAGTCCAGTATGAATTAGTAGGTGTCTGGCTCTTACTGTGCTTAGTATTGCCAATGCATGCTGTTTTTTCAGCAAAAACCTATAACTAAAGGATACTGGTGTTCCTTGCCCATGAAAAAGGGAAGAAATCTAAGTTTTAGGACTGCAGATCAAAGAATGAAGGAACCATTTGCCAGGTTTAAAAGACACATACCGCTAGACCAGATTCATGAGGAGTTCCATACTGGGTCAGACCCATCTAGCAGTGACAGGGAGCATATATCAGGCTGGCCATTTTCTGCAGCCTAATTCCTTGTGCTTGCCCCTACCCCCAAACTGCAGCAGCCTGAATTGTTGTATTAGTGCTTATACAGAACGCATCCTTGGCTATTCCTTCTACTATGAATTTTTAGACCTTTCATTGATGGATTTACTTAATAAAACTTAACCATCTGTGCTGTCACAAGACCATCAGGTGTAAGCCAATTGCTGCTGTTCCACCCACTCAAGCACCCTCTCCAACGGTGTAAGTTCTGTAATTCTGTTGCTCAGATAGGGAGCAAAGGTAACAGCTCTGCAAGGATCATGCTTTTCAGTTCTAAGATGTCCTTGCTCTTGAGCTACATTTGGTAACAATAAATAAAACTATGTGTTATGAAATTAAGCATGTAAGGATAATAGTTAAACTCAAAAATACTAACTGCAACATAAACCTGAAACTTCCTTTATATTGATCAGTCGCACTTAAAGACTGTTCTGTCTTTTGCTGTTCAGATTTTTTCATGTTTCTTTTTGAAGTGGCTTCTACATGTTCACATTCACCAAACAGCTAATTTAAATCCAGTCTAGATAGGCAAAGAGCTTCACTTTCTTAGGAATTGAAATCTTGTGTATTTCCAAGCAAGTTATGCTTTCTATAGCTGTGCTTACAAATATACGTACATGTACTTGTGAATCTGATAGAAAGATTTATGAGGGTGGCACCTGAATAGGAGCTGCAGTTCAGAGATGAAGATTGATATTTATCTGCAGTACTAAGAGGATGTTGAAAATCTGATAAATTCAAGATAAGTGAAGGGAGAGATCAGATTTACTGACACCTACACAGATGGCAAAATGATTCTGAGAGAAGAAATTGCTTCATGTCTCCTTTAGTAATGTCAAGGTTGCCAAGCTGATTGTGTGTGAAGAAAAGTCTCCTCAAAGAGAATAAAAAAAATTCATAACAGAAGTCCAGCTGTGATAGGAAAAAGGCAGGTGACACAAAGGGATTGAGAGATTTTTTGGTAGAAGATTTTGGTTTTCCCCCTTTGTTATTACAGCTGAAGTTGCAGTTGTTTCAGAACATAAAAGGAAGGATGGCACGATCATTATATTCAGTGTTTCCTATGTAGATTTGGAATCTGAGCTGACCTTGATCGTTTGCACCTCCAGAGTATGGCGATGTGCCAGGGTGCTGTTGCGTAACTGTTCACGCAACTGTCGGGCATTCTGTGTGCTTGCAGAGCATGTCACTGTTACGGATCTTGCATGTGGTTTGACCTTCAGATAGTCTTTTCTGTCATTGTAGCCTTCTTACTGATAGGCAGTGGAGCTCTTCTTTGATTACGGACAAGTCCCAAAAGTTCATTGCTATGAGAACTGGGTATCTGATTTTCTGACTTTTAGCTAATACAGTGACCGTAGACTGCTGCTGGAGATTTTGCCTCTTGAGGGTTCCACCCATACCAGATATTTACAGTAGTGTATGATGTTCTCATGTAACAACATATGTTAATTATCTGGAATAAAATATTAATTTAGGGGCACTGGGTTAAAAGGGTAGAGTGAAGCTTAAATATTTGTCCGTCTTTTAAGCTTCCAGTCTGTTGGCAATGCAAAAATAGATGAGAGATAAGAGTATCCTGTGTCATCACAGAAAAGACAGCTCATCATTAGCAGTCAGCACACAGATACCTAAATCTCTAAAAAGCTAGAGTGATTGTAGATCTGATTTAATTGCTGTTTCAAGCAAACTCAATCATTTGTATTTGAACTAGCGTTTATCTTTTTAAAAGGCCTCAATTTTAATTGAGCTCAGATTTTAATCAATCCACCCAATACTACTATGCTGCCCTAGAAGATGATTCTAAATCAAATCTATTATAAAGATAAATCATGAAATATAACATTTTTGAAGGTATTTATGCCCCAGAGCCCCTTTACCAAGCAGTTTGCTGAAGTCCAAAGGCGTTCTTCCATTTGTTTCTTCCAAACGCAAGCTGTGGGCTGCAGCTCCTCATTTGTCACTAGGATCACTTCAGCACATTTGATGTCAGATAAGCCCTGTAGTTCTAGTCTTGAAGGGAGAATGACAAGGCTATCTAATGACCAAATCAGTTTTCCTAGAACAAAGATTTACTTGTTCAGAATGAAAGCATTTTGGGGAGGAAGACAAAAAGGTAAAACTGCAAGGATATAAAAGATGTATCTATTCATGCTTTGAGTAAATGCAAATAATGGTTATGGTTAGTTCGAGATGAGAACAGGATTAATCCTACAACTATAGGTGACACTGAAGAGCTCTGAAGAGAATGGATTGAATTACTGTAGGCAGATCTTATTTATGGAGTGTTAAGGACCTGGATCTTTGCAGAATTCTTGTTGTAGAGGAATTGCCATGCCATGTTTCTACTGACTTTAACAGGTTGTTATTATTGTTCACCCTTTATAATGACCTTGCAAATCTCATCCCACAAGTATTTTGAACTTTCCAGAGAAGAGCAGGAATATCCTATCCCATATGCGCTGCAGCATATTGGAAGCGGGTCTCCCAAAATTACTCCCATGATTAGGCTTTATCTGCACACAGCAGCATATGGTGCAGTTGGTGTCTGTGCAGTTGTCAGGTGTCTCTGGTAATATGTCCTGTGTAGCTGCACCGAGGCACTTTGGGATCACTTCCAGGAGGTATAAAGATCAGATACTTCTTTTTTTGTTTGTTTGTTTGTTAAGACAAATTACGAGAATGGCTTGGGAGTTACTGGCACCAGAAAGATTTAGCTCTTGTCCAGTAAGTCTGCTGCACTGACTTTACCTGGAGTATATGAGGAGCCAGAGCAGCTACCTGCCCACCTGTCTGTGAAGCAAGACTGAGTTTTCAAGGTGCCTGCCAATCCAAATTAGAGGTTTTCCTGGGTGGATAATTGCAGGGTTAGTGCAAGCTGGGAAAAGTTTTTGATGGCCCAGTATGGAATTATCTGTAATGGGCTCAGCCCCAGCCTGGCTTCTTTAAGGGGTTTAGGCAAGTAAAGAGCAGTCTTTTGGCAGCTTTGGGTTAGACCTAGAAGTTTCGGGTATGTGGTCAGGTAGTTGAAAGTAGATGCAGCCTATTTTCCTATGTTTTCAACACAACCTTGCTGCTGTGGACAATTAAGCCAGTAGCTTTATCATCCAGTCATGGACTAGACTGCTAGGAGTATCCTTCTTATTTTTAGACTTGAACTCTTATGATAGCAAAATAAGAAATCTCTGTAATAAGATTTCACAGAATGACTATTTTATTTAAAAGACAAGGTAATTTTTGATCAGTTGTTGAGACTGAATTATGTGCAGAGTATTGGACTGTATAGTTACAACTGAGGGAAAAACACGTAAGGCCAATGTTTACAGAAGGAAATGAGACTTAGTGCTTCCCTTATACCCTGGTGTGTTTGGGTCACTGGACTGAGATGTGCCCAGAGCACATGATGTACATTAAAGGTGGCAGAAAGTTTACAACAGAATTACACCATTGAATTTCAGGCTGTGGAAATGTTGAGGCAAAAGTTTTCAGCAGAGAGTGACTGGTTTTAACTTGCTGTTTAGAGAATGACCAGACACTTCAGTTAAGCTTAGCCCTGGCCAGGGTCAGTCACTGATTTGTTACTTGAATTTGGGCTAGTCTTTGAACTTCTCTGTTCACCTGTAAAACTGGTATGCTATTTCACACCCTAAAACCCATGATAAGAGAGGCAAATTTCATAATCAATACCTTGGAATTCCTAAATCTAAAAAGATGCCTTATGCATGTTGTAAAATATTTCTAAAGATGCATTTTTGTGGAATAACACCACTGAGAACTGGTCTAAGTGAGGTTAGACATTTATATTGCTGTACCTAGCTGTTCCTTCAAGATTACCACAAGTGAGCTTTAGAAAAAGGAAGGATAAAATGAGGACTGAATAACACTGTGTATAACTGTGGCTGATCCACAGTTACCAGTTGCTTACCTGAACCAAATGGACCACCAACACAAGGTATGTAAAAAAGGCCAGTTTACGTTATGAATGCCCCTCAGTAATATTGCTGCTAAATGGAATAGTGACTGTTTTTATTACCTCACACTGCATGTCACCCACTGTAGAGATTTCCGTACTGAGAGCTGGATGGTTGCATAGTCTTGATTCTCTATTATTCCCAATTAGTGCATTTCAGTAAAGGCAACTAAAAATACCTGCTTATATTAGTGGTACTGTTTAACACAATGGAGACTCAGCAGTGCAATGCAGTAAGGAGGTAGAGGTGAGGAAGGTATTATGGAGGTAGCCTCTGTAATAAGAATTAACCAGTCGTACACAAAGACTTGGAATCTAAGCCTTGTAGATTTCTTGCTGAAATCCTTAGTGATTTTGTAGTTAAAGGAATTAATAAAAGCAGCCAAAATGCCTATGAGATCATGCTGTTTGTGTGTGTTTCCCAGATAACTTTTGAACCTATTGCTTGCAGGTAACCAAGTCTGACAAAGAGCAGGGATATCGAAAGGCAAAAACATTCCTGCAGGTTCATGTGTAGGTGTTAAAGCAGTGGGTGGTATGTCTTACCTGTGGAAATAGTTGCAGAAGGAGCCATAAAAATGATCAGAGGGGTGGAACACCTCTCTGAGGACAGGCTGAGAGAGTTGTGGTTGTTCAGCCTGGAGAAGGAGACCTAATTGCGCCTTTCAGTACTTAAAGCGAGCTTATAGAAAAGAAGCGGACAAACTTTTTAGCAGACCCTGTTGCAACTGGACAAGGGGTAATGGTTTTATACTAGAAGAGGGTAAATTTATACTAGATAAAAGGAAGACATTTTTTACAGTGAAGGTTTTGAAACCCTGGCCCAGGTTGCCCAGAGAAGTGGTCGATGCCCCATCTCTGGCAACATTCAGGGTCAGGTTGGACGGGGCTCTGAGCAACCTGATCTAGTTGAAGATGTCCCTGCTTATTGCAGGTGGGGTTGGACTAGCTGACATTTAAAGGTCCCTTCTAACCCTAGCTATTCTGTGATTCTGTACCTTATTACATGCTAAGGAAAATCATGGAAAGCAGAAGAAAAGTGCTCCAAAAGCCTCTTCAGTTCTGGCATTCCCGAAACTGCTTCTTCCGCCTATGTTCGATTTTGATGAATGTTGCAGGAAGAGTTGTATTAAAAGAACTGCTGGAACCCTTGTGTCCTGCTGTTAAGAAAGTACAGTTAAGCTCAGTGTATGTAGTTTGATTCAATTTCCATACTGCTTCTCTAAAACAACTCCAGGTTAACTTTATGTAAGCCTTGTAAGTTTTTGTTTCATATCTCTGTATTGCTTTGATTCTGAGGGTTCTCTTGTGGTTTTTTAGCTGATGATGTATGACAAGAGAGCCATACACATATTCTTGAGTAACACAACTTACTCAAATAGAAGTAAATGAAGTGGTACCAGCAATGCCTGGACTCTCTCTGCTAACCACAGTGTTTATTAGTTTTGCTGTCTTGCTGACCAGCACTACCTTGTATTAACATACCTCTGAGGTATTCAGCACCTGATAGTACTAAATCAACAGCCTGATTGCTGTTTATCAATGCTGTTGACTTTCGTGGGATTCCTCGAGTCTCGCCAGCATGCAGTATTACTCTGCAGGAGCCTGGTTAGCTACAAGGGTAAAAGCATTATCACCTTAAGAAAAGAAACACCTTCTGTAACCTCCTACTGCATAGTTTGCTCCAGTGTGGAAAAAGTGGCAGGAAACAGTTAAATCATTGCTCACACAGGAGTAGACCAATGATGAACATAAACGATATTCCTGTGCTTAACAGTCTCTAGGTGTCTCTTGGCAGTGCTCCGTTCTGTATTTCCATGGAGATACAGCTGACCAGTTAGTGAATTGAAAGCAGTTTGCCTGAAAGCCTTAAGTCCAAAGAATATTTGTCCCTGTCATCAGATCTCGCTCCTTGAGAACTCCTTCTTTGCTTTAGTGTTAACAGCATTTGTTGTCACAGCGAACATACAAGGTGACCCACAACACGAGTGGAATAGAGGACTAAGCAGTACAGAGCGGTAATGTTGGGAGCAACAGGGAGAAATGTTGGCCTTGTTGAATTCCATGAGAAAACGCCACGAGACTTCAGTGGAGCAAGTATTTTGATTTATGGTGTGAACAGGTGTATCCAAACACTGCTCCAGTGGTGTTTATTAAAAGCCTGATGAATAAGAGCCTTGGTTACTAACACCGAGGAGCGGCATGGAAGGACTGTATTCAGAAAGGGCATTTGCAGTGGATATAGGAGGGACTATTAGGATTCTGGCAGGAAGCCTCAAGAATGCTAAAGCAAATTATGTATAAACTAAGCAAAGGGAGTGAGACTGATGGCAGGATATAAGAAGAACTGGAGGATCTAGGCTGTGAAGAGCTCCAAAGACACTGGTAAGAGTGGAGTGGAAGGCAAGAGAGTGATAGATCAGAGCACCAGGGAGCGGGAGCGGTGCCCTGAAGTTCTGCATTTTGAAAATAATCAGTTTCGGTTCAGTCATTAAGGCAGCTTCCTCAATATTACTGTTGTTTGCAGTGTTGTTCAAGTAAAAAAAAATAGGCAACAAGGGAAGCTAAAAAAGAAAAAAAAAAGCATCACACTATCTGATTTCATGTCTCTATGCAATAATGGCTGTCATTTTGCTTTTCACTATTGCATTATTACAAATGGTGACTAATACTGAAGTCCCATGAGACCCATGTCTGGTCCCGTATTAAGCCATAAAAAGAAACATTTAAAAGAACTGCTTAGTTGTGGAATGGTAAATTTCAGTTTTAGATTGAAAGGGCTATAGACAATCCCAGTAGCAGAGTTTCCTTCCTAGCAAAAGGCTTTGTGTTTTTCCATGCTTGTTGCTTTTGGTAGAGTTCCTTCCTCCCATCTCCAAAGTTGATGCTTTTGTTTTCAAAATCTGTTGTGTATCTAAGGCTAGAGCGCACCTAAAGAAAACTCAGGAAGTATCAGATCCAGTACTGAGTCTCGGATATCTCGTGGCAAATAAATAAGCTGATAAGTATGCATGATTGTCAGTTTGTTGAATTTTAGTGATAGCTGTTTATAAACTTGGACTTAGCAAACTGGTAGAAGTTTACTCAAAACTCCTAGAGGTTGTGAAGTTTTGCAGTGTGTTTTAATAATTATGTAGTTGTCATGAAAATAGCAGTATAGGACATTCAGCATCCCAATAAATATTTTTTAGTGGGACTATAATAAAAGGCTTTGTGATAGAGCCTTTAATGAATGAAAGTGAGTTTTCAGGCCTAGTCCATGCATATAATTATGCTTTGTCATGCAACTGGAGTTTGGAGTGACTTTCCCCTTAATTTCTCAACAGATTTTGGATTTGGAAATTTCTATAAGAGTGGTGAGCCTCTGACGACATGGTGTGGAAGTCCACCATATGCAGCCCCCGAAGTCTTTGAAGGACAGCAATATGAGGGACCCCAGCTGGATATCTGGGTATCATTATTCTTTTTTTTAACTGGATTCAAGTCAACTTTTAGGAAGCTGGAACAAAGGAATCATCTTTGATTTTACTTAAGCTGTAGATGAGCTGTTCCTCTTCAGCTTTATTTCTTAAGTGTCATAAAATGCCTCTTAATATTGAATGGAATTGAAGTTACCTATCCTGGTGGCTATTAAATGTACACTGTAGGTGTAGGTTAGCCCACTAGAGGAAAAACTGCAGCTCCTCCAAAAGCTCTCCTGACTGACTGAATGAACTTTGCTTTTTTCAGTGCATTTAAAATTTTCTGTGTTAAGTGGGAATTGAATTTGTGAAACAGTAAGTTCTTGGTGAGGTTAAAGGGATTCCGGAGCCACTGGAACACAGGAGAGATGATGACTGCTTTGCTTTTTGACCTGGAAACAAGCAAATTTGTGCCACAAACATTTCTACTGCAGGCAGCTGCATGCTTTTGAATTGGTGTGTCTCCATGTATACTGTAACGAAGAGGATAGTGCAACCCACGTTCTTATGCAATAGAAAAGGGAATAAAATGAACTGAGGAAGTTCTGTGCACCCTTCACACATTGTCAGAGACTGCTTTTCATTCCTAATTTGGTTTTGTTTGGGATTTTTTGTTTGGTTTTTTTTTTTTTTTAAATTTTAGTATTCTGGTACTTACAATGACAGGTTTATGTCCTAAAGCAACCAGAGACAGTACAGTTTGGCAGTCTCTGCTCTGGCATCAGGTTTGCAGTGACAATATTGCACATAGAATAACAGTATGGGCACTGACATTTTGCTCAGAGGCTGTTACGCAAGCAGGGCTGTTCATGGAAAAGTCACCTTTCAGCTGCTAATCTAATTTAAATTAAACTAACTGCATTAACAAATAAAACCTGTGATTTTTAGATACATATATTTGTGTGCATGCATGTATCTCTCTATGCATACACACGCACGTATTTTTTATTTTTTTAAAAAAAGGCCACAACCTTTCTGAACCTTTAGTAACCGGTGAATAAATGTACAGCAGACCTGAGCTACCCATACTGTTCCAAGTAGCACAGGCACTGTTTGAATGTCAGAAGTGACTCTCTGAACTTTGGTAAATATGCTTTAAATATATAAGATCGTAAATCATTAACAGAATCTGCCCACAGGAAGAAGCACATGTGTGATTATGTTTAAGATAAAATCGTCGTCATCCTCTTCATTTATCTTGTAAGTTGAGGATTCTATATCTCTTTGCAACATACAATCACAGAATAAATCTGCTGAAAATGTGAGGCTCGCAGGAGGAATGCAGTAATCCACAGTTCAGTTTTTGGCAGGTTAAGGAAGGAAGTGACTTTTTAAAAAAAATATATATATAATTTTAAAATCTCTGTGTACTTAACAAAGTTTTAAGGAGAATGCTGAATGCCTACTTTTTCCCCTTGAGAAATCCAGTGCTGTGGTTATCTATTCAAACTGATTGGCATGAGATTCTGGTGTGGTTATTTCATCTAGTGCGGCACTATATTTTTTTTTTCTTGGCATATACTGCAAGCCTGTTTCCACTTGCAGTGCCAATTAACTCGAGTACTTTCAAAAGTGAGTCTGGCAGTTGTGGGAGAGCTCTTGCCCACATTGTCTCCTTTTGCTCATATTGAATAACCCCTCATGCTCAGCACTGCTCACAGCTGTACAGAGTTGTTAGCTGGTGTTGCCCTGAAACTGACTGTTCATAAAGTTACCAGTGTGCCTCTCACCCAGGCTTTTGCAAATTGGTAAATGTTAAACATTACAGTTTCTTATTTTTGAGTGGCTGCTGTTCTAAGGTTTGTTTTTGTTTTAACAACATTGAGATTAATAAAAAGTATCTCTAATTCTCACCTGAAGTTGGGGCTCGCTTTTCAGGTATCATTCAGTCATCCGTGTGGAGCTTCCTGCTAGCAGCCAGAGTCTCTAACCCATTACACTTCAGCTTACCTGCTTATCAGCACAAGGTACTGCAAGCCTAGCCATTTTGGGTTAGCTGAGTGTTCTTAATGTTTAGGTATCTTCACAAACCTAATTCTCTTTTGTATAAATTTCCTCTTCCTGCAGAACATAATTTTAATTTTTTCTGTGACAGGATTTGGCTAGCCAGCCTCAGAGACTTTGCTTGTAGCTTGAAAAATTAAATTAATGTTCTTTGTCTTACAGAGCATGGGTGTAGTTCTTTATGTTTTGGTCTGTGGAGCATTACCCTTTGATGGACCAACACTCCCCATACTGAGGCAACGAGTTCTTGAAGGAAGGTTCAGGATCCCTTATTTTATGTCAGAAGGTAACAGTGTGGTGTCCTCTTATGCTCTTGGTGTGGTAGACCTTGAATAAATTCTAGAATCATCTCTGTTGCAATATAGCAAAGGGTGGTGCATCTGCACACTGGATTGTGGTATGGCAGACCATTCATTTTGCAAAGAAACAAAATAAGCCTAGGTGAGCTCTGTGCCTTTGCAGTTAGACTGCTGCTAGGCAAACCAACCCATTTTTCCTTGCACAATGCATGGAAATTGCAGTGTGGCTGTGCCCATGGGCAGGGAGAGAGTCAAAATAAAGCTGAAGGATCTCTTCTCCTGCTGTGAACAGAAATACGGGGATGCAGGGGGAGAGGCAGAGTTGTGTAGCAATTAGCTTTCGTCCTGCAAGGCTACATATATTTTAATGTGGAAAGAAAATACACTAGTGCCATATCGTTGTCAAACATAAGCTGTGCATTGGGTGTTTCCTGGTTTTTGACAACATCTGCTAAACAGAAGCAAAAAAGTGTCGAACCAGTTCATATGCCAGGTTCTCACTGTCATGTGTGTGGCACTCCCACATGTGACTGAGATCTCTCTCTTTCACTTAATTGCCCCATCTGTTGGATTTCGTTCTCCCTGATGCCTGTTCAGACAAGAACAAGTGGGGCAAATTTCACGCAGGGTTTGATGGTGTCTTTCAGGTTCCCCATGTTAAAGGGTCTCTAATCCAGATTACTTCAAAACAACTTTCCTGAATCAAATCATCTTTCAATATACTATTGTCTGTGCTTTTTTTTTCTTAAAGGAAATGTAAAATGTTTTTTGGCCCTGTTGTTAAAGGTTCTGTGTGCAAAACATTCTGGTCTTTTTCTTTCTGTTGGCTTGTACTCCTGTGCATTGCCTCTGAAAATAGCCACTACAGTGCAGCTACAGTGCATTTGGTTGCTTTTAGCAATGCCATCATGACACCACAGCAACCCCTCAGCTTCCTGGGCACATCTTGCATCCAGCGCTGAACTGTATTGTGTTTCTGTGACTTTGCTGACATAGGCATGCAAGCTAAATCCAGGTGCCTTTGTGTGAGTTGCAATCATGGCTGTGACTGCAGTGTAGTTCGGCCATTTCGCAGGCTGCTTGCTGCTCCCCTTGCCGATCACATGGTGATGCAGGGAGTGGGAAATGGTGTGCCTCTTAGCAAAACTGTGAAAACAAGAGAGAGAAAGAGGAATAAATAGCCAGAAATATCTCTCTAAATTATTTGCCATAACTACCTGAATGGGCGGCCTCATAACAACTGTACTGCAGCCATGTTATTGTCAGCTAGAAATACAGGGCAGATTGATAAAGCTCCCTTAAAGGAACTTAAATTGTCTTTCTATCATATACAAACTGCACGTCCATCTCTCATGCCCTCATCATCCAAAAGCCAACTGAGATCTGAAGAAAAATGTGATGGTTTTAATGCTGTCCAGCATGCAGTAGTCAGAAACCAGCAATGGTTTGGTGTGTTAAGAATTATTCTGGCACCTAAAGCTACTGATTGTGCTTTGGTCCTGAAATTAAAACAGATAAACCTGCAGACCCACTAACTAATATTCACATCCACAGAGACATTATTTTTGCCTTTCTTTTTGTGACTACTAGGGTGGAAATAAGAAAAAAAACCCCATACACTAACTCTAGTTTTACCAGTCCCTTGTTTCATGAGCCTGGACATGTTATTTCAAACAGTGCTGGCGAAGGATGGAAACGACTCCCCACCACACTTCACAGAGATTGTTTGAAGCTTTATCAGTTAATGTTAGCACTGCACTTAGAACAGCAAAAGCAGCTTCAAAGCAGTAGTAAATATTACTATTACCTTCATGTGGGAGCTGTGTAGAAGGAATAGCACTGTTAGCGATGCCATGCATTTAAAGAAGTTGGGGTTTTGACCTTCTTAATATGACTTTTAATCTTGTTTTGAGACATTGTTTTGGCCTTCAGGAAATGTATTTAGCACAGAAGTTAGGTAGAAGTAAGACAGTTTCCTGTTGTCATGCTCTGTATTGGTAGGTCTCTGTTGAATATCTACAAGTACTACTTAGCAGGTTGGTAATTTTTTCTCCCCAACAGAGTGTGAACATCTGATTAGAAGAATGTTGGTCCTAGACCCATCCAAACGGCTAACTATTGCTCAGATTAAGGAGCACAAGTGGATGCTTATAGAAGTTCCTGCACAGAGACCTATTCTTTATCCACCAGGAGAAGAAAATGAGCCTTCCATTGGAGAGTATAATGAGCAGGTCTTACGGCTAATGCACAGCCTTGGAATAGACCAACAGAAAACTACTGAGGTAAAATAGACTAAAACAATATTTGTACCTGGGGGGAAGGTCTCCTGTTTTGTTTTTATAACTAGAACTTATTACCTGAGTTGCTTGCAAGAGTCTTTATTTCAACAGTTAGCGGAAAGTGGTGGGGGGGAACACCACTGGTATATTTTACCTGGTCAGACCCTAGCAAGGGCAAACATTTTAACTGCGATATGCCTCCCTGTCCTACTGCTGTCTCAGTCTGTGCTAGCAGACATCTCTCCAGAAACTTTCCTAAAGATCATCCCTAGTGGAGATAAGGTGTCTGTGTTATGCGAAGTGCAGGTAAAACATCGTGCAGTAGGCCCACAGACATCTTCACCTGTGTGCCTTATGCTGGCTGGTCACACCCAGCTATCCCAGTCTAAGGCATCCTTTGCCCATAGAGGAAAACACGTCAGTGAAAAGGCAGCACCATGAGAAAAAGGATATGCCTCTGTGTCAAGGATCCAAATTAGAGCCCATGGAAAAGAAATTGTTCTGGTCACATTATCACAGGACTAGGTACTGTTCTTTCAGTGTATTAACTACTTCCTTTAATTTAAACAAGAACAAATTTCAAAACATTTGATGATGTGATCGCTTTAAGCTAGCGGATGCACAGAAATACAGCGTGCACTATGTGAAAAATGATAGCCCAATAGGGCTGCCTGTTACAATGGTAATACTTGCTGCTGCTTACAAGTGGTCATTTCTAGAGCTCTGTTCAGTAGCTAAGTTGATTCTTAGGGACAGAAGTAAAATAAAGAAGCCATATTAAATTCCACACTCTTAGATTTCCTGGGTGGGGTTGGATAAATCATTACTTCTTGAATGGAGAGAGAGGAGGGGAAATCAGAATTGAAAAAAAATTAATTTTGAACTTCTAAGAGGGTGGAAAATGAAATTCAGAAAGGAGCATAAAAGCAGTAAGCAGATGAATGTCTCTGTCCAATCCCAAATCACCATTCTTACCAAAAATAAATGCCAAGGCTCCCTATGGAGTTTAACATAATTTCCTTTAGGATAGTTGATACTTTAAGCCATTGTGGAGGTTGGCAGTTTGAGTACTTTCTGCTACAAGAGGCTAGTTTCTTTACGTTGCAGAGGCTCACTTCCCCATTGCCTCTAGTGACTTGAACATCCGATGTATTCAGAAGGTCAGTCCCTTCTCCAGGTTCAAATCTTTGAGGGTTGAGTAGCACCTGAATGTTAGCTATAAGTACTGTTGCAGCCCAGAACATAGCAAACTCTGGTGAGCTTGCCACTAAACTAAGGTTGACGCTTTTCTTTGCCTGCCACTCTGGTTTGTAACTTTCCCAATTCATAATGATGTTTGCCTACCTCACAGCCTCTTAAATATCTCTCCTTGTCCCCATCCCCCCTGCCCCCAAATGGCAATTCTTTCTTCCTGGTCTTGCAGAAGATAAGATAATGTATATTTGGCTGCACCCACACTTTTGTGCTTGTCTTTTTCAGTCTCTGCAGAACAAGAGTTATAACCACTTTGCTGCTATCTATTACTTGTTAGTGGAAAGACTCAAATCACATCGGAGTAGCTTCCCTGTGGAACAGAGACTTGATGCTCGTCAGCGTCGGCCAAGCACCATTGCTGAGCAGACAGTAGCCAAGGTAAGGTCTCATTCCTAGCAGAGGTGGACTTAAGACTGTGCAAGACATTCTTCTCTCTCAGAATGGTGTTTCTACATAGATTCGCTTAGAATCCATTGCTATTTTCTGATTTCTTTAGTATGTAGGCTTGCAGCATCATTTTGGAAAGACTTTTTTGGATTTGCCTCTCATCAGAACTGTCTGATGATAAATCAGTTGTCTGGCATGCCTCCTACAACTGCTTCTGCTGCCTCCTCTCCACTCCTGAAACAAGGAGGGGGGCGGGGAAGAGTTGTTTGGAGGGGACTGGATGGGTTTTACATGGGAAAGGGAAGTTGACTGCATTCTGAAGCCCAAAATGCAAACAATGGTTTTGGCTTTAATGGGTATATGCATGGTTTAACTTCAACTCTCAGTTTATTTCTCAGTTAAAGGGAAAGTACTGTGCTTGCACTTCTAATTGGAACACTTCCATTTTTGAGATTTTCAAACCTTTTGCTGGGAAGTCACGGGTAAAATGTTAGAGAAATACCATTTCTGGGAATTGCAACACTTGGAGTATCTTTGATGTGACTGACAAACAAGCTGTTGAATTTATGGAGAGCTGTAGTAGCATCTGGGGCTAAAAGCATGCAGGCTCTACTAAGTGTTATAAACATAGTCACTCTGAAGGGACCTGTTGAAAATAAAATTACTTTCTCCCCTGCTGTTCTCTAGATACACTTTCTGTCTCCCATGAAATGAAGCATGGCAGGGAATAGTAAAGAGGTACCCAAAAGAAAATATTAGGATCAACCTTTTAGGTTAAGGTGCTAATTTGTTGTGATATCTTAAGTGCCTGATAAAAATAGCATTGTCATGAGACTCTTAAGGGCTGAAGACTCAGATATTTGTTCCTAAATAATGTCGTTTCTTGTAATACTTGCATTAGTTTGTACTTCTGTGGCCCAGCAAGAGTCCAAATTCTTGGGAAACTTCGCAGCTTGGCTGCAAAACTTCTATGTGCATTGAGCCAATGTGACAACTGACTAATTGATTTAAGTCTTAAGGGTGCCATGTGTATTTTATCAAGAGGAATTCTGGGTACTTCTTTTATCTGGTACCAGCCCTGCCATTGCGGAAGGCTGTCCGCTTAGTATTCTCTCTAATTACACTGACTGATTCAGCACAGGCTCTAAGGCTATTCAGTAGTCGTCTTCCCTAGTAATTTTCTTTATAAATAAAGGTCATGTACAGTTTATCATGTTTTACTCCAATAATTCTCAGACTCTTTTACATGTTCTTTTGTTTCATTAAGATAAACAGACATTGTACAGCTTTTGATTTCTATTAATGCATAACTAGAAACATGAAAGACTTGGCCTAAGATGATTCAGATGTGCTGTGGTCTCGAGTAAATATTCTCTCAAATTCACAGCCTCCTAGCTACTGTATTGTTGCTGTACAGAACAAGCACCCAGACTCTACTTCCAGGAGAAATCACAGCCGCGCTGCTCCTTTTTTGCTTGAGGCAGCAAGGCACTATTTGGTTTTGGATTCTGTTGAAATTAAAGCCAAATTGCTTCAGCTATGAAAACATAGGTCCAGGAACAATATGGCTGACAAAGATTAAAACCAGGTCTTAGACAGTGTTTCTAATGAGTGACACAGTATTCAAAAGCAGATTATTAATTATAAGATTATTAAAAGCAGGTGAAGACAAATGACCAAGGAGGAAGAAGAAACCTCCTAGAAGGTAGTTCCTTATTGTACTAAACTCCTGTACTTCATAGCCATACTATCACTTTTTTCTCAGGACTGCAAGCAATCTTGCAGTAATCCTGAGTAACAAGATAATTTGTTTTCACACATGGTGGCACCACAGGCTCCTGTATAAGGCTGCTTGTTTCCTTTTGGACAGGCAAGTTGTGTGGATACTGCATTTAAGGAAATGAAGGTTAAGAAACAGTGAAAACCACTGTTTTTGCAGTTGTCATGCTTGCCTTCACTGTGGCACACCTCTCCCTTCAACAGTGTTAAAATACCTTATTTCAGATCCGGCGTGCTCTGTTCTTTCTCATACTTTTTCCTACAGGAATCAGTGCATGTTAGAATATTGAAACTAGCCCTGTGCCTCACAGTAATATTAAGGGGTAATGTACTGAATATAAAAAGCAATTATAGCATGTCAGAAGTTGAAGGGCACCTAAGGGTCCCAAACACTGACTTTAGCACTTAAAGCATGTAATTCATCAGGAATGAGGAAATAAATTTTATACTTTCCCTGCTTTGGAAGTGGGCTAGGTATTGTTTATTTTTAATTTGTAACTTTGTATGTTGTTTTCTACCTAAAATGGTTCCGGTTTTGCAGTTCTTAAAATCTTTTTTAGGCACAAGCCGTGGTACCCTCAGTTAACTTGCATTCACAAAATGCAAGGTTGTTGCAGTCTCCAGGTCTTCCCTCAGCTTCAGGAGCAGAAGCCTTTTCATTCCCTCCATCCAGCTGCCAGGGAGAGACAGCATTTATGGAGGAAGAGAGAGTTGAGACACCAAAGGTACAGCTTAAAATCACTGTACTGTTTTGTCAAAAATCATTAAGGCTAAAAATGATTGTTGCCTTTCAAATTACTGCCTAGTAAAAGCACATTTAGAGGTAATAGCTGTAGCTCTTCAATAATTAATTGAAGATCAGTTCCTTCTGACAGGGTAGAGTTCATCATCCTAGCACAAAGCACTGTGGAGCCATGGCCAGAGCAATTGGATAATCCAGACTAATGTCACTTCATTGACCCTAGTACGCCTCCTGTGTCTTGACACTTGCAGGTAGCTGAGCTGGAGAACCGTGCTGTTTCTCTCTGCTTTCAGTAGCCTTTTCCTCAAAGACCCAATGTTCTCAACCTGCTCCCAAGCACTTACTCTTAAGCATATGCTGTGCCCAAAACTCTGGTCTCTGGCAAGTTCTTATTCCTTGGTAACCTCTCTAGAAAGGCAGCAGGGCAAATACAAAGACGTTTAGTATCTAAACACTCGACATGTACATTTCTTGTACTAGCTAGACAACACACATTGTACCTGTTTCCTAAATTTAAGTATTCTCTAAGTGTCAGAGTTCTAGGTATTCCAGATTCTTCTTCTACTTGCATATAACTTTCAAGAGCTGTGTGTTTTTTTATCACTAATCTGCCTCTAGTGTTGTTTGCTTACCACACTGTCATTTGTGAAAGAAAAATCAACCAGTGAAAGTGGTTGGGTTTTTTTTCTCAAATATATTTTTTAAGCGCCCTGAAGACTCCTCATATACAGCTTCTAATGCAAAGGGTTCACTGCTGAGTATCTAGAGTAACCTACTCAGCTACTCATCCAAAAATTCAGACAAATGAGAGCAGGAAGGTATAACGGAACCTTAACCATAAACTTCCATTGCCAGCTAAAGCGATTAAAATACCATACACTTAAAATTCCATATCTTTGCCAATTTCATAATAAGCCAGCCAAAAGAGTTCCGGTTTTGTTGCTTTTTTTGTTGAATGGTGAATAGCCAGCAGAAGTAGATACTTTTTGGCTATTCTGAGTGTCAAAACCTATTCGAACTGCAGCGTCTGAAATAGGTTGTAGCAGTTCTCAGCTAGGCCATTTCTGTAACTAGGAAAGTCCATAAAATCTTCACTGGAGACCACGTAAAATTGCAGCTCCATCTAATGGGTTTTGTATCCTGTAATCAGACTGGAAGACTCTGTAGGCTTTCCACACCTCCACACTTCACAGACTTAACTGAACTCAACTAATAGGATATGATGGCTCCACGGCCTTACAAATACATGGTTACAGCTTAACTCTCTGAAGGGAGCTGTAGTCTAATCCACTTTGCCATGCAGCTTTGAGGTCTGTGGCAATGCTGTGCAGGGTAGCTAAGTGAAATGCACAGGAGTTAGCAGTTAGAGCTTTTCTGAGGAAGGGGAAACAGCTTAAAAAAATTACATTTATGACTATTGTAATGAAACTTCTGTTTTTCTCTCTCGTATCACATGACATTATAATTTAGCATATTGTATTTTGCTTGTTGCTAGCTAGGGGTTTGATTTCACGCTTGCCATTTCGAAACTTTTATTGGTGACTTACTGGTTAGCTACCAAAACTAAGAGTGTGGCCCTGATTCTCATCATTGTTATAAGTAACTCCTTGTGTTGTCTCTTACAGCTGGAAAGCAAAAAGTAGTTCAAATACATTTGGAAATTACCATTTCAAACTCTACTTTGCATCCCCCTTTGCTTTTATAGATGCAGTTTGGCCAGAGTAGATAGACAAGGTGTCGAATCACAGTTCACTTCAGAATAGTTAGTGTCTTAAGTGTTACAGAACATGTCTGCTAAGGACTTCCAAGCTCTGATCTGTGTGCCACGGTAAACTGCAGAGGCACAACTGGCCACGTGGCATTAGTTCTACTTTTTCTTTCCAGCAGTTCACTAAATAGTCTTTCCAGTGCTTTTTCTGCCAGATCAGTAGAAGGCATTTGAATGGGAGAGTCACAAATGGGAAAGTAAGGTGTGCAAGAAGTTAAGCCTAAAGATACAATCCATTAAATTAAAATATAAGCAGGAGAGCCAGGATTTTCCTGTGCAAGCATCATTTTACTGATACTCAAAATATTTATAGCTATTTCTTGAATAGTGCTTTAAATATTTTCCTAAAGTACTACCATATAGTTTGCTTGCAAAACCATTTGTTAACAGCTACTGTTAATGCTCTGAAGCTTCTTTTCCAAACACACTTGTTTTCAAAATACCAAAGAACTTTGAACCGTTCCTGAATGTTCTTCATTGACAGTTTTACATAAAATCACCTGTAGCAGTGCCAGGTTTTATGCTAAATGAATGTGCCATTTCAGCCATATTTTACCCCACCTGATCCTATGAAAACAGTAGGATGACTTGTGGAACAGGACACTAGTTAGAGCTTCTACAGTACTACAGAACAGAATACCCACCCCAAAACTGCATCACATGCAGGCCCTGGTCCTCAAAACCCGTGTAGTTGCATATGGCAAAGAATTAGTTTAAGGTACAGAAGGATTCAGGACAAACTGATTTGAAGACTAAAAACAGAATTAAAATCCTAGGAGTATTTTAGGTTGGAAGGGTACCTCTGAAGACCCTCCAGCCCAACCTCCTGCTATAAAAGCAGGTCTAACTTCAGAGCTAGATGAGGCTACTCAGAGAGCTTTATCAAGTTGAGTGAATCCAAGGAGGGGGATTCCACAGCCTCTCTAGGCAATCTTTGTTTGCAAAGGAGCACCATGAATCAAATGGATTTTTGCTGTAAAGGGTGCATTTATTGTATAATACTCACACACATCTCTGCAGCTCTACAAGAATGCTGCAGAATACATACATGACTTTTGTCACGCTCATATATGCACTATGAAAAATTAGCACAGTAGGTATAGTAAAGGGAAACAATAATATGGTACATGCCATAAATATTTTACATTTGTGATTAGGCTGGCAAAGGTTTTTAATAACTTCAAAAAAAAAAAGCAGCCCTGGAGAACATAGTACTGTGGAAATAAGAGTATTTAGATTTAGAGAGTTGAGTACTAAGAAAATGCCAGTGGTAATCCTGCCTGGAGGGATTTGTTTGTCACACAGAAGTTGTAACAAGTCTTTCTTACCTCAGTAGATTATAGGGAGGTTCGCACATTTTAAATATCTAGGCTACCTTCACTCTATGTGATAGGTAGAAATTTCTTGCGCTTTGTCACGATGCTCTGTGCACATAATTGAAAGCTGTCCATCTTCTCCTCGTGCCATTTAGGTAAATGGCTGCCTGCTAGATCCTGTACCTCCTGTGGTGATTAGGAAAGGATGCCAATCACTGCCTACCAGCATGATGGAAACTTCTATTGATGAAGGAATAGAGACAGAAGGAGAGTCAGAAGATGACCCTGCACAGGCATTTGCAGCCCTCCAAGCAGCACGCTGTGGGAAGCGACGTCACACTCTGGCAGAAGTTACCAATCAGCTGGTGATGATGCCAGGCACAGGTACAGAAGTTAGCACAGACATTTCAAAGCTAATTTCCTGCTCTCAGCACTCAATCTAATACACCCAGGATGAAAAACACAACCTAGGTTTTAAGAGCGACAAGTGCAGGACAGAGTTTTTGGGTTTATTACTTACCATTTCCTATAAAGGCCACAGAGGGGAAAAAAACTGCACAACAAAACACCACAAAACCTGCTCTACAAACAGCATAAAACCAAAGCAGCATATACACAGCTGGCTACAGTCATGTACAACCCCAGTAGCAACTACTAAATTTGGGCAAGTTGGCGTGTTCTTTTTCTCATAACTACATGTCCCCAGATCATTCATCCCCTAAAGAGGTGCGGGCAGGTGAGGACAGTGAGGAAACAAAAACCTCTGGATTCTCAGTTATTCCAAAGACAGAAAGATGACCAAGCCCTTCAGCTCAGGCTACAGTCTTGTCAGGATTATCTACAGGAAGAAAACCCCAAACTGAACATTCTCCAAACAAGCCAAGTCTTATTGCTGCGATAATGTAAAAAAACAGTAGCAAATCTCCATTCTGGTACTGCAAGTGTTAAATTACAGTTACTTTATGAAACTTGATTTTTTGTTTCATTTCCTCTAAGACAGTCACTGTGGCAGGAATAGCTTCAGCCTGTGGCACTTCCTTTACTTGGCTGAATTACCACTTCACCCTTATTCTGGTTTTTGTCACAGGGAAAGTCTACTCATTGGATGAAAACTCATCTCTGGGTAGTATTGATTCAGAGTATGACATGGGATCCATTCAGAGAGATATTAAATTCCTGGAAGACACACCTTCCTTGAAAGAAATGGTGCTAGCTAACCAACAAGCACCCAGAATGACAACCCCCTTCATAGGCCTGAGACCTGCCAATCCAGCCATGCAAGCACTCACCTCCCAAAAGCGAGAGACCCACAACCGCTCTCCTGTGAGTTTCCGAGAGGGGCGCAGAGCTTCGGACACATCCCTCACACAAGGTACTGATAACCATTGTCATGACACATTATTTCTGGACATGGCAGTAAACGTACTCTATACACAGAAGCACCAAGACACCTTGTGACTTGGTTGTTAACCTGGCTTATCTCACATTTTCTGTGCTAACCAGATATGACTTAACACATTTTTCTGACACGGGTTATGCTCAACCATTCTCCAGGAATTGTAGCATTTAGACAGCACCTCCAGAATCTGGCACGAACCAAAGGAATCCTGGAACTGAACAAAGTCCAGTTGCTGTATGAACAGATGGGATCAAATGAAGAACCTTCTCTGACATCAACTGCCACCCAGTTGCAGGACCTCATTAATAGTCCTCCACAGGTACTTAACCCAGAAATCAAGCTCCATCTTTCAGGTGTTAATGCTTTGGGACAGATAACGAGAAGATAAGGTGTTCTGGAGATCTGAGAAGAGCAAATTTACATATAAAGTTCCCTCTTCCCCTTTCCATCTTCTACAGAATAAAGAACGGGCTTTTGCAGGCTAGCCTTTACTATCCCCATGGTGTCAGTGAGATGGCCTTGTTGACGTTCTAAATCAAACATTTTATTACTGTTTTTAAGCTGAAGGATGTTTTGGATTTAACAAAGCACAATAGCATCTTTCCTTGTTGGTGTTGTTCTGGTATAATTGTAAGAACTCTAAAAGCCAAGTGATAAGTTAGCCTGATTTGCATAGTGTTACGCTAAATAACTTCCACCAGCTCCCTAGTTAGTTTTTTCAAATGGAACAGGACACAGCAGACAGGAATAAGTAGTTTCTGTTAAACCATAGGGATAAAATGGGTGAGAAGTGCACAGGCACTGTAAGTACCTCATGTTCCAGAGGAGGCCCACTGTTCTTAAAGCTCCAGCTGTTACTTTCTGACTGCTGGAAAAATTACAACTTTGTGGATATCAGAACTGAATGTTTTCACAAGCATCTCTCACTTGATGTAAACATGCTGCAGGGCTTATGATATTCTCATAACAGTTCACTCCCCTCCCATGTAAGCGCTCCCTAGCTTGCTAGAGATGCCTGCTCCGTGGGTATCCTCTCTAGCACTGTTGAAGGCTTTTCACCTTCCATTTTGAAGCTATGAAATGAGCGCCACACATTCAGAGTTTGGATGACTTTCTAACCCTGTACATTTACTATTACACAGGGCAAGTCAGAAAATATATTATAAATAATATTTTACTTAAAACATATAAGCCCTTGCCATTTTACAGCACAGATAGTTCAAAGCTTTGTAAGGTAGGCTCCCCTCCATGCAGTGAAAGTGGTGAGTGATACCAGAGACCAGTCCATCTGGCAGCTTTGAAACCTCAGTCGGGAAATCCTTAAAGAAAGGGTTGACACAGAAAAGCCTTTTCTGGCGTTGAAACTCGTTCCTCTTTCCTCTGCAGGAGGAAGCATCTCAGCAGCAGCAGGAAGTTGCACCTGCTTTCCCTGATGGTGCACGTCCCTCATTATTATCCAGACGGCAGAGCTTAGAAACACAGTACTTGCAACACAGGCTCCAGGTACTGTACCTCCCCTCCACTGAATTAAAGCAGCTGTTGTTATTACACAGCAGACTAGCCTTTTAGATCTTACTATTCAGGAAAATCAGTCAAAGGCTAAAGTAGCGGAGAACAGCTGAATTTGAAATTATGCTGTATTTTTCTTTGATCAGACACCCTAATAACACAAAAAGTATACTATATTACTGCTGGTTTCCTACTCAGTCTGTTACTGTATAGTGTTATTAAAGCAATTTGAAGTAACTGCTAGCGAATACCCGTTATCTGTGTTGCACCCCATAAGGGTTAAGCATCAGCATCTGAGGAGCCACTTCCGACCCCCTGGGGCTTACTGTTTCTCCCTTCCCCCCGCCCCTTTTTTTGTTAACCAATTTTCATATAGCTTTAGTTTATAAAAATCTTTTTTCCCAGGTTCTCTCTCACTTGGGAAGAAATCTTTCTATGCATTTTTATGGTACAATCTATCATGCAAAGATATTCCTTGTTTAAGGATTAGCAGCCAATAAGCAGTAGTGGCTGTGATTTTAGGTAGTAGCTCTAGTGGCAGCCTCTGAAATATGGAGCTGGGCAGTTATACTGTTATAAGGGTAGACAATCTTCTTTCACTTGCTTTCTGGACTAATGTATGAAATGAAATGCAATTTAAAAACAGCACTGCTTTTCTTGCAGAAACCAACTCTACTATCAAAAGCTCAGAATACTTGCCAGCTGTACTGCAAAGAATTGCCCCGGAGTCTGGAACAGCAGTTACAGGAGCACAGGTAAGAAGCTTCCAAACTATGCAGATAAGTTATTTATTCTTACTCTCAAGAGTAATAAAAGAACTGGAACAATCTTTGTCCCCTTAGAAATTCTTTGGAAAAGGAAAGCTTCATTTTAAGATTTGTAAGGACACAGTCCTCCTTTTAAAAGGACAACAGTCCTGCCACCTGTTGACAAATTTCTGTGCTATGAGCTCTTTATCAGCTAATGCTACTAGGGTGCAGGTAAACTACAAATATCTGCATGCTTCATTTAGTGCTAATGGGCATATAGAAGCATAGGAGGAAGCTACCCTACTACTCACACTGTTGTACTTAATTTCACCCTCATCTTCCCAACCACCTACTGTTTATAACCTACATATTGCAACATTTATTGTAAGTCACAACACCAATTGTGGATTTCTTCCTGCTGGGAAGCCCTGCAGTCATTTGCGTATTTCCTGTCTCATTCCTATGACCCATTAATTTTACTGTAAAGTAAAACATCTTTTTCTTGTCTACAATATCAGTTTAGAAGTGCACTCCTCTGAAAAAGTTAGTCAGGAGTGAATAGACTTGAACCGTCCCCTTATAACTGTACGCATTATAGCAGACAAGATTAATTGCCAAATTAAAGGGCTGGAAGCTCTTTATGAGCTCAACATTTGGTAATCATCAAACAAGTAAGCAAGATAGATATTAAAGGCAGTTACTATCCCTGAGTTTTCCAAGAGAATCACAGAAAGAGAAAGGAAAACAACAGCCTAGCTACATGCTGTCTAGAACAAAGAGACTGATTAATAGAGATATAAAAATACTACTTGATTTCAAGAAGGCAAGCACGCTAATTACTTTTTAGCTTATGCCACTCCTGATAACTGTAGAGTTGATTGATCTTAATCATGAACTTAACTAACAGCATTGAGAGCAGCTTGGTGTACTTCTTTAAGACTAGGAGGTCTTAATAGAGAAATAAGCTGGGAAGCAATAGATATGCTGTCAGCTTGCGTAAGTAGTAGATTTTGTATTTCTGCATGCTTTGGGAATTGGCTGGCAGGAGACCTCCACGTTGTTGTATCACAGGAATTTGTCAAAGGTAGCTATAACCTTGCATTGTGTTGTAAATTCTTACTGTTTGTAATGTGTCAAAAACATGGGACTTTCATAAAAGTTCAGAGAAAAAGAATGGGGGATGTGTGGGAGACTTTGTTCATTGCTGTTAGTAGCCAGTGATACTCCTCAGCTCCCAGGTTCCACAGAGCAGTGAATGGCAGGCTTAAACACACAAATACAGTGCATCTTATACTTAGCAAACAAAATTAAACAATGCATGCAGTTAATTGCACAGGAAAAATTCTCTAGGCGATCAAAAAGGTTATCAAAAGGAGGTCTACCAACCAGCTCTGCCCATCTGCTGAAAGGTAAAGATTCTGGTCTGCTGTCAAAATCAATAAACAAGAGAGCCCAGGAATTTTCCAATTCTGTACTTCACTCCCAGCTGGAACTGTTTGAGTGACTAGCAAACAGGACTCATGCTAGTGCCTTAACACTTCAAAAGGTGAAAATAATTGCTGTTTGTGTCCTTGATTCAGGCTGCATCAGAAGAGACTCTTTCTCCAGAAGCAGTCCCAACTGCAGGCCTATTTTAACCAGATGCAAATAGCTGAGAGCTCATACCCAAGGTCCAGTCAACTGCCACTTTCATGCCAGGAGGAGCAACAACAACAGCAGCAGCAATCAACCCAGTTCAGCTTGCAGCAGCCTCTGAGCCCTGTGATGGAGCCTTCCTCAGAACAAATGCAATATGACTCCTTTCTCAGTCAATACCAGAAGGTACAGCTGGATCCACTGCCATCCTCCCAGCTCACCAGCTCATCACGGTTGTCATCACCAGTTCAGGTGCAGCAGCCGCCACAGTCCTTACAATATTCCTATCAGACTTGTGAATTGCCTGTTGTCACCTCTTCTGAGCCAGACTACCCAGACCAGTGCCAGTATTCCACGGACCCAGCACAACAGACCAGTGTAGCACTGCCTGACAGCCAGGGCAGCTCAGCATCTCATGAGTCCCAGTCAAACTATGATGCATTAACCCTCTCAGAATTGCCTGGACTCTTTGATTGTGAAATGATGGAGACTGTAGATCCCCAGCACAGTGGCTATGTCCTGGTCAATTAATACCGTGGAGTGACTAACATGAGAGTGGAAGACAGGACAAATGGAGAAGCATGTGAATTTTTGGTTTTTGTTCCTACCCCAAAGTTAATGGTAATTTTTAAACCCTTGAATTAACAGGGGAACTAAAAATCCACCAAACTGGGAAAAAAGCAGGAGGTAGCGAGAAGTGTTTGGCCGTTAGCTCCTCTTGCTGGTGGCAGGGGCTAGAGAACAGATAGTGCAGTTTCATCCCATAAAGAACGAGTTTGCATAGAAGGAGGCAAAAAAAGTTAATGTTAGAGGAAGGAAATAACCCCTTCTAAAAAAAAAAAAAAAGGGGAGTTTGTCAGCATTCATCTAAACATTCACCTGGAGAAATGAGAATGAGTGCACATTGTATTGTACTTCTTGGCAATAAAAGCAATAGTTTTCATTGAAATTCAGGGTAGATTTGGGTCTGCACTGATGGCAACTTTAATACTCTTGAAACAGTAGCGTGAGGTGGGATTAAAGGAAAGTTGCACTTTGGCATCCAATTGCTGGTTAAGCTACTGATCTGGAACTACGTCATGGTATGTCTCCAAGATCACCAGGCATCTCAGGCAGCCTCCACTTCCTCCCGCTAGCAAGTACACAGTATTTCCCAAGCCTGCCAAGGAACTCTAAATTGTCCACTAAGGGAATCTTCTGGATCTCTGATAAGTGACATCTAAACTTTGTCAGAAGATACCTGGAACTGACACAGGGCACCACAGTGGTTTGTAGAGACCTCTGGGTGGGGATCAGAATACTAAAGGCTAAGCTAACAGAGAGATAGATGGTAAGAAGTACCATGAGAAAAACCAAGAGCTGCAGCCAGTGGTATTAAAAAAGAAATAAAATCCACCTGGGTGGCTTTTGAAATCAACCCTTTTTGCATGCAGGCCTTTGGAGGGCTCTGTCTTGGAGAAGTTCCGGTCGCTGGAAAGGATCCATCTGTCCTTCTGTTGCATTTTAAAAACAGGCAAACAAACTGTGTTTTGAATTTGCAGTATGTGTTGCTGGTGGTTTGAGCTTTGTATATTTGGACAATTATTTAGGGTTTTAGAACTTAAGGATAAAAAAATGAGCTTAAAAAAAACCCCTGTGAAGTGATAGTGCTGTGCCTTTTTCAGTTCTTTATCAGCCTATATGCTTTTTTCTGAAGAAAGTAGACAATACCCCATTTATATCTGTGCTATAGCCAAAGTCCCTTCAGAGCACATGTTCCACCATGTGGAACATAATGTTTAACTTTTTTAGTGTGTTGATTGTTCATGTATATATAACGTTGAAAGTATTACAGCAATATTTAGCATCACAACTGTTGATGAATCAACCATTTCAAGAAATACTAAACTCAGCAAGCAGTTGTGTCTCCAGAACATTCAGTCGTGGAATGCAAGTCATAGGAGGATTGTTTAGGAATCTGCAGAAAGTTTAGATCTCTAGTTTGGGTTTTGTCTCTAGCCTTTAAGTATTATGGGACGTTATAGGATGATAGACACATGAGGCTCACAGCTAGACAGTTCAGCCCTATTCTGAGCAAACACGAAGCACAATTGCAGATTCATTAAAGCACAAAGAATGGCAAAGAAACTGTGCTGATTGCATATGTAGAAAACACCACTGTTTGCTGGAAAGTTTAGTGAGCTAAGATCTTTGATACTACAAATAATGAGGGTGTAGTCACCGAACTCAAAAGTTTGGGTATTCAGGGCATGTGATCATTTAATGGACTGGGTTGAACACGTAGCAGAAGAAACAGACAGACAGACTAGTTCTGGTATGTTGGTTCTTTCCTATTTGTCAAATCACAGATCCTACCAAGCTAGAAAAAGGAGTTCTCAAAGCTGCTCTCTTTTCCTTCACCAGAAAGGTGGATAATCAGCCAGCATTTACAGCAATAAGACTGCATTTAGAGGGGGAATATAAGGACTTTAGTCACTGCATTGTACGCTGTGTGAAGGAGGGAAGGGTTTAACAACTGACAAAAGGCACCTTGCTTAGCATATACTAAATTAGAGAGGCAACTCCCTGTTGTTATGTAGCCTGCACTGATATTGGGCCAGTTATGCAGCTGGACTTACTCAATCCATAAGTGCTCGGCTTCTACCTCTGATATCCCAGTGATCCTCAAGGCATCAGCAAAGGAGAGTTTATAGAACAGGGATCATATCCATACACTACCTATGCGATGCAAGATGAAGAAGGCTAGAAAGCTCTAAATAGCTGAGATAAGTGTTTTTATTGTGTGGTTTCCCTTCAAAAGGAAACTCATCTGACATAGTAAATATCTATGGAACACAGAAACCCCTATGACACCTTAAGTGACAAACAAAGGGAAGGGAAACGGCTTGACAAGTGCTGCAGCATAACAGACCAGGCATTTCACTACTGCAAAAAAAGAAAAAGAGGCAATGAGTCCTGCCCTTTTGTTCCTCCTTCCCTACCCCACAGCATAATAAACACTTTCTGGAATTTTAACATCTCACCAAGCACTCTAGGAACTGTACGGTGAAAGCTACTAACAGGACACACATCACCTACAGCGACAGGCCTAGTTCTGCTCCAGGAGCTGCGTTACTGCCGTAACTATAACCACTTCCTTCCCCATCCATCTCCAGGATACTGTACATTTCAGGACTCAAAGATAAATGTAATTCTGTTCTTGAGTTGTACAGTTTATCAGGATGTGCCAACTAGTCTAAGCTCATTTGAGCTTTGCAGTGCTACTAAGGGGGAAGCTACAGTGGTTTTTTTAAACAGAGTTTAGACTGACTCTTCCCCTCAACCAAAAGCATATTTAACATTTCATGTAATTTCATTTAAGCCAATTATAATAAAAGGCTTCTAACGCCTTCTAATATGGCAGAGTATCCATTGGGCACCACTTCATACTATTTTCAAGTGGCTTTTTTGTTCAAATCTGTTGTGTCTAACATTAGAGAACTGTGTACACTACTGTTAGAGTAATTATTATCTTTATTATCTTGTATTACAGACTCCTTTGAAGAGACTTTGGTGTGATGTATATGGGGTAAAAATTCATATGGAGAAAAGTGCAATATGTGTGTGTGGTACGTTCTTTAATGTATTTTTTTAAGGAGTTAGAGGGTTTAGTCTCTGCTTTGGAATAAATGCACTAGTTTTGTGAGCTCCAGTTTGGCAACTTCATCTGTAGTAGTTACACGCAACTGATATGCTGGACTCTGTAAAGCAATTACAGTGTATTATTACAAAATAAAGAATATGTGCATTTCATTTTTAAATATCTAGTGAGCTAAAGCAGCGCCTGCTGCTCTTGTGTTCTTAGCAGCCTCTTTATGTATCACATTGAGGTTATTTTCTCTCTAAGGCACCAAGCTACAAATGACAAAAAGAAATTAATGTCTACTGCCAAGGTTAGATTTTATAGACTGAAGTTAGCTTCCTATCATTTTTACATATTTGGGGTAGTTGGTACACTGCCTTTGGAAAGCAAATATGAATGGACAAAGCCTTCTAATAGCTTCAGAAAAAGCTACGTTTCTTTAATGCCTGCTATGCCATGGAATGTTAAACACTTCAGGAGCATGCCTCTGATACGGGCAAGGTCATCTGTCAGTCGTATATCGCCTTGACTTTGAAAGAGGAAAGTTATTCTCAAAACTATCAGTTTTGACATTTTTCCTTGTTAATCAGTATATACTATCCAACAGGTGCTAAACTCTAGGAACACTGTGTGAAGGGGATGGGGTTTGGGTACTGCTGGGGGGAATCCACCATAATTGCCCTAGTAACATAATTGCAGCATGCCACCATGTCATCCCATGCTCCACGAAGAGGCACCAGTCTGGATTTGACCAGAAAAAACAGAGGGAGCTGCTTGGGATCGGAATTATTACCTCACAAAAAGAAATGAGATTTTTCTTTTAGACATCATAGTGGGACAGTTTCCCCAAGACTGCAAAATTACCGTGAAATTACTTGAGGTTAGATTTTTTTGTCTATCTCCTGTTACATCAAGTGCAATTTAAAAAAATTGCGTGCGCACAAGAAAGATCTGCTTACCTGCTTTACTAACTTTCCACATTATCTTTACCTGTAAAAACATTCCTGCTCTGCAATGCAAAGCTGTTTGGGACAAGATGGGGAACCTCAAAATATTAAATCAACTCTTTGCTGAGGAAAAAAAAGCTCCTCAATTTCTCACTAAAAGAAACAGACCCAAATAAAAACACTGTCCTAAACTCTTTAAATTACTTCTTTATTTGTAGAGAAAAGGTTGCAAAAAAATAGCATAGGTCCCCGTTACAGCCATTCTTGATAGCATAGAGCAGTTGTTAGGGAACTGAGAGCAAGTTTTCTCAAGTTCTTACTTTCCACTGATTTAATTCTTTTTGAAAAAAATTGGACTAGTACAATCTAACACTACAGCTATACTTGTAGCATGCAGTGTCCCTTAAAACGGCTGTATTTCCATAGGTGTACAGGACTGTCTTCTTGGAAATAATGTCAGTACCACTTGGGGATTTTACTGACTGTTCCTAAAATTAAGAGAGTTTTGGAAAGCTGCACATGCAACAGTAAATTACAGCTAGGTCCTACTGAGCTAGTTATGTTACCAACTGCCAGGGGTCTGTATTTCTGCAGTCTGTATACACACGAGTTTAAGGCAGACCAAAGAATCACAGCACTGCATGGGACACTGCAGTCTTCTGTGGAGGCTGGAAAACTTCTTGCCACAAGATTGCTGCGGTACTTTCGTTCATAGAAGACTCATGCAAAGTTACTTAAGATGAGATCAAGAAACAATAGGCAAAGTTGGGGAAGGTTTTTCCTCTGTGGAATCAGAAGCGATAAGATTGCCCACGTTTGATGCTCTCCCCCATCTCTACTTGGGCAGCAACTTTGAATTGGCCTGCAAGAGACCTGAGAAGTAAAGCCTCACTCCCAAGAATAGAAAAAGACATAGATTTCATAAGTGGCGTCCTGTTAAGTACTTTCCTTAAAAACTTTTACCCTGATCTGGGATTTAATAGGCTTACTTTGACTTAGCCTAAGAGGAAAGGCCTAGATTGTCTTAGGAGAATCATCTTTGCTCTAGAACTATAAGCAACAGCAGTGAAAACCACTGTCCTGTTGAGGGTGAAAAGTTAAAAGCGAAGCACAACTGTTCTCTGGTAATTTAGGCAGACAGTTTACATTCACAGAGAGAACGGGCAACTCCAGAAGAGGCGCTATGGAAGAGTAAAATGCCATGGTCTTCACAGAGGGAGTGTCAAACCAGAAGACAACTAACATAGGGAAAACATTACAGTTCTTCCATAGGACTGCAACGAGAGTTACAGGACGCAAAAAATCATGATGTATGTTTATATGTGAAAAAAATTCTCAATAGCTCTTTTCTCAATATCACTCTTGTGACCCTCAGGGTTTATTGAGGAATCCCTTCCAATAGAAGGAAAAGTATGATGCTTAGAGACATTGAACAAAAAACTTGTGTAGTACCCAGATTCACTTATCCTCCCACACTGAAACTGCTGTCCCCTATTACATTTGTATAGCAACCTTGGCTACAGCTGGCCATGAACAGCTGCAGCTGAGCAGTTATCATGACGCACTGGGACAGAAAACACTTTGCAACAGATTAGTAGCTTGGTTGGTACCTACTGACCAAGCAGCTGATCATCTTCCACATTCCCATGAATCAGAAGTGCCAAGAACCCTTTAGAGCATGCACCCAGACAGGATCCCAGTAATGCTGTGCCTTAACGCTACACCAAGCTCAACACATTCAATGTATCTCTCATCGCTGCTCTCCCACATACCCTGCTCCTCTGCTGACTCCTAAAACTCCCAAGAGAGACTTGGGCAATGATCCAAGCAAGAAGGGTAAAGCGCCATATCTGTTTGCATGTCCCACACAACTGGAGACATCAGCCAGAGATCACAGCATGACTCAAGCTGCACAGAGACAGAGACTGTTAATCACTCCTTCCCTAACAGCACCACAAACAGGCTACATACAGGACAGGAAAAAAAGAATGCAAACATGCTTTCCAATACAGACATGGTCTTTCACTGCTAACAGTCAAAGCAAAACCAGAGAAGGTCACACCTTAAGGGGTTACCTCAACTAACCTTACAAGCTGTCTGGAAGACGCTCCCTCCCTGCCCCTGAAATGCAAAATGCAAAGGCTAAGCCCTCCTTATCCCCGCGGAGACAGGAGAAAGTCCTCCCCCTCACTGGGATAAGTTCTGACTTACAGACTAGGTCAGAGCCTTTAAATCCGTTGCAGAGTTGCAGAGCACAGCATTTCTCTGCTGGGCCTCAAGCCAGCAGAGCTTTCTTTTTCAGTGTTATCTGGCTGACAGTGCTCATTTAAGTCCCTGGCAGACGGATCAGTAGCAAGGCTGTCACAGGAACACAATACACACAGAGTAGCAGCCATCTATCAGCACAGTTTATGCATGGGGTGAAAGCACAATGCATAGACATCTTCTGCTGATTAGGCTTTTACAATCAGTATAGCTTTAAAACTGTCTGAATTCGGTACATCACATCTCTATAGGTGTGTGCTTCAGCCTCTGTTCACCTTTTACTAGAACCCTAAACACATTCAGGATAAGCCTTGAAAAGCTTCCATCCCCAAGTCCTTTTGGTATAGAGCAAAGCAATGGAGGGGAGGATTAGTTGATAGAAGAGTGGAGAGAAAGCCCTCTTTCTGATGCAGCAGTTCTTCCATGGGAAAGGTTGAGGGTCTAAGACTCCTTGCAGGAGTAGATAGCCCCAGAGAGCACAGAGTCACAGAATAGTAGGGGTTGGAAGGGACCTCTGGAGATCACCTTGTCCAACCCCATACTTTCAATTACAGCTCAAAAAGACAGAAACCCCCACCCGCACATGCACTGCAAAAACCTGACCCTCTGCACATAGAGAGCAGGCAGGACTTCTGCAGACCAGGATGTAGATATATGGCCAGAAAAGCTCCAACAATGATACAGCCAACAGCTAGAAGCTTTCGTCTTGCAAGCCTTCAGGGCTTCAGCCAAATCTAGACACTGTTCCTTCTAGTACAGGCAGATTTTTATACTTGGATAGGTGTCCTGGTTTCAGGTGGGATAGAGTTAATTTTCTTCCTAGTAGCCAGTACAGTGCTGTGTTTTGGATTTAGTATGAGAATAACGTTGATGACACACTGATGTTTTAGTTGTTGCTAAGTAGTGCTTACATCAGTCAAGGGCTTTCTCAGCCTCCCGTGCTCTGCCGGGTGCACAGCTGGGACAGCTGACCCCACCTGGCCAGAGGGATACCATATGACATCATGATCAGTATATAAAGCTGGGGAAGAAGGAGGAAGGGACAGATGTTATGGCATTTGCCTTCCCAAGTCACTGTTACGCATGATGGAGTCCTGCTTTCCTGGAGATGGCTGAATACCTGCCTGCTGATGGGAACAAGTTAGTTAATTGCTTGCTTTGTTTGCACTTGCAGCTTTTGCTTTACCTATTAAAGCGTCTTTAGCTCAACCCACACGTTTTCTCACTTCTTCTCTTTTACTTCTCTCCCCCATCCCACCAGTGGGGAGTGAGCAAGGGGCTGTGTGGGGCTTAGTTGCCAGCTGGAGTTAAATCACAACAATAGGTAAACAGCACCAAACAGCACCAAGGCTGCATACTTTTACCAGGAGCTATACTGACTTAGGCACTGGAAGGATGCACCTACCCAGCTGCAAAATGAAGTTGGCCAATTTCCTGTTACAAGGTAAGAGCAGGTTTGTCAGCTGAAGATGAAGTCTCCCTCCCTCCCCACCTCTGCTTGCTGAGGTGCTAACTTGGGATTATTTCAAACATCATAAATAAGCTGCAGAGCCCACCGTAGTCTTCAGATAAACAGCATTGCCCTGTCCTGGGCTGCCCAGAGGAATACCCAGCATGTGTTGAGCCCTTCACCCACTACACGCAAAGCCTGCGTGCAACACCCATGCTGGTTTGCACTTTTCTCACATGTCAGGGAATGATGTCACTTGCAGCCAAACATTATAGCACTGACAGGAGTCGTCTGCTTTACAGGGACAGCCAGTGCATGACTGTTTGCATGCAAATACAAGCTAGTGTCCTTCCTAAGGCTCCTCCCAAGAAGCAGACTTCATACCACAGCAAATTATCAGGCACACAAAAGCAAACACCAAAATAATAAATGCTTCCCCAGCACCTGTTTCTGATGGGCCTAACACCTGCAGCACAAACAAGGACAAGTTTATTTCATGCCTACTACTGAGCCATCTAGCCCTTGTGAGGTGACAAATGCAATCAGAAGAGCGGAGCTTGAAGCCAGAGCGCTGCACACAAGCCAGGCAAAGCACTGTCTCAGGCCACAAGAGAGACTTCAGAGATTTTATTTCCTGATCAACTACCCCTTTTTCATTGGGACCATATGCTTTTTAGATTCAGTTCTCGTCCTTCGCTCCTTCTCAGCTCAGCCTCCAGGATATGAGGGGACTATTCCCCTCCTGCTGCCCACTGTCTAGAGAAATATGACAAACATTAAGACTGATGTGAGTGGAGAATGAATGGGAACATCCAGGTGTGAACGCACTGAAAGGAACAAAGTGTGGGAGAATGACTTTAAGAATAGAAGGTGTAGGTGGCACCTAGATTAACAGGACATTCGGATGCCAGCACATGGTGAGTTATTCTGTCAGTTGCCAGGATTAAGTGGAGGGTAGAGGAGTGAAGCAGATTGAGAGAGTGATCCCTGTTAGCTCCTAAAGGTGTCAGAAGGTACATCCAAAACCAGCATCTTGCCATCAGTTTAAGAATAACCCAGGAGACATAAGAAGGATGCTATAGGCATCACCCCTGTCTTCCACCTCCATCATTGCAAGGAATCCTGACCAGATCACATGGCTACACACATCTTGGTGCTTGTGAGCATGCGAGCATGACAGTGCCAAGTGAGATCAAAGTTATTATAAACTGAAGTCTCAATTTCCCCTCTTGTAAGATGTTGCATTGTTGCAACACTGTTTTCCATGTTAACCAAAGAACACAAGGTGAAGGCTGAATTTGTATAGACTTAATTGCTGGACAACACAAAAAGGAACACATATGCTAGGCTTTATGCTATGGCTGTTTTCAGATATTTAAGAAAAACACACCAACCAACCAGCCAGTCTTACCCTAATGGCTGTTACTTCCAAATAAGAATGGAGCTGATGGGCAGAGGGCTGCATTACTTACAAAAAAGTATTTTGCATTACTTTTGCAATTAATGACCACATCAAACAGCAAGTGAATCTACTTAAATTGGAACTGCTTAAATAAAGAATTGGCAGTCAAGTTAGATATGCAAATCCTGAAAGGCAGAGGGCTGCATTTTGGAAACTATAGTAGATCTGAAAAGGCTCGACTAAGGTCACGTTCACACAACAAAAACAAAAAAAAAGGGCAAGGATTCAGGTAATTTATCCACAAGGTGGACAGAGTGGGTAACCTCTCTAAATGTTCTTTGAAGATGTTTCTGAAGGAGCTGATCCAAGAGGAGGACTTGCTCACTGGACCACAAAAGTGGCTTCAGACACGCAAACCTATCTCAAAGTGAGGCATACTCTAGTAAACACTGTTCTATGCAGACACAAAGTAACTCTAGAATCTTTACTTTATAAAAGTAAATGGAGAGAAAGGGCATCATCTTTGTGTCTTTAATGGCATGCCCTCCTAAAAGGGTCATGACACTGAAGAGAATATTCTCAGAAGCAGAGAGATGAAACAAAAAGGCACAACAGCAAGAGACTGATGATAATCAGATTTCACAAATACTGAAGCATGGCATGCAATGTAAGATGAGAGTTGCAAGTATACTTAGCTGCAACTACAGACGATTTGAGTGAATGCAATGCTATATGACAAGCAGGGGGTAGAACAATCTCTTAATTGGTGCAATTTCTAATGAGGGAGTAGAACATGACTATTTAATCATTTATAAGAACAGACTACGCATAAAACTGAAGATTTTAAGAATATAAAATTACAGCAGAAATTAATTCCCCCTCCACTACTGGGCATTTAAAGTGCAAAACTGGAAAATCGTGCATAAATTCTGTAGCCCTGACCTGTGACAGGGACAGAATACATGGAACATGGCCAAGCAGATCAACCAAGTGTAGAGAATTGCAAGTTAAGACAACAAAAGCGTTGTGACTTTTGCTGATTCAGATAATTTTCTGATGGGAATATCATATTGCGCGTTTGGAGTGGAGGTCAGATGACAGAAACCTCATCTTAAATATGATTAAAAGAAGCTGCTATTTGGGTGAATCTTGCAGGAAATCAACTATGAATTAGGCACACAAAACCTCCAAGGAATAAGAGGCGCAAAAATCAATAGAGAAATAAGGCAAATTGAGGTGCTAAAGCAGCAGCCAGTCTGGAGCATGTGGAGCAACTCATAATGGTTGTGATTTTGGCACAACAGAAACAACAGGACCAAGGCAGACAGGAAAAAGAGGAATTGATAAACTAACGTCATAACATTTAACATGATAACTGGAAAAAGACAAGTTAAGTAGTAGTGTGGAGCAGCATAGGTAGAAACAGATGCCAAGAGATTGGATCCAAAATTGAAATGTGCAGCAAAGGAGGCAAGACAAAGACAAGACACCTCCCTGTGCCACCCCAGCAGGCTGTCAGACTGTGTGCACACTTACAAGTACATTTTGTGCACACTTACAAGTACATTTTACACATAAGTGGACAAAAATAGCCCACAGCAATTAATACTGCCTGGTAGCAATTCCTTTTTCAGAAGGGTTACAGAGCTTTACAGTATTCATATGTGAGAAGTAGGAGACACTTGTGTGTTTGAAATTGACACCGACACAACCTACAATCTACAGGCTAAATGGGAAGGCCCTTTGGTAAATATAAACAGATGAGCCTCCCTTTTTAATACAAATGTCACAGGTAAAGGAAGACACAAGGGAAAAAAAACTGGAGCAGGACAATCAGCAGGGAGGTAAAAACATGGGGGAAGGAAAGGAAAAAAAAAAAAAAAAAAAGATGATCCAATTTGAAAGCTTCACCAATCAAGGGAAGCTCGCTCTCTCTCTCTCAGTGGGGATGGATATGCCTCTTACTGTTAATGGCAATTGCAAAATAATTAATGTTTCTGCCTGCACTGCTTTAAGGATTATAGAAGGTGATTGCAAAGCATTTGCAATCACTTACACCTCAAGATCTAGATATTAACACTGTGTCACTAAGGTTTCCAAGTCTAAAGGAATATACTCTGTGTGGACTAAACATGGTATCAACCTGATTTGGACAGGCTATTCTAATTCTCAGTCACTGAAAATTAGTAATTATAGCAGAGCATGGACATCCAGACAGATTAAGAAATTTTAGGTTATTCTGAGCGTAAAATCCCAAAACAGTGGAAACTGAAACCAGGGAAGAGACGTCTAGCTCACAGTATCCTCTTATTTAAAAGAGATGGCCCCTAGAGGAAAATCAAACCTACAGTTTAAGCAACAGAAAATACCATTCAGTGCCAGTTATTTACTATGCACAAGTTAACATATGACATAGTTTTGCTGTTTGATGTTAGAAAACCAACAAATATTTCAAAGGATGAGAAATTAATCATGGGGTGGGGGCCAGGAAGCAGGTAAAGATTGAGGAAAAACTGAACCCTGTCAGCTCCTAAGCGGGTCAAAAGGCATATCCAAAACCCTCACATCACCACCAATCCAAAAATAACCACAGAGACACAAGCAGGATGCCCTAAGGCACCATCCCTGTCCTCAGCATCACTGTAGGAAATCCCAGACTGCATAGATATATACACATCATGGCAACATGCTCACAGGCTGCAAGTACAAGGGTGTAAGCAATTCAAGTCAGGCTCGTTTTAAAATAAAATCACCTTCCCCTCCTATAAGAACTTGCACTGTGGTTTGCTATATTGCAACAAAAATATTATCTGCAACTGTTTCTAAACAACAGAGCCTATGTGTGGGGCTCTTCCCTCTCCCACCAGCCAAAGACTGCAGGAGTGTGCAACAGAAACCTTTGTCACCTCACACCTGGTCTCACAGAGCTACAGAGGTGAGAGGGGCCATTCAGTACATGGCTCACAGTGGCTTGTTTCAGAAACTGTCTGCAAACCCAGGCAGACAGCTTTGTCTTGGTACAGTTACGCTCAGCTCACACCAAAGCAGCTTTTTCTAACCCAAAGTGCCGGAGCCACACTTTTTAATCAAAGCTGAGACTGGAGCACAGAACAGCAGCACCATGAGACAACAGGAGGATGCCCAAAACACTGTCTAAGCCCAACCTGCTGCTAAAAAGAAAATGGAATTATGCTGTGAGACACACTGATTTCTCTTTGTTTATCTACAAGCATTGATATCAGTCAAAGGCTATTCATGGAAAGGAAACTAATACACCATATCTTATCTTTCCAGTTTATTTCAGAAGTTCTATCTGTCCATTTTTCCAGGGCTTTCCAGCAAGGGTTCAATACAATATCCCTAATGGGAAGGCTCAATTTCCCATAGAGCTGTCACTCAGCGTTTGGAAAGAGTTTAAATATGGTGGCTTGAGAATAGATCTCTTTGCTCAAAAAGGTACTGAAATGCAGTAATTTTCTGCAAGGAAAATGCCATAATATGGTTTTACATAACAGTCCCTGCTGAACTGACTTATCAGTAAATAAAGGGTACAGTGTTTTCATAAGAGTCCACATGGTGCTGGTTTGCAGAATAGGAGCAAAATGAGTTGCACACAGAAAGCTAATAGGAGGTTTGCTCCCAAAATACTCACAAATGGACATTTACTTAGCTGAGAATTATATGCCGAGTTCTGGAAAGGTTAAGAACATTTAGGGAGTTAAACTCTCAGCAGCTTGTCTCCTGCAGGCTTCTATAGCGGAGAGAAGCCAAGAGTGTGCAGCTGCTGACGTCAATAGGGTAAATAATACCATGTACTGAAATCACCTGGGTATGCATTACCCTCTCCACAGAGGCTGCTGAGCACACTGTGCTGCAAAGCAGTCTGGGAAGCCCAGGTGTCTGCTTGCATAGAAAATGCTACATCAGATCAAGTAAATACTCTCCAGGACCACCACCCCACAAGAAGAAAATAAATACACTGAGCTGCTTGGGGCTCAGGGTTCTCTCTTTCTTTGAAAGCACAGTATACAGCACCATTGCTCAGTATATTGGGTGTACTGGGTACTGGGATACACGGCTGCCAAATAGCAAAACCTCTCAGAAGACAGCATAGGCAACCTTTCCCTATTCCAGGACAAGCCGTTCTGTTTGCAGTTAGCAGCTTAGATCTTAGTCAGGCCACTTCACTACTGATCTGGGGGAATCAGGAGCTTACATGTCCACAAAGGCAGTAGAGCTGCTTCTTATGGCTCCACAAGACTTGGGGTCCTCTCCTTCAACAAGCCAGCACACCAAGCATGGTCTGCACGAGGGAGTCACAGCAACCAATGGCGATCTACACAGCAGTGCTCACCAACAAAAGCTGTCAGGGTCTCAGACCACAGCACCCAGAAAATTGTATGTACAGTAACGGCAAATACTGCAGGCAAATAGTTCTTCAAATTCCTATAAAGGCAGATTCCCACGCCCCCAACCCCCACCCCCCAAAAAACAGTGCCAAAGCTGAAACACAAGTGCACAGCATCTCCCAAAGCCCAGCCCAGCACACTATCCACTAGGCCACACTGTTTCTCCAGCAAGCTGGGTCTGCTGCCTTCAGAGCAGGCAGGAAAGGAGCTAAAGCCAACACTCCTGCCTGTCAGGGTTCAGGCATGCACTCCCACCCCAGGTTCCCAGCCTTGCAGACTGTAAGCTCCAAGGGTATCAGTCTGTCTGGAATGAAGAGGGGAACAACAACTGGCACCACCACGTAGAAAACCTGGCTCTAACCTCCTTCCCTGGATATACTTGCTGTGAGCAAAAGCAGGAGGACATTATTATTAATGCAGCAAATTAGTGGTTGAGTCCTGTTAGCACTGCTTACATCACTGCGGCTCCATTAAAGGCTGTTAGAGAGACATATAAATTATTCACACTAATCAGGGCACTGACAGCAAGATCTGGGGGCATTGCCAGGGCAGTGGCTGCAGCTTCCTGCTTGCAGTACCTTGTCATGACCAAAGACCAGCTGCTCTCCTTTCTTCACAAGTGTTTCCTTGGAGCGGTTGCCATGTCAACACATCTGTCTAGGCCATCCTACTTGTCAAAAGTTTAGGGCAATTTAGCACAGAAAGCTAAGGAAGGTTCTGAAGTACCGTAACTTTTTTCATGCACTGTGAGCAAGCTCTTCCCCAGGAAGATGGCTAGAACAGCAGCAAGCCAGAGAGAATTTGCAGAGCTGCTGACAGAAATAGAAATAGCCGCCAAATTTCCCAATTTGGTTTGCTGTTACCAAACAACAACAACAAAAGCACGCACACACAAAAACCCCAAAACCCAGCAGTTCTATACTAGGAGTCCTGGTCCGGCAGCAATTTGAGCCTCAGTCACAAATCAGACAGCCTTATGCCCAGCAGCAAATAGTTACCGCTCAGCACAAGCAGCGGGCTTAGAGGCACACTCTGTACATCCTACTCTAAACCTTACAAAAACAGGCCCACAGGCAGCACACCCGCACACAGACCTCAGCAATGAGGCTTACTGCTACAAGGCATATCAACTCAGGATTCCCCATCTCTAGCCACAAGGTAAATCACCCTTTTGTAACAGACACAGCAGAGAACCAAGGGTCTCTGCGAGCACACACCCCACCGGCTGCAAGATGATGCTGTAGTATCCAGGCCCTCACCCTCTGACAGAGCCAAACCCATCCAATGTCTCCAGACAAGCCTGCCTTGTGGACTGGGTTAGGCCAAGTCAAACCAACACTAGCTGTGCACTCCTGAACCAAGCACCCTGGACCTGTCTGACAGACTGCACTACCCTGAAGGAGGAGCTATACTCGGCACTGAAGCTCCTACCAAGCTGAGCAGTAAGTTAACCCTGTATGTTTACGGCATTGTCTGTGGAAAGTCAAAACACATTTTGTTTCCCCAGAAAGCCTCTAACAAGAGGGAGGGCAAGCAAAACCCAACCGAAACACCATGAAGCCAGAAGGTTATTTTTCCCCTTATTAATAGGTTGCCACATACCCACTCTGATACCAAGCTCCAGTTAAATAAGCAGACCCTCACCTTCTCCTAGAACCACATGGCCTTAACCTTTTTGCCGTTCCAGTTTAACCCAAGCCTTTAATCTCTAGCTCCAAAGACACTCTTGCGGCCCCAAGCACTTCACTTTGTTTTATTAATGTTTATTTAAAGTAATCACATATTTGAAGAGAAGCCAGCGCTCTGACTCAGTACTGCCAGTCTAAAAAGAGAAGATGCTTCTCAGTTCCCCAGAACTATTTAGCCTAAATATTGATGAATGACAATTAACTGGTGTATTTTATACTCCATAGAGGAAGAGAGTCTTGGAAAGCAAACGCTCTGAGTGCCATTCACTTGGTTTCAGCAGAAGCAGTTAAAATGACAAGACAAATGAAATACTTCAAAGAGCCTACAGAGACAGTTTACTCCCTGGGCAAGCACTTCTTGAGCTCCAAGAAGCCCTGACAACTCTCTTCTGACCTGCTCAGATGACATGATTTCATTAAGATAAAAACACACACAAAAACAACAACAAAACAAGGGTTCATAAGCAGCTTGCACATGTATTATCCTTGGCTCAGAACTGGAGGCTGAGTAAAAAGTACAAAGTGCAAGAAATACCCATGCATTTTTGCTTTATTTTGAACATGTTGCCTAGAGCCCTGGCATGACATACCCAAATTTTTGTCTTTCTCTGGGGTATTTGTCCCAGAATACCAGTCTTTAAAAGGGCTGATTTTTTTTATATCAACAGTTATTCGAAGCCACAATGGCATTTCCCCACCCCCAGAAAAAAAAAAGAATTAATTGTAAACTGCCTAAAAATAAGCCTGGAAAAACTCGGAGGGAAAAGCAGCATCAGCTTCTGGCAGCTTTCTTACAGCACTCTTTGTGCTGTGTGGCCTCCATTGTTCCAAGCTGGGTCACTGGGGGATGGGGGAAACCTACTTTACAGGCCAAGAGACCTCCTGTAGTCACTGAGCAGCTCAGAGACAGTCAGTTATAAAGCAGTAAAGGGAAACAACTACACATTTCACTTCGTAACCAAGACCTACACTTAGTGGCCACTTTTCCACAGCAAGCCTCACCTTTGAAATCAAATCATCTACATACACAAGGGCATCCTACTTTCCCTGAACAGACAGCAGTACCTATTGGTATCTTACTACAGGTTTCCAGGAACCAGCTCCTGGGAAAGACTAAAACCCACTCAGGACAGGGACTCTGCAGTCTATACAGTGCCCAACAAAGACATGTTACAAACAGGATACAGAAACACAGCACCAGCATCACAGGTTGCAGTTACAGGGAATCAGTGGTACTGTGCAGCCACTCTCTTTTTTGCCAAGCACAGCCACATCTCACACAGCACACACTCTACACAGACTCAGAATAACCAAGGCTCCCTGCAGCCTAAGATACAGGTCTCACTGTCCCACCAACAGATCAGCCCTCGATCCTGTCAGGCAGCAACCTGCTTCAATCAGCAGAGCACCTTCCTGTGCCCTTGGAGCCTTCAGCCACACTTCAGCTGCCCTCCCCACACCACCTCCAACCAGAAAGCTTCCCCCTCCCAATGCACCTCCATCCCTCAGTCAACCGTGCCCCCCCCAACACACCTCCATCCCTCAATCAGCCCTCCCCCCCCGCCCCCCTGTCTTACTTCCATGCCTCCAGCTATCAGCAAACCCATAGAACACACAGTCACCACATAGTCTGCTTACATCCAACTCAGCTAAGAAGAAACTTCTTGAGTGCTTTCAGTGCCACCCAGGTGGTGGCCATCAGGGCTTGTTAGCAGCAGCCAGGCTGGCACAGGTGCTCCAGAAGCACAGAATGAAGGCTGAGGGCTGTGCTGCCTACCTGCCCAGACAGGCAGGGTATCATGCTTTGCAGGCTATACGTGGTCTGGCTGCCACATGCCTGCACCAATTGACATGTCCTAGTGGTGTTCTTCGTGCAAAAGTCACTGGGGTGAGGCTGACGTGATCCAAACATCAGTTTTAGCAAGCACAAAGGAAAGCTCCAGGAAGAGGCAACATAACACACCTAAAAAGCTCTTTCTTATTACCAAATGCCCTTGTCTGTGGAGAGCATCCTTCAGTGTGTGATGCCAGCATCTAGGGTTTGGTTCATAAAATAGAAAAAAGTCAGGATGTTGCCCTCACAGGCACTGTTCCTATGCAAAGGCCTTCCCATAACAAGCAAGGACCCCATTATCTGGGTTATGCTGGGTTTCACACAATAGTGCAGAACACACTCCTCTAGCTCTCTAGAAACAATAGTGCTTTTTCTGGAGTAACGACACCATGTGAGGGGTTAATGGGCTAGCAAGCCAATTCAGGCTGTACCTAAACAGAAAGAAAAATAGCCAAAATGTTTCTTAAGAGGAGAGGCAGCTGATGGCCAGTAGCACCTGATCTCCTGCTGCCAACAGGCAGTTCAAGCACCCAGGGTATTTGGAGCCAGGATCAGCTGCTGCATGTTGTTTTCAGTAGTGCCCTTCTGCCTGTTTTTGAAGTAGGTCTCAGTCACAAGGCAGGCAAGGCTACAAAGTTTGCTGGGAGGGATCTGTTCTGTCAGAGAGAATTTTGGAGGCCATACTACAAAGTTGGCAGTCTCAAAAGATAGAAATTCTCAGTAAAGTGTTTTTTTTTTAAAAAAAAAAAAAACAGAAAGTAACACTCCCTATTTTATAACAAAACAAAAATATCCAAAAATTCAACACCAGTCCTGAGTAGGTTTAAAAATATAAGTAGGAACAATCCAACTTTTCTAACCAGATTGTGAGGATTAGGCCCTAGTCACTACTGACAAGCTTAGCTCCAGGCACCAAGGGTATTTCCAAGGTTATTTCCAAGGTTGGGCAAAAATACCCAACAAGTGAGACAGTAAATTTGGCAGAGTCACATATTCACCACTGCTGCCTGGCACTTTAATCTGGCTTGGCTACATATTTCTGAGGGTCTCCCTGGAGAAGGTCCACCCATCCCCCCATTTATTCACAAAGTAAGGTCAATGTTAGGTAAAAGCAGGGAGAAACACATGCTTTGCCATACTGGCTCTGAAACAATGATACAGTTCTGTTGGCCTGTACCTGAGGACTTGAAGGATGAATTTGTCAGTTCCCAACAGAGAGAAACTGCTGCTAGCTGTAGGGCAAATCACTTTCTGGGGATTTCTGGAAAGCTGTGGTACCTAATGTTGAATGGCTCACTTGGGAATTATCCTGTAACTTCAACTTTTCATGGGTGTACAGACAACACCTTTAGCTTGGTGTACAACTGCTCCCTCTCTGCAGTGGTCTAAAAGCATTGACTTGCCTACAGGGGAGTTGCTGGAGTCAATATAGTCATGCCTGAAAGACTGAAGTGGGACGTTTCGAGTGCACTTGCAATTTTGTCCCTTTCCTGGAAAGGAAGGAGCATAAAAACATTTTGTCTTTACTGTTGCTCGATAAACCAAAGGGCAGAACAAGAGAGCTGAGGTAAAATGAGTACAGGGGTGTTCACAGTTTTCACTTAGTGGCTGTCTCAGAGACAGGTAAAGAGTCCTATAGCAGGGATTCAGGTAAACATTTCCCTTCTCACGCACAGTAGGTGGTGGGATGCGAGGGCAGTTTTCTGAGGCACCTCTCATACAAAACCAAAGAGCTTGCATAAAAAACCCTGATATTCCACCAAAATCAAAGCACTTGAACTGAGCGGACATCTGCGCTACCACAGCTGAGTTTCAGTGCTGCAATGGCCATGGTTATGAACAGAAGGCAGCTTTCCAAGCCCTGCCACCACTACTCCTTTGGCGGGACCTCAGACATGGTTCCTCCCTGCCCTCACAATTAGCCTCCTTCCTGCTCTTTTGCTGCCTTTTCTGTACTGCAATACTACCTGTATGGGGGGGCTGTCTTTCACTGACATTAATTTCTCATTCCAAGAAGTATCTTTCAAAGCAGGTAGAAAACCTAGTGGAGATAGAGCTGATGTCCCTTCTACATGTGCAAGCAGGTCAAAGGTGAGAGGTTTACATCAGCCTACTGTTGTGTGCAAAACCTGCAGAGACCTCTTCCAAGCTAGGACTTTCCCAAATAGTTTTCCCTGAGAGAATACAAGACTTGAGCATCCACCCAACAAGACTTCCTCATGTTTCCATAATAATAATAATAAAATTATCACCTTTTACATTTCTCTTACCAATAAGACTTTAAGCATCTCCTGGGACTCCCTTAGAGATACATCTAAGGGAGGTTGCACTGGAGCAATCAGAAAACCTTCAGTGAGCTCTGGGTCTGGCCCATTGTTAACAGGGCACCATGGAAATCACATTTTGGCTGGTTCGGTCTGGTCCTTCATGCCATTAGATTCCCAAGGAATGAGCTCATGGTTTCTTATAAATGCATGCATCAACATTTAAATCAAATTTTGGCAGCTGCTTTGCAAGGGAAGGGGGAAAACACACAAGTCATACACTCTCCCTTGCTTGCTTGCCTAACCATTCAGAATGTAATTTTTTTACTATAAAAAGCTGAACTTTTACAAGCCAGGAGAACATCTGATGGGGCCCAGCAACACATTTTCTGTGTTAACTTTGTGGACTGTGAGTACCGAATATATCAGCGTTTACTTCAAACAGGGAGTCTGTTTGCTCTACTTTCCTGACCAAAAAGGCTGCCATTTGATACTAGTTATTGCTCCAGTAAAACAACAACAAAACTCCAACAACAATAACACAACCATAATCTCTGCTGAATTCAGGAGCTGGTCCCAAGCCAGATGCATTATTACAAAGAGCTCTAAAGAAGCTTTTCGGGTGGTGTTTGGGAGCCTAGCTCCCTTGTAGGGAGAAGTTGATCTGTCCCTGGAGAGCCTGTGCTGAAACTTGAGGCTCAAAGACACAGGTTTAACTGCAAAACCCACCCTTCCCGTCATGTGAAATGAGCAATATAACAGGGTTAGAAAATCTGGAGCTCTTCCCTCCACCTAGAGGTAAGAGAACAAGCAACCTGAATTCACACAGCCTGAATAAAGCACCCGTCACATGAAAGATTTTCTGCATTGACTAACCAGATTCTTACTGATCGCCTCTACCCATCACTCCACCTTTACTGTCTTGTTGCACTTTTGAAGACACCATGTTTCATTTAGGACCAGGTCTGACATGTTACTCAGAGTGCATAGCACCTCCTTCCATGAGCATGGTAACTCAGCTCCAGCCGCTGAGACCAATGGTGATCTGGGCAGGGTTTTACTCCCTAAACACTGCTGTAATTAAACAGAGGAGCTGCTCCCTCCCCAGGAATATCAGTCAAGTGCTACAGAATTATATAGCAACCTCTGTCATCTATAATTAAATATTAATAAATATTATAACAGAGTTTTTAATTATAACTTCTATACATACTTAAATCCACTATTATTTATATCTACTCATAATTGCTCATTAATCACACACCAAGTCAACCTAGAATCACCTGAAAAATTCCACTCAAGCTTTTAAAATTATCATCGGTCAAAGGAATGTAACCATCAAAAAGTCTGCCTTCAAGAAAAACATGCCACAGCATTTCTTAACACTATACACCTGTAAGAGCCAGAGAATCCATTTCCCTCCAACCAAACTAATCTGCCCCATGTTGCTAGGGAAGCTGGAGGGAAGCAAGCATTAGAGGCTTATTTTCTAGGTTGTGAAATTGCTCCCAGTGCTGTAGTATATAAGCTCTCTGGAATAAAGCAGTCAAAGCAACAGAAGTTGTGCAAGAGCAGAACTATATAGTCCACAGCTGCACGAACAATGCCTGTTTCACTTTGCCCCACAACTGCTGCAGAGTGCCCTCATCGTGTTCTTCAAATTCAGTCTAACTGGGGCTTTAATACTCTGACAGGTTTACAGAAACATATTCCCAGTTGCATTACTGAAAGACAAAACCATGACAACCTGTCTTTGGGGCTGGATGGGTTTTAATCCCCTCCCTCCCCTGCAAGGGTATAAATAGTACCTGAAATGGTTCCATGATTTTCCACACAGTTTATAGGGCTCAGTTCAAGGCTTCCTAGGATTTATTCTCCCCACTCTTTTACCCTGTGTGGCTTGTACTTTTGAATCCATCAGTGAGGGGTACGAATTTATGAAACTGATTTTGAATAAACTTCTCAAAATAGTTAAAAGTGCAAAGAACAGAAAGTAACTAAAATTGGTATGAACTGAGCAAATAAGTTCCACCAGAAGAGATTAATCGAACTGATATCAAAAGGTACCAGCAAGTGAACACCTTTTTTTAATGGATGATTTCTACTTTCACAGTTCTGAGGCAGGGCCATCCCAGAACTGTTAGCCCAACAGAGACACAGAACTAAGGCACAGCTCTCTTGACCTCACTCTCTGATACCAGAGACTGCAGCTGGGGGGTGGAGTTTGGAGGACAGAATGGGAGGTGACTGATGCACTGCAGTGACTTTGTAGAGGACGTTCTGAGGAGTCCACTGGAGCTGCAATGATCAGGGAGGCAGAAACGTCTCAGATAAGGCTTTCATACTCAATCACAAGGAAGAATGCCATTGCTGCTGTACATTCAGACAGATGGGAGATGATGGTGTGGACATACACTTAAAACCAGTATCATAGGAGGAAAGTTGTATCTTAAACTCTAGACCTGAGTTTACTGCCTTTAATCACAAGCCAGGGGCTTGTACCTAGCCACCAACACAAACGTAAAGCACACCAATGAGATATAGTTTCAAGAATGTCTGGGGCAGGCTCTTCCTCTCTCACTAAAACTCTTTCCAGTCTTGTCTACCTGGACTTTTAAACAAAGATAAACTAGCGTAAATCACCCTTCAAACCAATGTGGAGCTCTCCTGCACACAGAGCTTTACACAGAATCACAGAATGGTAGGGGTTGGAAGGGATTATCTCATCCAACGCCCCCGCTTGAGCAGGCACATCTCAAGCAGGGGGCACACAGGACCATGTCCAGGCAGGTTTTGAGTATTTCCAGAGAAGGAGACTCCACAGCCTCTCTGCGCAGCCTGTGCCACTGCTCTGTCACCCTGAAAGTAAAGAAGTGTTTCCTCATACACAGCTAGAACTTCCTCTGTTCCAACTTGTGCCCATTGCCCCTTGGCCTGTCGTTGGGCACCACTGAAAAGAGTTGGCCCCATCCTCTTGACACCTGCCCTTTAGCTATTTATAAGCATTGGTAAGTTCCCCCCTCAGTCTTCTCTTCTCCAGGCTGAACAAACTTAGGTCTCTCAGCCTTTCCTCATAAGAAAGATGCTCCCATCTCCTGAGCATCTTTGTAGCTACTGCAATGCTAGCAGTGACTTGAGCTGATTTGTCCCCTTAGACTGCAGCAGTGCCAGGAGGAGATGCTCCAAGGGCATAAAGATAGATTTCACTTGGCTAAGTTGCAGAATGCAATCAAAGACCATGCTGCCTTCCCCTACTAGAGGAGGACAAAAGTTCCTTACTGGAACCAAAAAACTTCGACAAACCAAATAATTTGCATAGTGAAGATCTTCAAGCTTCTTGTTAGTGAACCAGAAAGGCAACAGCAAGCGCACTGAAAGGTGGGGCAGCAAATGTAATTCCTCTCCTAAAAAAATGATTGGGGATTATAGGAAATTGCAGTAATAAGGAAATTAAGTGTCACAATAATTGAAAATAAAGACAGGACTGCTAGACCAAGGACTTGCAGTGACAAAGCTCCAGCTAATGTTACACACGAGCTATACCCAAGTGGTGCACACATAAAAAAATCTATTAAGACAGGGCTTTGGCCAAGGTGGTCTATCAGGACTCCCAAGAAATCTATTGCTAGAGGGCATCCTTGTTACCTTTACCCTGCAAGTAAGTAATGCAAGTGTGGACTGTCACCACCAGAGGCCAGTACACATGCAAAGGACTTAATGGCATAGAAAAATGCAGCCAGAACCGAGCCCCCTGGTGCATGCTGTGAGCTGGCTATTCCAGAACTTTCATAACCACTCTGCCTCAGAAAACTACCAGTGCAACACTTCACTAACTTGATTTATGTTTTCCGTATGGGAGCTGACTTACATGCCAACTGCCTGAAAAATGGTATCAGAGTGGAAATCTGTCTGTACTGATCTGTTCAGATACCTTCAAAGGAGTTTTTCTTAATTTAGGGCATCTCTGTTCCCCTTCTATACCAGGACGGCTCATGGTTATCTGAAAGTCCGAAGACTCCTTCCCTTTCATTAGGAGAGTGTTAACACACAAACAGCTTTAATAAATGTAATTTTAAAACATGTGCACCCTGTGGTTTTGAAGATGAATGCCCCAGTATCCTGCCAAGAACAGGTCAGTGCAGAAGAATTATGGACCTGTTGTTCAGAGCTTTAGATTGAGACTTATCACCATATGCAAGCTGTACATCCTTTCAATGCCATGTATCCTTTCATCTAGCAATTACCAAATCATGCTAAGACTACAGATCAAAACCATGCTATAATTCTTAGGGTGAGGGGGAGATGGAAACGGAGTGCCAGCTTAATTTCTATCAGTCTAAGGTGGAACTATCTTCACAGCTCTTGCCTCGGCTGAACTGAACTCAGCAAAAGGCCACAGGGACAAGCCACCCACATTCCAGCATCACTATACTGGAGGACAGAGGAGACAGGACTTTCCTGATGCCCCTGACACAGGAGGATGACCCCTCATTCTCACCAGGGTGACAGTGTCTCACTTTTTATCATGTGTTCAGTCATCATTTTCAGGGTGGTGCCTTGGAGGTGCAGGGGAACACTAGGGCTGCAGCCCCAGGATGCAGTGATACAGAACAAAAGAGCAGACAAGAAACTGGGGAGGTGGGAATTGCCAAAACCAGATCTGGGATGCCTGTCCTGATAACAGAGGATGCAAATGAACTCCACTGAAGTCAACAGGAGTTTTCTCATGGATTTTAGTGGAAGCAAGATTTCACCTTGGATTGAATAAATGATCCTGTGGCTTTCTCTTCCCAAACTCTAGCCTTTCTTGAAGCAGATGGGCTGAAACACTCTCCGCACTCAGAAAATAAAATGAGAACATGACCTGGCAATCATCGGAAGGCTCTCACAACCTTGTCTTTTATGAACGCCCACATGTCATCGCTATACAAACAAGAGCTGCCAGTGTGGGAGACTTTGGGGCAATATTCCAGCAAGACAGGAGAAACAAATACCAAAATGAGAGAGCAACAGCATTTTAACATCTTGCCTGGAAGAGTAAATATTGACTGGTTAACTGCAAAAAGCCAGCTAATCCTCCTTTTTGGTGAGGGTAGTTCTAGCACAGAGGAGGAGCCCTCACAAGTTAGCAAGCACACTGGGCTTACAAAACACCGCAAGGAAGTTTCTTAGCAAGTATTTCTGGAACGTGGTACTGGATGGCTAATCTGCACAGTAGGTCTGTTTATGAACAAAGGAATCCCAGAGCCCGTCTGCAGCCTCTAGAAAGTAAGGTTAAAACATACAAGAAATTCACATGACTCTAAGGGTAAGCAGGATTGGGTTCTCTGCATACCTCCCTGTCCCAGCTGAGGAGGATGGCCACAGAGTTAGAACAGATTGCCAGAAACAGCACGTGCCCCAGCAGAGCAGGAAGATCCTCTTGGGGAGAAGCTAGACACTGGTCTGCCCTCTTTTGTAAAGGAGTCCTTTCAAGAGGTTGAATGACTCCCCTCTTGCCTGTACCACCTCTTCTTAGCAGTATTTGCTGTCCAAGCACCATCAGCATTTCAGTGAGCTGAAGGAGAACTGGCCAAAGCTATTTAGGGCATGAATATCAAGCACAAAAGCACATCAACAATTTCAATCACCCCACTGTTAGGTACACAGTCCACAGAAATGCATCTGTGAACTCACCAATAAAAAACTCTAAAATTCACAGTCCTTTACTAATGTAATTGGAGTGCCCTTCGTGGTGACTGCCAGACAGCTGAAGTAAAAAGAAGGTTTTTTGGGGTTGTAACACAGCTTTGGAATCATCTGACTCTCACAGACACCACAGCCACTCTCACAATGAAAGCTCAAACACACACGTGTGCTGCTATTCCTGTAAATCATTAATGCAGCAGGCACGTTAGACCGTAACTGACATTTAAGAGGCAGTCCCATTAACCCTGAGACTGTTTGGCAAGCACCCTATAATCTTTTCTTTCCATGCGTTTAGGAGAAATTACCTCCCTGTCCAAATACCATGGAATACATGTTGTGGCCAAAATTCCAGGGAGTTTTTATGATCTCAAAAAAAAAAAAAAAAAAAAGGAAAGGTCCTACAGTTAGCAGTTCTGCCTTGCTCTCCACATTGTCACAAAATGTAGAAATCAGACCACCCATTTCTTCCTTGCCTTAGTTACTACAATTCCCTCTCACCTGTCCGTGGCCAAAGAAGTGAATGACAATTTTATCTATTCCTTCACAATGACTCCCATCTCCAGGCCTCCTATCACTGGGAAAGATAAGTACAGCCTTGGATTCTGCACCAGCTCCCACATGAGGACAACCGTTTATTTTGGACTGCCAGAAAGATAATATATTTATTAGCAAACTCTGCAAGATAGAGGACAGGGGGCCTAATTGAAAGGAAACAATTAATCATTAATTTTCCTTGCTGACATGGATTATCTGTTAATAAGTGTCAACTCTCTAGAGAAAATGAGATCTAGAAATAATCCCAATTAGGAAGGAAGGTTTTCTGGGTTGCTTTAAGAATGGAAGAGGACTCACTTTGCCAGAAAGCCCTGGTTCAGTTTCTTATTTCTTGTGCACAGCAGCAAAGGGACCATCAGCAACCCCTGAGCAAGGGCAAAGGGAAACTCTCAGCATGGTGGGGTGGCATCAAGCTTCTCACTCCCTGCCTGTTCAGCATCTCGATCTCCCACCCTGCCCAGTTGTACTATCAATAGTGTGTCTGTAGAAATGTCTGTAGAAATCTGGAAAGCACACCACACACTCCACAGGCACTGCAGGTGGCTCTCCCCTAGCCTGGCAAGCAGTCCGATTTGCACAGGAATTCAACACTTGCACGCACATATGCTCAAAACTTTTCCACTGACTGCAGGATTTCAGGCAGGGCACTCTGCTCTCACTCAGTCCAGCACCCAGGATTTGAAGGTGAGAAGTCTGCAGCCCTCTAGCCTCATGCATGCCAGATGCAGGCCAGGTTCAGACCAACCCAGGACACAGGCAGCACAGTGCTTATTTACCTTGGCTGATTAAGATCAGAGATGCATTCCTGTGATGGACCAGGAGACCTGAGCGGCTGTTTGGTGGGATGCTCACACACACACAAGCTAGCTGTATTACAACCTGAGGGCCTCACAGGCGGACCATCACAAAGACAGGACTTTACAGAAGCTACTGAAACAACAAGGAGGAACAGCGTGTTCTGGAAAGCTGAAGCACTGACCTTAGTGCAGCAGACTACCCAAGGGATGTAAAAAGAGCGGTGTTTGCCTTCTCCAGCTGTGAGCACTTCTGCACCTTCTGTGGAAGGTCTGGTGTATCCTCTTCACTCAGGTCTGGCTGCCACAAAGCTACCTGAACCAACTAAACTAAAACTCCATTGTTATCATAGCAACACGTGACACGTGCAGAGAGGGAGAACAGTCAGCATCACCTCCTCCTTCACCTCCCCACTGAAGAACAGAGGAGGGTGGAATGGCCTGACTGCCCAGCATGCTGGGCACAGCCTGCTGCCCACCTGTGCAGGGAAAGCACTCCAGGCCCTGTCTCCACAGAGCACCAGGGCCCAGCTGCCAGCTGAGCCCCTCCAGGAGCATCTTGCACCCTCCCGTGATGTCTCCTGGGGCCAGAGCACAAAGGTGCTAATGGCTGGGAGCTGGCCATCAGAGCATGGGGCAGAGCACTCTATTATAATTTGCCGCTCTGGAGAGCAAAGACGAAGGTATTGGCCACTGACCTCCTCACCCGCTCCCAGTGGTATCCCAGCAAGGTCAGCCTCGCCACATAACTGCAAGGTTGCAGTCCAGAAACCCAAATTGTTGTTACCTGTAGCAAAAATGCCAATTCCCCACACCCCCCTCCAAGACTTTCAGCCCAGCAGGAAGCCCTGAAGACCCCCGTCTCTTCTCACATCTCATGGAGCACGATGCCCTCTCCTGGGAGCCTTAGGCAGCATCTGGAAAAGTGTTTCCCAGCCAGAGTGGGGTGAAACTCAGCAAGGTTCCCACCAGGGACCCACTGCCTTGGGGCTGGAAGGGAGGAAAGGGGGCTTAAAACAGATACCCAGCTGTTAGCTGTTATTCCCACCTCCTTATATGAGCATCTGTCAGCCACAGCCTCTAAAGGCAGGCCAGCTTAACAGAACTGAAGAATAAATTCCTCCATTTGCAAATTGCTGTCCCCATCTCCTAGAGCTGCCAGCACTGACCACCAGCCTGCAGAGGATGCTGTATGCAAAGCAAGAAAACTGAAGGATCACAAAAATGCTTGGAAACTGAGAAGAAATGAGAATGTTTTCTGTGGGGCAGGTCCTCCAAATCTTTCCCTCAGATGCCCCAGCCAACATAATTTCTTCACACAAGCATACCTCTGCTTCCACATGGTTCCACCTCCTGTCCTCTTATGTCTCCCCTACAGTCTCTATGCCTTACACCACCCTCACTGTATGTACCTGGCTGAAAAACTACGAATGCCTCTTCCTAATGCTAAATGCTACACACGTCTTCCCCTTGCTCTTTCAGCTCTGCCACCCCCTTTGCTCTGTCACTCCCTGGAATTCACCAGCAAGCCTGAGGCAGAGATTTGTAGCCCTGCATCATTCTCCTTCTTCATAGAAGCCATTTGTTTCTGCATTGTAGCTGGTATAACCGGCTTAGGCCACAGCACTGTACACGTTTCTCTCTAAATCTCCCTAGCGTCACTTGCTGAGTTGATCCAAGCATCCTATCTCCTTAAAGACACTACCTGTTTCCCTCTGCGTCCATCCCTGTGTCAGAGGAAAGAAGCCTGTGAGTTCTCCGAACACTTCCCTGATGAAGACACATCTGCAGGTAAAGAAGATCTGTGGAAAGGGGGCCCCAGCAAAAAGATGAACAGGCAGCCAATTGGAGACATGCAATATTGTCCCCTCCCTCTCACCTCCTCACTGCACTAGGGATGCAGCAGCAGGTACTGGCTCCACCTGTTTGCAAAGCAAGCCGTAGGGTGTGGGCAGCATGGCAACATGACAAGCACTGTGTTTGCACTGCGGAGTCTACTGCCTGACTTGGTAGACAGACCTCTTTTCCCAGGCATAGCTGGAAGAAACAGAGGTAATGCAGGGCTGTAAGGCAGTCACCTAGAGAAAGAATGACAAATGTTTTTGACATTTTAGCTCCCACACCAGCCCTCTGCACACCCTTAACAGCAACATCCACTGGAGTGGAGCTGGCCATTTCTTTAATCACTTTAAAAATACTTCCTTTACCCCTTCTTCAAGCCTACAGCATGTCCTGACTATTCTGTGCCTGCCCCAGTTTATACAGAGAATGACACAGGGTACAGCCTGAGCAGCTTTGGGGCTTTTATGTACAGCAGAGCATTACCTAACAAGTGTAGGTAGGAAGACAAGCCCTGGGTTCAGACTTCTGTCAGAACCCTGGAGCAACCACTGAGAGCGCAAAATACAAAATAAGCTTTGCAAGGGAAGATAAACCACCCTACAGCTAAAAGTAGTCATGCCAAACAACTGAAAGAGGCAGAGAGAGCAGCAGCACAGGCAGGCAGGAGGGTCGGGAGAATCTGCTGGGTAGATTTGGCATGGGGAGGAGACTGCCACTTCGTCTGGATGGGAAAGCTGACAGCCTTGAACGAGACAGCAGTCCTATTAGGCCATATGCATTCACGTGTTACAAGACAGCCTGTGCAGTCCAGAGGCCTGCTGCAAAGCTTGTTTAAGTTGGCATTTCCACTGACTTTTGGTGAGCCTTAGATCTGCCCCTCCTCAAACAAGGCAAAGAAAGGAAGTCTGTAATCCCTGTTTCATGAAGCATTGGGGGTTTCTCACAGTCATGCACAGTGGTGTTGAAGCTGAGTAGGGAACTAGACCCAGTACTTCTGCTTTAGCCACCAAGGCATCTGGTTTGCATACCTACACACTGCAGTGACCACAGCAAGTGCTCTGCCCAGTTGCTTATTACCTGTTTTTTCCTGTCCCCCTCCAAAATAGCTGGCATTTGCCACCCTGCTGACATTGGAACAGATGCCTCATTCACACAGCTAGAACTTGGGAGACTGAAAGAGCGAGGAGCATGAGCTCAGGTATGAAGAAGCAACAACAGCAGGGGCAGGCAGATTCTGGAGAAGCAGAGATCCCTTTTTCTTGCCAGCTTCCCTAATGAAAAGCCAGAGAGAAAATAATGGATATTTATAAGCAAACCTGTCTCTAAGGCAGCAGTTTCCAAAGTCTAATAATAGGGCTTGGACTTGTTTATTCCGTGATTCAGACAGCGTTGCATAAAGCTGCTGGAAAGCTCCTGCCTGTCCCCAGAACATATTCCCAAGAAGCTGAGAGTTAGAGGAGGGCCTGAGTCCAGCTACAACGGGTTCAAGCCATCAGAGCACAGGCAGGTTCTGTCTCTTCAGAGGTGCAGTCTGAGCCAGCAGAGGTGCTGGGGCAAACTGGGCTGTGCAGAAGAAATGTAAAAGCCTCCTTCCAGGGAGAGCCAACAACCCACTCCCTGTCTTGAAACAGCAAGGCAAGAAGCCAAGGAGCCTGATAACAGCACCTCTTGCTTTGACCCTTTGGTTTCTCACACCTGCAGCAGCACTGAGCAGAGTCCAGGAACCCATGGTGCAATGCACTGTGAAATGCGGGAAGGGCTGCACCTGCCTCAAATATTTTGCAGCAGTGGAAAGAATGTCAGGGGTGTGGAAAGCTACCTGTCCCCAAAATGAAGGTGAAAACTCAAGTCTGCCGGTTGCCACTACTATGCCTTGACCACAGGGCTGTTTTCAAAGCAGACCTGGGCGTATGGGCAACTGCTTCTGAATTCACCACAAAAACCACATCCAGTGCCCCTGCTGTTGTTTCCTGCTGACTCAGATACAATGTGTTGAAAGTGGTGCAGCTCCTCCAGCCAAGTAGGAGGGGAAGATTAAAAACAGGAAAGGTCAAAACAGCCTCCTCTTTGTATGAGGAGAAAACAGGGCTGGACTCTGCAGCACAGGGCAGCACCTGGACAGCATGTTCTGAGGCAGAATAATTGCAGTGATCAGCTCCCCACCCAGCTCTTTTCCAGACACTCTCTCCAACCAACCCATTTCAACTGAGAACAGAGGAAACTTCCCAGAGAGTGCCTCTTTGCTCACTCCAGGCAGGACAAGTACTACAACAATGTCACATGGACTATTAGAAACCAGAGAAGGCCAGAGCAGCCTTCTCTGTGCTGGGTGTCACATGCAGAAGCTTGCCCTTTTCTAGAAAATGTTGTTTAAAGCCTGTTTTGTCAATCATGTTTAAACACTTACCCTTTTTTTACTAATTCACCTCCCAGGCAGGATTCACAGAGTTACAGGACAAGTGAGTGACAGTATTGCACAAGAACTCAGGCTCCTGGCCCTCTAGTCTAGTCTCTAGTCAGGCATTCAGTCACATGCACTTGTTTGGAAGAGACCATGGAGTCTCTATCTCTGCATCCAGCCTCAACCCTGCCTCTTCATGGATCCCCCAGTCCTGGCTGCAGTTCTCCAGTCTTGCACAGCAGTTACCCTCTGGATGAACAACTGGGCAGGAAGACAGCAGAGGACTGCATTCATCAAGAGTCCTGCTAGGCTATGATGCTCTCTCACCCTGCACATCCACCCTGACCTTTTTTTGCTGCTTAGCAGACACAGCTGGAGTTGGAAAAGCAGACAGAAGGGGCCTTATTAGTACCTCTCCAAGCAAGTGGATATAGACACATGCAGTTTTTCACTGGGACATGCACTGAATCGCAGCAGGGCTGGGATGATAGTCAGGTTCTGACAAATGCTGGGGGAGAAAGTCACAGCTCTTTCCTGCAAAAGTGCCTGGAGAGCTATGGACTCAAAGCCACATAATTTCACTATCAGGGCCTCTCTCCACTGCTACTTTGAGCCCTCCTTACATTAACAAAATAAACATACAACCTACTAACTCGTTACCTTTTGTTGGATGTGGGGTGGACACAAATGCTAAGATAGTCCCTACTTCTGAGGTTAGTGCAAGTGGCAAGGAAAGAGATATTACCAGTAAGGCCACAACTAAGAACTGTCTAAGCATTAGGTTCACTAGAGACAAGGCAAGGGAATAGCAGAGAGGAAACAGCAGTTGGTTGCTGTTTCCTTTTGACACTGACCTTTTGACACTGACCATCACTGTCCTAGGTACCAAACTTCGGTCCTGACCAACTACTGACCTTTGGTCAGTATCATTCACAGGCTGCCCAGTCTGCTTTGGAAGTAACACTCCCCTACCACGCTTTACAGAAATCTCCAGTATGTTGGCAATGTAACATGGCAAGTGTAAATGTTTCCCCATTCCTATGAAGAGTTGTCAAACAGCAGCTGTGCTGTGATATGACAGACCAGCTGCCAACACACTATAAATCTGTCCTAGAACAACCAGCTCCCATGCAGATCTGCCAGCCACACCTGAAAGCCGGCCTGTGGCATTCCCAGCTAGGCCAGCCTAAAGCCTTCCAAGCCTACATGCAGCCCTCAACATTTTATTCACTGTTATTGATGTCCATGTTCCACACACCTCAACTCCTTTGCCCCTACTTCTTCACACACACTCTCAGCTCCTGGGTTCTAAGAGAGTAGATTATTTCAAATAGTTTTACTACAGAAAGAAGACAAAAAATTTTGAACAGGAAAAAAACACTGAGTCAAGGAAAGCTGAAGCATCACCTCAGTGGAGATGCAGTGTCCTTTTTGTTTTCCTTTCAAAAAAGAACAGATTTGCATTGAACATCCTTGGAAACATGTTTGAGTCCAGGAATACCCTCTTCTGACATGCACTGAGCCCAGGCAGAGCCCTAGGCGGAGATGACCAGCTGACACATATGCCCGCCTTTGGAGCATGCTGCAGCTGAACCCCAGGAACAGGCAGAAAAAGCAGGAGCGAAACTGAAATGGAGCTTAAATCCTGCTGCAGCAGACAAGAGAGGAAAAATAGTACTGTGGAAATCGTGACTTCCCCCAGGCTATTTCTGAGAGTGTCAATTTGTCTTATTGCTGGCACTTCCTCAGGGACTCTCCACCTCAGTGCTCCTTGCTGTGAAGACTGGATGAGCTCAGACAAGATGAAATTTACTGGGACCCAGTATTTCACAGCAGCAGTTGTCCAACCTGCAGCACTCTCAGCCTCAGTTTAAAGGTGGAGAAATACTGTCAGCAAAGAAGGAGCTAGGCATACTGTAACCCCTGTACATTCGCCAACTGTGAGTGTCTCGTGCCATCTCCCAGCTTCATGCAAGACACCTGATCTAATCACAGTCATGAGTGCAAGTTTATGCCCATCTATGGTTCTGTCAAGAAACCAGCTTCTGTCAGTGTGTCGGGTCAGATGCTAGCAGCACTGCAGAAAGCCGTCTAGATACCTTCTTTTCCAGAACTAGCCAGAATAATAGAAGAGCTCTTTCTCCAGAGACAGAAAGGAGACAAATGTGGATTGCGTACACAATCCTGATGTGCTACCCAACAGGTTTTATCACAACATCCCTCTCTGCCCAAGGCAACTCTAGGCAGGGAATCCAGCTGCAGCAGATCAGAAATTTGTGGTTTGACCCTTTACCCACAAGCTGACAAACCACAAGACTTTATTTATTTTTTTAACAGAGATCATAAATTAGCTGTCTCAAACCTGCCTCCTCACAATGAGATCATACATATGCTTTAATTAGGGTCAAAGCAAAAAGAAAAGGAAGGAAAAAAAAAAATCAGAAGCCCCTCCCTCAAGCTTCCTAACAAAACTAGAAAAGCAAACTACAAAATGCCTTTAAAAATATTTTTTTTGGATGTAGCTCCACCTTTTGGCACAAACGTCTTTGCATCCACATCTGCACTGAAAAAGCAAGATCCTTCATCCACCTAAACCTCAGCCAGGTAGGCAGTTCTCGCAGTCTCTTCCTCAGGCTCTGATGCACAGACTCCTTGGACTTCTACTGCTCACTTCATCGAGTCTGTTTATTTACGAGTAATCTTCTCACTATTGATGGCTTTTTGCTTAATCTCAGGACTGCAGAGTCCCAGCAGTCCTGACTTGTGAATTATGAAAAGATATGGGGAGCCTTAGCATTTCTTATCAGAAATCTCACCTACAGCTCAGTCTTTATCATAGAAACACCATTAGCAGCAACTTCACCTTCTCATTCCCAGTGGCTTCAGCTGGGATCGATAGATTGCCTCTGTGCTACATTCTGGCTGCCCAGTAATGCTACCCATGAAAACAATTATGCATTAGCAGGGGGTAAAGGAAGAGAGGCCCTGGCTCCTTTACCTGCTGCCAGGAAGGCTGGTTCTGTGCCAAAGACACTAGCTGAGAAACAACTTGCAGGCAGACTCTACGTGTGGCCTTAAATGAGTTGTTGGGTTAAGATCTTTGCAGCAATGTGACTCCCAACTTCCCCCTGAAATCAGCATTAAAATGTGATCTACTCTTGTCATCAATGAGAGTAACAACCCTCCCTTTCTCTGCCTCATCTCTTTAGCCTGCAAATTTAGCAGGACGGACTCCACCTGTTTGCACCGTCAGCAGCAAAATGGAGTCCCTGCCTTGGTTTGAAACTTGAATGCAAAGCTGTCCAGCTGTCCACTACCTGTAGCCACACTTGCATTTGCTGCCAGGAACCAAACATTTGCGACATTCCTCTGAAAAACACTGATAATTCCTAATTATTGCCAAGTTATGTCTCCCGCCACCACCCCAAAACAGGAATCAAACTGGAGGGGAAGGTGGAGCAGCCACAGTCATTTAGAATGGATCTTGACCGTACTGTCTTTTCACATTAAACATGAGGTTACAAGCTATGACAACATGGAACAGTCACACAACAAGCACCAGAAAGAGGTGCAATTGGCAACTGCGTTTGTTTCTTTATTTGATTTAAGGTCAGGGATTACCAAGGGGAGAGACAACAAGCAGGGCAAGAGTTTTGGTTTTGATTTACTGGCACTGTAGAGCCCTGCTCAACACTTGAAAACTTTTATGATGGGTAGAGCTTGCGGGAGGGAGGTGAGGGAATACTATGGACACAGAAAATACAACATTGACCTGCAATGTGACTCTGCCCTTCCAGACCAATTCACCTAAGACACCAGTTGCTTGGCTGAAAACCCTGAAGTTCCAACTTTGACTCTTCTTTGCAGAGGGTGAAATCCATCTCTCTGAAGAGAGTCAAGACCACCACAGACGGTTCCCTAAACCTTCAAAGTTTAAATTTAGATTCTCAGCTTCAAACTACTCCTGCATCCAGTGGGGGTGCAATGGAAAAGAATGGCATTCTCCATGCTGTAATCACGCACTGATTGTTCTTATCATGTTTTGCACTTTCTAACCTTTGTTTCTAATAGAGCACAATGCTGTTGAAAAAACTCTCACTTAAAGAAATGCAGGGGATTCAGAACCCCTCTCCCTATTGCTCTGAAGTTGCTGTTATTATTCAGCCCATGCCTTGCCCCTCATCCAGCTCCTCCTGCTTTGTCCCAGTAGTATCACGTCAGATCACAGTCCCGTTGGTACAGCCTGCCCTTCCCATCCCGCTCAGCTGTTAACCCGCAGACTGTCCAAAAGACCTGCCTAGCACTGCATTCTGCACCTGGACCAACACACGCATCCTCAGAGGCACACGCTTTTCTGTTTGGATCCCAACAGATTCTAAACATACAAATCTGCTTCCTGATCCACCTGCTCTGGCACTCTGTAACTGCACATGCAAACCAATCGAATCCCAGTCATAGTGGTGCATGGAGCTTGTGCAGCCTTTTTGCAAAAGGAACTTCCTCTCTGCTCCATCTCATGCCATTCCACCTCCACCGAGTTCCAAGGATGTGAGTGAAAACGGCTCCCTTCACCTAGCTTTTGATACTGCATGTTTTAAAAATTGAGATACAATAATTACAGCATTGCCCTGAAGCATATTGGACCAGTGTAACACACACTGTCTATTCTGGGAAACAGAACTGAAAAAAAACCAAAACCCAAACAATTAATCCTTCTTCTCTCTAGATGTTTCCAGAAATTTTAAGACGCTGTAGTCTAGAATTCAAAGGATGTTATAGGTATCTTTTAAATGATATTAGAAATACCAGACAAAACCTTGGTTTCACAGATAACAAAAACACTCTGATCCCATTAAAACAGATAACGGGCTCAACTCTTAAGTTTGGGGTTTTTTCTCCCAAAAGCACAGGTTTATCCTTGAAAGCATCTCCTGGACAGAGCAATTTTAGGCTGTTTCTCTATGGTGCACACTACTTCATTCCATGATATTCAGTGCATTTCAGTTAATTGTCTCTCAGGTGCTTTCCTCTTTTCCCTTTCCTTTTCCTTAAAAAAAAATAAAATTTCCTTAAAAAAAAAATAATTTCCTAAACGTTGTTACCTGAAAAAATTCCCTAGGAGAAGGTGAGCACTACTGAAGCAAATGAGGACAGTGGGGTAAGGGCAGGGAGAAAGAGAGCAGCTGAGCTAAATTTTCCCAGTGGCAGGTTGCAACCTGGAGCAAAACCTCATACTGTCATTCCTTTTTATTCTCCATTTTCCTCTTCTCTGGTGTAATAGATAATAACACAGGGAACAGCAGGGATAATACATTCGTAGGTGGCTGCTGGATTTTCAAATGGTTTCTTACCAATATATTCTCTGTAGGCAGACCAGAGACCTGACACTAAGAACTGAAAGCAGATGATGCACCCTTTTTACAGCTGGAAGCTTGCAGAGCGAAATCACTTCATGGGAAATCTTTATTAGTGTATCTTAACAAGTGCAATCTTTCAAAAAGGGAACTGAAGATGGCTTAGGCAGCTGTCCAAGAGTGTCAGCAGATGCTTTTGGTTTTGTTGCCCAGGTGTGTGGCTAGCCTCCCATTTTTTTCCTGGCTTGCTTCAACCTCCGGGATTTCAGAATAGTATAGTTTGCATACCATGTGTACTGTTCTGAGAGGAGAGGGACGTAGAATGCACGCAGCAGCTTTGAGGACCTGAAACCAGAAAGGAAAAACAAATAATCCTTAAAGCGCTCATTAGCCAGTATGTTCAAAGCAATACAAATGATGCTTTGCAAAAGATTGAGGCTGGAGAGTCATTAGCATGAGGAACGCTAATGGTTCAGACACACAAAGCCCGGTCCCATTTTCTCCTTGCTGGTGGGACCAAAGCAGGTTTGTGCCAGCATCACCAATTTAAGAGCAGCAGCCTGCCCAGTTCTTCAGCATGCCCACTATCCAATCCAGTAGGATTAAGGGGGAGAGAGAGGGCAGGAAGGTCACTACCTTATCGATTATCGAAAGAAGCTTAGATCTTGGATATCACTGTCCAAAAAGCAGACGGTACAGTCCTGTGGGCCTTTGGTATGATACAGATAGGCAGGGCTCCTGTTCCTCAGGACGCACAATGAAGGTGAAAGATAGCAAGGCTGCATTTAGCTCCTGGCACCTCCTCTATCCAATCTTTCTGGCTGCCTATTCCTCCACGCATGTCTGAAGGGCGGACAGTAGCTTTGATAGGCAATGGCATTTTGAAGTTTTGCTCTTGTACTGATCGTCTGTTGAGGGTATTGAATTAAAGAGGGATGGACTGCTCTAAAGCCTGCAAGGCAGTTTGCTGCAGGCTGCCAGCATTCACGCCATGCCCTGCTAGTGCTGGGAGCTGGTATTTCACAGCATTTTGCAACAATTGGACCAATGGAGTACTCAAGCATGGAGGGTTTAATGGCTGCATCAAATTGGTACCTTTTGTTTGGTTGCTAATTGCTGGAACTGTGCTAACTGAATACAATTTAAATGCATGTATTCTTACTGAGAAAACTAACAGTAAAATCCAGGTTTAAATGTGAAGTAGACAAATATCCTGCAGCAGCAGCACTGAACCTTGCTAGAAGCTTCAAAAACTTGAGCAACTTATTAAAATCAGGGCTGGGGGAGAGTCTTTCTTCCTCATCATTGAAGCTTATCTCTTTAAGATCAACTTGTCGGTAAACTATCAACCCTTGACAGATAAAAGTCCAACTCCATCCACATAAAGTTTGGAAAAGCAGCAGCAGCACTCTGATTTACAGCATGCTAAGTGGTCAGGGATGGTACATAGACCCAGCATATACTGCTGGTCACTGCAATTCACACAGCTTTGCTGGTGACACAACCAAGGTTCTGGGCATCCAATTCAAGTAACTTTTTCAGAAGAAAGATGAATTGTGTTTTGTTTGCTTATTGTAAGGCAGCACTGGATATCTTTCAAAAATGCGGTCTAAAAAACAATGGCAGGAACTGCCGCTGTGAACTACGTCTCCCTGGAGGCTCCCAGGGTTCTTCGCCTTACTGTAAATCATCTGGGAACAAGCAGCTCCTAATCTCCTGCAACTTGGAGTAAAAGACCATCCAGGAAAAGACTGGTGATATCTACTTGCACTGGCATAGCACCACTCAGGAGCAGGGTCCTGTTACATAAGATGCCATACAAGCACAAAGCAAGGCATTTTTCAGTTGAAATGTACCCTCTTTAGACAAAGTGACAGGCAAAGCAGTATTCTTCCCACACTGGAGAGGGGAAACTGAGGCAGAAAGTATTGTCTACTCTCAAAGAGACTAAGCAAGTCTGTATTCCTAAAATTTACAAGACCCACTTTTAGCTGTGAGACTCTGCCTCCTTTCACCATCCAGCATCTTTTAAGCCTGCTTTTTGCCAAGCACTCAGCTTGTGCTTTAGGATATAAAAATGCTGATTGCTTTACTTCGAAGAACAAAAAGCTCAATGATAATACTTAGGCCCCATACAAATTGTAAAGCACCCAGCAAAGTTCCTAAATAAAACAATCACTGGAAATGGTTGCTCTTTGTGAATTCCTGAGGTGCTGGAATCGAGAACATGTTCAAAGCATAATCTCTTACGAGCAAATAACTAGGCAGAAGATGGTAATTTCGGTGTATTCTGAACAAGGAACATTTTTGCAGCTGTCATTTCCTTGCACTTGGAAATTGGAGGGCAGCCCTCCCTCCAGTCACTAGAAGCAACAGCATCCCTTTGAAAACAAGTGCTTGATTTTCCTCCTCCATCTCTTGTGGCTAATGAACATCATGTCATTGCTGAACTTATTCTGGCATCTCCTCCTCTGAGCCTGACAACCCAGCATTGCTACCAAGGCTGTTCTCTGTGAATGGTGTGGTTTCGTGTCAATTCCCTTTAGCAAAGAAAAAGGAAAGAAAAACAAGAAAAAAGAAAACAAGAAAAAGAAAATGTGTTCAAGCTGCTTGGGATGCTGTTTAAAACACGGAAAATGAGAAATAAGGCAGAGTACCAGCTTGCTGCTACCTTTTAAGAAGGGGACAGAAATTAGCATAATTCCCCAGAGCTCAGGGTGTGTGCTTGGGTTAAGATGAAACAATTTGTTGAACTAGCTTTGTGCTGTTTAGTTCAGGAACAGAGAGGAAGGTAGCACCTTCAGCTGATGGCTGAGTATACAGTCTAGCACTAAAAATGCTTTCAGTCCCTCAGTCCAGACATAGAACTGACAGCAGTCAGACAACAGCACCTAGCTCCCATCCTCCCCTTGACCTAGATGCATATACATATTGACAGCCTGCCCAGGCGAGCACTGTATGATGCAGTGGGCACCCCGTAATGGTGGGTCTGATTGCTGGAGCAACAGAACTAAGGCCCTGCGTTTACCCTCAGTGCTGGTGCCTCTCACAGCTCTGCAGAAACACTACTATCTTGTCTGTACTTCCTCTTCTTTATACCTTTTGTGAGAAATACTCCCTATACCTTTTACTTGTTGCTATTCTAAAATATTGGCCCAATGCAGCTCACACAGTTGTGCTCATACGGTCTTTACAGCATATGTTCAGAATGTGCAGGATTCAGCTTTGCTTTCTAGAACAAAAGCATGTTCCAGGAGCTGGTAGTAGCAAAAATCTCCAAAATAAGACAGCTCAGTGTAAGCATCCTGAGTTTGCAGACAGCCTGAAACAACAACTCTGAGCAATGAAAGCTCTCCGCGTGCCCTCAACTTTGCCGGCAACTCAGCCCTTATTAGCAGCAGTTTAAATGGAAGTGTTCACTATTTCACAGTTTATATCAGCAGTGAAATGGAAGGAGAAAAAATTGTTGGTAAAAAGAAAAGCAAAAAAGAGCCAGGAATGATTGATGGAAAAAAATACTGAGGGTGGAAAATTATGAGGAACTCGGAGCAGAAGATAGCTGCTCTTCCCACCAGTGCATGTCATACATAATGTCAAGGCACTCATGACAAATAACAATACAGTGAATTGGTGTATAAAGGCCACAACTGATCTACATTCCTCTACTCCTCCCGCAAAACAAGAAGTACGTGGTCCAAGAATGGAGAGCTGTAAATCTCATTTAGCCACAGAAGACCCCAAAAGTGAACTTCACCCTGCTCTCAAGGTGAAATGATGTATTACTCAAACTGCCAAGTCCATGAGAAGTCCTTGGTTTCCACCAGATGTTAGCTAGTCGGGCTGCTGGTGCCATAGCAAAATGACTCTTCACTAACAAGGCCTATAAAGGTGAAAAGGGAACAGTTTACATTGGTTCCAGTCACCCACTCTAAGGACACAGATTAAAAACGGCAACAGAAAATAGAAGAGGCGTTAAAAATAATAACATTAATGTGCTCAGAGAATCACATCTCAGATATAAAAACATGAAACCCTGAATATGGCATGGAAAATGGTAGCACCAACATATCTGCCCCACAGCTTTAAGGTCAACCTTTGTATTTGTCCAGCAGCAACTTTCTCACTAAAAAGAGGTCCAGACTGGACACAAAAACAAGGCTACTCTCTCTGCTGCTGGCAACTACACAGTAGCAAAGCCCTGGATGCCTGCTCTTATCAGCATCCGTGAGAGAACCACGGCTGCTGATGCACCTACAGCTCAGGAAGTCATGACAGACCTTTAAATTCAGACAGGGAACCTTTACCTCCTGTCACCTCGCTTCACCAGGCTCAGCAACCTCAGACAACAGATGGCACATGAAGGGGCTGGGACGACAGATTACAGTGAATATATATATAATATTCTATTTGCATTTGCTTCTAAATTTGTCCCCCAGAGGCTGTGTACTCTGTGTAGTCTTAACCAGCATAGATTTCCCAAGCAGCATGTTGGTAGCAAGGTCAAGGCCACAGTCACTCCAAGCTGGGTAGCCAAGAGTCTAGTGCAGTGCTACTGGAACACTGATGCAGCAAGGCTCTTTCAGTGGAGGGCTCCAGGCCAGAGCCAGGCAACAGGCAAATTCTGCCCAGCTCTTGCTGTGCTCCAGACATGGGAGATATCGCACATTCCAAGGGGGGTCTGAATTCTTTTCCAGTTTTTTTGTTTCTAGGGGAGCAACTGCTGCAGCACCCAGAGCAGCTCCCAGTTTAGACAGAAGTGCATAGTTACCAGTATGCCCGGCAGAGCTGGAACCACAGTGCTGTTTGGTGCTAAGCGTATTTCTGTAAATTACCTACTGGACTTCAGGAGAAAGCAACTCAACAGTCCTGTTCTATTAATGCCATTGGAGGCTCTTCTGGAATGGGAGCAAGGACTGCTAAGCGAAGATGTTCAAGTCCAGCCTCCCAAGCTCATGGACTGACATGGAATGGAAGCAGTTTGATACATGTAGCGGGGGAAGATTCTTCCTAACTTCATCTTGTAACCTCAACTTCTTACCCCAGTGACAGCAGAGTTCAGAAAGAAGCATGAGAAGGAAGAAAAGAAGGGAATGGCAGAAAGAAGAGGCAGGAGGAAGTTGAATCTTTGCCATGTGGGCAGGACCTAGTACCTTCTAGCTACAGGCACGCACAGGAAGATCATGATCAAAGCTCTCTGAAAACCCATTAACATTTGCACTTCCTCTAGGTGTTCAGTTTTGTACCAACCATGCACCTACAAAATAATTTAGTTACTTGTAAAACAGAAGTAGGGAAAACATTTCATGTAACAGGGAGGAAAGCACCATTAAAGGGAATGAGACGGTCTCTTACCAAACCAGGGTAATGATATGCTAGAACAAGGTGACCGAATAATTAATTTTGCACTAAGAATATTTCTTCTAGATGGAAAACCTAAGCGTTTGGAGCAAGCAGACAGCTCAGCCTAAAGAGCTGGAAAATATGTGCTCCTCAGTGGGGAGCTGTAATATATTTCCCCTTTTCTATGCCAGATTCAGAGTGCTCAGCCAGTATAGAAATAAATGGACCTGGACAAAGCAGCTTCCTGAGGAGCGTAATTAGCTGGCGGCTTGGAGTACTCTCTAATTCAATTAGCAGCACCATTTATCGGAGCCAGCTGAGATTTACATTTGCACTTGCTGACGTCAATGTGAGACTCACAGTGAGTCCCAGAAGCCTCCAGTTCACCAAGAGTGAATTGAACTGCTGGGGTCATTTATTTTCAGAGAACAAGAGCTGGAGTTTGGGTTTGGGTGGGAAGGAGTTTGATGGTTTTTTTCCCCAAATGCGCCTTGCTCTGCAGCCACTGAGCTGCAGACCTGAAATCTACACTGGCAGTTTCCTTCACAGCTCAGTTCAAAGTTACACTTCTTCTGTTCCTCCTTCCCTTTTATAACAAAAGCTGCATTTTCATAGTGTTTTTACACTGACGTCATAGGTAGCAGGGGACATCTCCAAATCACTGTGTGCAAGCAGGTCCCGGATTTGAGACATACATCATTCTCCTGAGCTGGGGGGTGGGGGGGAAGTACATGCTCAGAAATACAAGCAGCCTGGATCATTACAGGAGTTCTTGATGCATCTTCACTGACTCTACCCACAGTCCTGTGTGTCTGACCCCAGGAAGAACTCTCACCACAGATCTACTAGCTCTGGGATCCTTTCAGCTTACCAATTTCTAGCACCTAACATGCTGTTACAACTGTGTTACTGCTGCTCTCCTGCAGCTAAACTCCCCAGAATGATCAATTTCTCAACTCTAAGAAAGACAGCACTGCCTAGCTTTGTTGTCTCACATAAAAATGAAACAAAAACACAGAAGTGTTTTTGCTGGGATTTCCATACCTTTTGCACTATCAGGCCTGCCAACAACTTTCTGGACTATATAAGTACTTGCTGCATCCCTGAAAGAGTCTCAGGGCATCATTGATGCCCTTAGAGAGCCTCCCAGCTGGATGAAGTGGCATCCTCTTGAGATTCAGTGTCCTCCTCCTGAGGTTCTGCAGTGCCTACTCTAGAAGGCTTGGTACTCTACAGACTGGGATAAGGACAGAAGCAAGCAAAGCAAGGGCTGACTAGCAGCGAGACTGCTGCAGCAACAGATAGAAACACTCACCAGTAACACTTGCTTTGCAAATGAGGTTTTCCAATCTCAACAAAAGGACAGTAGCTAATGCCTGGGTCTGCAGGGTGAGACAGACCCTCACATCTCATTTAGTTGCTAGGCAGATCGGCAACTGCCTCTAGCTAATTCATCTGTCAGCCACCGATCTACTGCAAAACTTGTGTCATTTCCCCTTTTGAGAATTGCTTGAGCCCCATTATTTTATGCAAGTTACAACTCAGTCACACTTAGGGAAAAAAAAACAAAGCAAACTTATCTTAGAAATGCTATGACGCATTCAGAGCAAGGAGCTCAACAGACCGATTATGAACATTTGCCATGGGAAACCTTGATATTGATGTTGCAGCAAAATTCCAATTGTTGGATGCAAAACAATGCAAAGGCATATACCTGCCACTGCTATTATGAAGTTGAAGCTCCTCACTCTCTCATTCATTGCCAACAAACTCCTGGAGATAAGTGGGGAGCTAACAAACTTTTGACCCAAATTGGTCACAAACTGCAACACAGGAAGAGTTTAAGAGACCTGAACAGAGTCATGGGAGCACCAAGTTCCAGCTAAGCCCCTTATCACTCATCCACCCTACCCCTTCTCCAAGGGTCAAATTACAGAAAGAAATTTAAAATATATGACAAAAAATTATGAAGCAGGCAATCTAAAAAGAGCCTTTCTGAAATTTCTCTTGCTCATACTGTTGTGGACGGACTGACAAAAGGGGCCTTGACCTTATCTGCAGTATCCAATTTTAGATGTGATACTTTAAATGACACACTGGCTAAAAACAGAGCAGAGCAGACTTTGCGTGGCTTGGTTCTCTTTGCTCTTCCATGAGTACCATGCGTTTTCTTGGGAAGCTGTGCCCACTGCTACGCATTTGCCCTGCTAGGCAGGCCATGGTTCGTGGCTTACTGTTCTTCAGGGGGAACAGGGAATCCGTCAGACAAGCAGGGTGACAAGACAGGGAGACACTGCTGGTTCTCTCCTTCAGCATCAGTGATATCCGGCAGGTAAGTACGCACCCTTCACCAGCACTGTGCACTCGAGCTGCCCCACCTGCAGACTGCGGAAGGTCTGCTGAAGGGACAGAGCCCAGCGCTCCAGACTGCGGGAGCTCTGGATGTACTAACAGCAGGGATGGAAATCAGACCTGCTGCTATGGCAACCTGGCCTCCTCCACCAGTGAGAGCACCACACCTCCCCTCTGCTCCAGCTGTGAGGCATTGATAAGGAACAGCATGGAGAATTTCCATGCAGCACAAGAACAAGAGTGGAGGAGGCTGACAGGTGACACCAGCAGGCCTAAGGATCTGACTGCCTGATCTCCTCTTGGGACATTCTCTGCAAACCCTCTTCTATTCCAGTCTCCCACTAACGCAACAGCGTCTTTTGTTAAGGAGGACACAGCAGCCAGAAAGATCCCTTTCCCTGCCCCACCACCTTTAGATGATCTGTTCTAAGGTCGTGATGACTGCTTAGCCAGTGAGTATGCTCCCCTTTCCCCACCCCCAGTATTCTACATTTAGATCTCATCATTACTGGGGTCAATATGCTCTGAAGTTTCAGGATCTCTCTGTGACTCCTGGCTTCTCACAACAAGCTGCTGCTCCATGGTGAGATACCACCTTTGCTACAACAAGCCAAGCCATTACTTCCAGGGGTAACAGCCACATGCACTCTCCCTTCACAAGCCAGACATGAAGGACCACACACAGAAATCTACACCCCTGTACTGAGTGGGTTACCAGTTTGGCTGCAGGCTTGCAGACATACTTAGCCAACCAGAAACATTCACCTTAGGAATCTCGCTGAGATTTAGATGATCTAAACGTAACCCACAGTATCATGTATCAAATCAAAATGATTGCACAGGTTTTCACTGCCAAGCTTGGGAATAAGCTACCAGCCTCAGCCTGGCAGGAAGTACTTTGACAGCATTTCCCCTGGAAGCACAGAGCTGCAACACCATATCTACCTATGTATTTAGCCAAATTCCTGAGAAGCCAGCCAGATATTTATGCTTGGCAGGATGCAGTGGCTTAGCTGTAAATAAGGACATTCCTTAATCCTATAAATTTCCCCTAATAAGAAGGAGGGGAAGAAAGAAGAAAGAAAAATGACATAGCGTGACTCATGTAGAAACAGCATTAAAGCAGTGAAGAGAGTGACAAGGACTCATCTCAGTACTGAGCTATGCGTTTGGCTCTAGCTTAACTCCTTGCACTGATTCTGGTAAGCACTGCAGGCTGCAGTAGGGTCAGGATTGAGATGGCATCAGATGTACATGCACCTTACAGGAAAAATCCCCAGCAGAGTTAGGAATGAACAAAAAAGGCTGCATGGAAGTGGAGGATTCAAAGCACTCCTGTCTGTCCTGTGGCAAGGCCCACAGTTGCAGACTCAACTGCCTCCCCACAAAAGGGGCAGATACACTGTGCTGTCGCTTCCAGACAGATGCTGGTTTGTATTCAGCAGGGCACAGCATCTAAGGGGATATGAAATGGGTTCAGAAGAGAGAGCAGCGGTGTGTCTCTCATGAGCTTTAATCAAAAGCTCAGAGGCTATGAGCAGGGACTCAAAGTGCAATAACTCAAAGAGCCCCATGAGGCACACCAACTCCTTCTCTACCAAACATCATTTAAGTACAGGAAAAATGAGCAAAAGTGGAAAGAAGCCATGGAGAATCCAGGACATTCTGGAGAAGTCTAAGAGATGTACAGCCATACCAGAATAATTCACTTTGCTTTCATTAGGCAGACTAGCATCTCTGCGGCAGACAGACACTACCTCTCAAAGGGAAAATTACCCCTAGCAAATTACACCCCCATGGTTTTAAGACACCCCAACGTGTCTTAAAGGCTCATTTGGACCTGTCTCAGTGCCTCTGATTGACTTCAAAGGACTTCAGACCAGGTCCATACAATCAAAGCTTGGCTGTTCAGCAGAGGATAGCAAGATAAACCAGCTTTAAAAACACATGAATGTCTCTTCAAAGTAGAAATATATATTCAGGGTTATATGCTCTGCACAAGGAGCCCTTGGCAAAACAGAAGCAGATGCTTCTATTGCCTCATTATTAAAACTCATTGACCATCTCATTCTCCCTTCCTAAAGTCCTGCCCAAATGTAACAGCAGGTCTCTCATAAAAGATAGTTCATGAAAAACCTTGTCAAGAAAACTTGTTTGCGTCAGCAAGCTGGGAACACTAGAGCACTCCTGGGAGTTGCTCTAACATTACCATTCTTTCTCACTGTTAAACTGCATTTACTAGCCCACCCCTCCCTGCAGAGGAAGTAATGAGGTCTCACACAGAATACAGGAGGGCACTGAACTCTCTGTTAGTTTTTCACAGAGATTTTTCCAGTCAACCTCTCTGTCCTGTTGTAACGGCTACATGACCAGAGCTTTAAATGACTAAATAACCATCCCCTTACAGCTGAGGGTTTCTGTATCTGCAGGAATGTAGTAACAGCATTCCCAGTTTGACAACCCTGATTCCACCCCGTTAGCCTGGAGGAGAGCAGTTTCAGTATCTGCTCCTCTCAGAAATTCCCATTCAGACACACAAGCAAGTTGTTCAGTAAACAGCAGAACTAACAAAGAAAGAATTCTAACAGAGGTCTCTTCCATGGATTATCTGATGCCTAATAAAGGTGTGACCTTGCTGACTTTTCACTCGATGAGCCTGCCTCCTCTCTCTCTGCCAGCTTTCATAAAATTTGTAAGAGTTCATGCTCTTTGAGACTGACTTAGACCTGTCTTGAATTTGGCTGAAATAAGACAGCAGATTCAAAAGTCTGTTGGGAAGAGATGACATACACCTCATTTCTTTAGAAAGCAAAACAAAAAACATTACTTTAGCAAGAAATGCACAGGGAGGATTCTTTTTAAGAATAATCCTTTCACCATGCTTCTCAGCTAGCTTCACCCTCTAAAGCAACCTAGATAATACATATTACAAGTACAAGTTTGACAATGATTCCACTGTAGCCAGCAAGTTGCCTTTACTGGAAACTGGATTGCAAGCTGGCATTTGCCAGTGTACCTTTCCTCCCTGTATACAGCTACATTTGCAAGCAGATATTGAACAGAATTAGTTCACAGACCTGCCAGCCTCTCTCTCTCCCTCTCAAACACGTAAAGCATACCTGGAAGCATCTAGGAATGGCTTGTAGGCAATGGTTACCCACTCTTCTTTGTTGGAGGAATACCTTGGCTCCCTTAGAGTCTCGGCTGCTGTATCCAAGTCCACCAGATAGTGGCATCTGGAAATGTCAATCTGCAGAAAGACAGACATTCTTGTGGTTTATTCCCTGTAGGCTTCTGGCTCTTTGTGTTCATTTAGCCAGGCTGTTACTTATCAATGAGAAGGGGGTTAAATTTCTAGCAACATGTGAAATGCTTCATGCAGTATACATGCTAAATATTTTGAATGTTTCCAAGTAAAACCTTTATGGGGGAACACAAGCTACCCCTACCGTTCTGATCAGCAGAGGAGAGTCCTAGGGACCCTCTCTGAGGAAGTACCACTGCCAGCTCTCCTACTGAGGAGCTATCAAGTCACAGAGGGGAATCTGAGATGGTGGAACCAATTCTGTTGACGTTTTTCCTGGGGGTTGCCTAACTAGCTATTAATGACTTCTTACAATGCTGGCTCCACAAGCTCCCCAGGCAAGAGGCTTCACTATCTTGATTGTTAGAAAGGTTTCCCGAATGTCTACACTGAATCTTTTTTTTTCTGTCTCTGTTCATGCCTGTTCCTACTTGTTTTACATCATGAACAAGGAAAAGATAATTTTCTTTGTGATAGTCTTTACATACTAGAGTTCTGTTATCCAAAGATGGCTCTTGTCTTCTCTACAACTCCATTTTACTCTATAGTCGTGTTTTCTAGTAGTCATTTTTCTCGTGGGTCTTCAATTAGTCACATCTATCCTGAATGCAGTGCCCAAATCAGGATGTAGCACTTTTAATAAAGGACTTCCTAATGCAGAGCAGCAAAGTAACTGTTGCACAACATGCTCCTGGGCATAAAACCCTATGAGGCTCATCTCTTTATACAGCAGCATGGCATTACTAAGCTGTATTCATCCAGTGATTCACAGCACCCCTGGATCCTTTCCTGAAGGACTCGTGCCTAACTAACTGGCTAGTCTTCAACCTACATGTATTCACCTAATTATTTCTGTCTAGTGCACTGTCCATACTAATTTCATCCTTCTTTTTTTCAGATCCTTTCTCCAATTTGTCAAAATCGCTTTGAATTCTAATAACATACTTTCTCCCACATAGTTTGTATTTTAATAAGCCTATTGCCTATTTTCCTTCCCCCCTGCAAATCATTGACAAAAACTCTGAAAAGGACAGACTTTTACAGTTTCCAGTACATCCTTTCATTTTGAGTGATCTATGGATAACTATTACTGTCACTACTCTAACAGCAATTAATGAACTCTGCTCCAAAGTGCATGTACAAGAGTGAGAAGCGCACCTTCCGTCAAGGCACATCCAGAGCAATATTTCTGTAGACCAGAGGAATACTAAAGATGGATGCTGGGAAGTGTACCAACTCAGCACTCGTTTGTCATGAGCTGTTTGAAATGTATAAACATCCAAAGACACTGCCAATTAACACCTTGTGTAGGTGCTGTCCTGGCCCTAAAGAATGTACTGTTAGGTTCACATAATAAAGGCTTGACTCCGCTGCCCAAAAAAGACAACAAAGTACATGCTACACCAGGCTAAGGGCAGCTGCTGCCTCACACTCCCCCCTTTATCCTCCTGTAAGAAGCAGTGTATCTGCCAACTTTCTGCAAAAGAAATCCCCTCACTCACCTAATTTTTCATGCCTTCATTGGAAGTGCTTTTACAATCAGTTGCACACAATTCCAGCACATTTGGCTTGGAACACATACAGACCAATAAGGGTTACCCACAATGATCACACAGGCTCCACAGCCTGTTAACTCTGCAAACCTCGTGGTACCAGTCTTGTCATCTCATGGCAGGGCTTAAGGAGAATCATGGAAAACAGTAAGTAGTTCCAGGAGAGTAAGCTTGTTGTCTGGCACAAATTATGGTGGGGTTTGTGTATGAATAACCTGTCCTGTAGCACCGATGACCCTCACTGCCTCAGTTGCAGCAGATGGACATCACACTGTACCACTCAGACCACGTGGACTTGGTATTATGGCTTTATCAGCTGCCTATGATGCAAGTAACTGCTCTGCCCTGACCAAAATGCTTGGTGACACCCTGCCAATTTATGAAAATGCATTCGAGGAAGCAACGCCACAGAAATTAATTATGTGTGTGACCTCCCAGTTAAACAGGTGGGCAATGTCCTCAGGAGACTCGCATTATGCAACCTTCTCCTTCCTGCTGGGGAGAGTGCTCTTGGGTATGAACAGGCTGTACTATTCACTTACACGAACATCCCGTGTCCTTTCTGGCTAACAGCCCCCACCTCCTGCCCTCTTCTCCCTGCTCCTCACAGGTACCCCTACAGATGTGTACTTGAGCTGCTGAGGAATAAAAACTCTGCCGAGATAAATGTGAACTGTCAGCTTCATTGAAGACTTGAGTGCCTACCAGGACAAATTTCCTTTTAATAATAACCATCAGATGTGAGAAAAGTTTCATACAAGGTAGCCCAACAAGACGCTACATTGTGTAGAAACCTCTGCATTAAGGGTAAAAGATCTAGAGGAGAGGACACGTGACAAATAAGGGCTGATATCCCGCTGAAGATCTAATTGTCTTTAAGTGATTCAAGTCACATTTTCAAAAGTGAAATAATCCCAAGCCTAAGGCCATGTTTAAATTTTACCAGAGTAGTTATATCATTAAAATACACCAGAAAAATAAGCCCCTGATGGATGCAGCGTACAGCAGCAAGGCTGAGCTCTTGCTGGCATAATAATTTTCAGCCACCAGAGCAAAGCAAGTTCTATCAGTTATTGCCTCTGTACTTGCTGTATTTTGCTGACACTAGGTTTTGTCAGCCAAGGGTCACACTTTCTCACATCTGGCACTGGGAGAGTTTTCCAGCAAAAGCTCACAGTAGTGACCTGAGAGGCACTAGAAGTCAACAGAACTGATGCCTGTAACTATCTTATGCCCTTATGCCACTTCAAACCAGATTAATCTGAAAGTTCTATCTCCACTATTTCTTTCTGCAAACACAGAACACAGAGAATTCTTGGGTGCTTTTTCTGGCTCTGTTGGTCTGCAAGCCACCCTTGTGCCACTCCAGTATTCCCAACTGCCAAAGGGGACTAATGATTCCCACCTCTACCTCCGATATGTTATTAGAACATTGTACATTAAAATGTAGTACAGTATTTTGAAATTTCGGAGAAAAGACACCAGTGAAGTACAGCACATCCTAGTAATTATTGGTGCGTTCCTTCAATAATCTAGATATTCTGATCTGGGAGACATCAGGGAACAAGAATACTTGTATTTAGATTTTTAAAAATTACATCACCAGAGTCTTTCCTCAGGTTAAGTGGAACAGAAGACAAGGCATAACTTCTGATCAATAAATATTTGCAGATTGTAACATGAGTCTCATTAGTTTTGCAGGTGTTTCACCCAGGTGGAATACAAGGGTGAAAAGGAAGAGACTTAACATGGGAATTTAGGAAAAATACCAAGTTCTCAACTGTGATATCTCAGTTGACAGCTGCCACCGATCCCTGCATCCAGCAGGACAGGGTTATCAGAGTGCCAGGCCTTCTTGTGCCATCTAATCCTAGCCCTGTTAGATAAGCAAACACCAAGGAAACTGGCCAGCAAATAAAAGGTCCAATCAGCTCCTTCCAAACGTCATGCTGCTGCCAAGCCTGTGTTTGACCTCCCAACTGCATGAACAGGAGGACAGGTGCATGCTTCTAAACATTCTTCCTTCCCCCTCCCAGGTATAAACAAGGACACCTTCCACTGAGCAATCCACTGCACTTTCAGGAAGGAAATTCATGAGGAGACAAATTGACCAGTAAGGAAATTTTGTGCCAGGGCTAAGAACTTCCCAGCATACGTCTTGGTGTAAACTGGTTACAAGTTTTTTTCTGAAGACAGCAACAAAACCAAATCATCGTGCTGAATTATTGTCTGGAAACAGGCTCCATGGCCCCAACATCACAGAGTACCATAATCAGATCCCATCAACAAAAATTCTCCCTCAGCTCTTAGTCCTCATTCATCCCTCAGGATCTCTGAACAGAATGTAGATTACAGTCTTGTCTTTTTCATACACAAACTTATCGATGTGAGAGCTACGGGGAAGTTCTTGCAAGGCCAGACCATCACTGACCTTTGTAAAATAAAAGACCCCTCCAGATTTACTTCCTTTTTTTTTTTTTTTTTTGCAACAGGGGCTGGCAGGAAAGACTAGGGACCCTATCAGGAGGAGGACTCACATTAATAATTTATGTGCCTGATGGAAGGAACATGATAAAGTTTGGGGAGCAACTACAACAAGTTCTGGTCCATTTCGTTTCACTGACCTTCAAAACCTGCCTGGACACGGTCCTGTGCCCCCTGCTCTAGGTGTACCTGCTCAAGCAGGGGGGTTGGAAAAAATGATCTCCAGAGGTCCCTTCCAACCCCTACCATTCTGTGATTCATGAGAAGTCTATATGCACCCTTTCAGAGGCCAGCTCTTCCAAGTGGCAGTTTTCCCTTTAATTACCAAGGGCAGAACACAGCATATACAATTGTGTCTTGCTGATTACACAACGGTGTGTACATTTCATCAAGTCAGAAGAAAGAGGTAACGTGTGATGACCAGGTGTTTTAATGAGGAAACAAATTTCCTTAGAGCCACCACGGAAGTTTGCAACATTGAAAAGGTGAAGAAAAAGGCAAGGCAGCTATAGCTGGAGTAGTCAAATGAAAAGCTAAGGCCCCTTAAGACAGGTTAGCAAAGGCCTCCACCCATCAGTTACCTTATATGCAGGCAACTGAGATTCCCCAGGATGACTATGTCTTTTTCTTTTTTACTCCCTCAAACACTTCCTTCATGTATCCCACATTTCAGTTTGCTCTCCCACAAAATTTTATTGCAAACTTCCTTGGACATGCACAAATTCACTTTTCTGAAGCACCATTGGGGTTTTTTTGTAACAATTTAGGCTGAAAACAATTTAATTAGGAAGATACCAGATGGCTCTGTGGCATCACAACTGAGTGGCAAATGAAATGACACTGTAGGAAACTCAGCTGAGCAGAGTGTTCAATACAGTTCTTGCACTGTGTAGAAGAACATTCCAGACCGTGAGAGAGGTTCTGGCTCATTAGCAGAAAGACTCCCAAACCACTAACCAAGGTTTTCCATAAGTGCTGTAGAATCATTCAGAGAAAGTCAAGTTACTGTTGCAAGCACTAACACTGATCTCGCTTTTCTCATTCTAAATGCTCCCCTAAAAGGGCTGGCACTTCCAATGCATATGAATTATCTGCCAGGTGAAAGATTTCCGTTCTACTATTCCAAGTAGAGCACAGTGCATTCTTCCAAGTTACACTGAAGCTAAGCATAATATTCACCCAGGTCAGAGAGTCAACACAGGACCTATACATTTATTTGGGGATTTACACAAGACTTTGGTGGTATACAGACCTTGAAATGTTTCTCTGTAGGAAGAAGTCAGTCTTAGTGAACAGAGCTGCACGGAATTTCTAAAGTACATCCTATCCTCTTCTGTTCTCCTTTCCTTTTCCTCCTCCCACTCCTTTTTTATTTGATGCAACTGCTATGCTAAGTGGTGAACTACATTTGATGACATCCTGAATAACAGTAGTGGGCACAGTGTAGTATAGAGATGAAGCTAAGGGCACAGGCTGCTGCTGTACTGCTGCAGCCACGTGTCTCTCACTGTAATCCGGATGGATGTTAGCCTGGCGACGTAGGGCACAACAGGAGCTTGTCTGGTTTATCACAGATAAGTTCAACTGTTTCAAGCAAAACCAGAGATGTTTCTACTGCTGACTCAAACACATATTTAAAAAATGAGGCCAAGCTTCAGGTGGTTCCTCGGTTCAAAACAGAGCTAAAGGAAATTGGAAATGAAGTGAAAATAAAGTGGCTAAAAAAAAAATCTTCCTCTGCAGTCAGAAGTTTTTAATAGTTTCAGATTTTAGGCCTCATCTGCTGTTCCTGCTTGGATACATCTTTGTAAGAGATAATACTCCTTATCTCTTTCTTAGCAGTTTCAGAGACAAATGCGTCTCACCGTAGGACAAGTACAAGTTAAGTGCTGTTCAACATGATTAAGGAAGGAAGAATTGCAAAACAAGATGATCAAATCAATCTTTTCCTCAAGTGTCTCATAGCAACAGAAACACTGAGATTTACTCTTTATTTTTCAAGCAGAGCAGTAATAGATACTTACACATGAAACAGATCAGTCCCATTTCTGCACCCATTAATTGGTTTTAAGCTCTCCATGGCTCAGATAATCCTTTTGAACCATTTATTTTCTCCCCTTGGACTGACCAACAGACTCATGCTATGTAGATTTATTTACTATGATGGTCCTTTCAAGTGCTTGCTAACTTTTTTTTTTTTTAAATCTGGGTATGCTTGCACTCATAAGCTCACTAAACTTGTGAAAAGATCTTGTTCTCTCGGTATTATTAGCCAATCAGAAGTTTTAAAACCCCACTTAAAAGTCACATTTAGTAGCTAATTTCTAATGTCCTAGGCCCTTTTGCTTGCATGAGAAATGACAAAAATGTAGGGTGACATTAAGAAACAACCATGAAACTAAAGTGTGGTTTACTCCATTAGTCACAAGCTGTGCACCAGCCAGCTGTCTGTGCTAAAAATATGCCACAGTAAAAGATTTCATAAATTAAATGCACTACAACAGACAGCTTCTTTCAGGTGAGAGCATGCCTCCTTCCCATTTCCAGTAACTACATAATGAGGCTCAAAATAAGAGAGCTTTAACCCAGAAGACTGACCCCTGCTTTTACCCAGTTTGCTCCTGTGTTATAGTACTGCTTTCCATCCACTTCTGCAAGCAGATCACAAGTGCATGCACAATGTCTAACAGGCCAAAGTCATGAGCCACATAAACAAGCATATGTCTACTGTCTTCAGCAAGGATAGACCCGCTCATCTAAACCAGACACCTGCTCCATTACACGTGACTGCTTCCTATATACTGATGGACATACCAAAGCTATCCTCCAAGGTGCTAAGAGACAATAAAGAAAGGACTATGCATTTCTTGGCAGTTCCTCTCGTTCAACCCTTAGGACAAAAAAGAAAGGATGACTAAATATTTAGTGCACTGCAAAGAATACATAGTGCACTGCTACAATTTACCCTGCTAAATGATTTTAAAGAAGTTAGCTGCCAATAATTTTAAAATATTCATATATGTGCACTGGTTTTGTTTACGTAACACAATACAACCAGGAAAAGTAAACAGTATACATTATCTTAACAGATTCACATTGAAATCACTGATGCAATTGTTTCAGTGAAGTTCCAAATTAAGTTCCTCCTCAGTTGCAAATATGATTAATATATTTATATTTAAAAAGAAAGAAAAGTACAAAGGAAAATTTAAAACTACTCATTCAGTTCACTTTCCTGTGATCACAGTAACACATTATTCTAAACCCAAAATTGCAATAACTAGGAATTACTACTTCTTCTGTTTCTTTTTATTATTATGTCTTTAAATGAAAAACAGACAGATGAAATGCAAACAGAAACCACTCACATAAATGGGGAAATTTCCAAGTGCTGTAGAGAGCCCATTTTTCGTTCTGTAACTTGTACGGTCCCCATGAAACAAAATGGGGACACCCAATCATAGGCATTATATTAATACAAATGATATAGTAAGGTAAGGAAAAGAAAACAGGAATATAATCCTTACATATCGAGATGGCTCTTCCTTGTTTTGGTCATTCATGTCAGCGGGAATGATCCGTGTGGCCATTGGTCCCTTGGCAAATGGTTTTGGTAACTGGCCCCTGAATTCTGACAGGATGAACTGGAGCTGCCAACTGCAGAGAACAGTGTCAGAAAGCCCAGCAATAAAATGCAGGAGCTAGTAACATTTTGTGTGGAGAAAACCAAAAGCATAAAGGACATTTCATTCCTGAAGGTAGACAGCCCTGGTAGAGGAGCAGTCACACTACAAATTTTCATTAGCTTGCAGCCAGCATAATCTGCTGACAACAAACTTCAGAATCCTTTGTTTTGGATGTGCAGGTGTCAACAGTCAACAGAGATACAAGGTCTTGAAGGTTACTCCCATAAATACTACTTATGAGAAGTGTCCCTCCTTATGAATCCCATCAAATTGTACTCCTTACGTTAAACAACTTACTTATCTGGCAGGAGAAAGCTGCTTGGAAATCTGTGCCACTCCTTTCCCACACAGACATTAACCGGTCTCCCCTCTGGCACAGTGTGAATACTTGGGTCAGTAGCAATCCTGTGAAATTCTGGGTACAGGTCCAGGGGCCCATGGTAGCCTATGGAAGGAAGAAAGTTGTAAATAAGGCTAAGAAATAGGTGATATTTACATGACTGCTTCTGAAAGACTACAAAAAATTGTTCATACATAACTTTTTAACGGATAACTTCTTGAATAAAAATGAATTGGTCTATGCTAAAAAGTGGCTGGATTCCAAAACTCCCGCTCCTTTTAGAAGTGCTTGTACCCTACCACCTTTATTCACATTCTCCTGTCCTGATTGTCAATTGGGAATTTACTATGTGGTGGGAAGGTTTACTGCACGGCTCTGATTCAAGAAAGTATTTAAGAACCGTATCTAATCCATCCCCATTAAGGACGCATGCAACTGATCACAGATTTTACATGGGAAAATGCTTCTTCCAGTGGGATCGTATGTTTGAAAGTTAAAGTACCTGCTTTAATATGCGTCTAAGTACAGATTTTATATCAGTAGAGTTGTACTGGCTGAAGGTGAAGGGCAGCATATTTTTAACTGATGTAATTCTAGTGATACATGGATAACATACATATGTTCATACATATATGCATAAACATGCATACACACATATATAAACATTTATTAAGGGTGGCCATTAGAACTTATTCCTTTCCCTGCAACAATGACATCCAAACTTTCAATGTTCCTTATTTCTACTGTGCTGCTATATCAAAGCAACACAAGTTTGCCAGGCCTTAAGACTTGCCAAGACCAATAACCAGGAAAGCACAGAACAAGTCTAAAGCACCAACCTCTGAATAAGGCAACAGAGCGTGACAATGACAAAAGGCCAAAGAGAAAGACAGTCCCCAGAGCCAGCCAGTTGGAGGAGACTGTGTAGTGTTCCAGGCGGTAGCGCTGAAATATGAAGTGGTAACATTTCTGAGGAAAGATTAAAAAAAAAAAAAGACAATGTAAAATTACTCAAATTCTGCTATGTTTAGCACAACTCTTTTTTTTCCTAAGGTCCTTATAGTAGTGCCTACATCTCCCACCAGATCTTTGGTCTTCATTTTTTCATTCTGACCCAGAAAAAAACGCAGAGAAACTCACATGGTTCAGTCACAATTCTTAACCAATAATCTAGGTTATTTAAAGACATTTTCAGCTCTTTTCCTTCAGAAGGCTATAAAGTCCTCTCTACCAGGGCTCCAGCTTGGTTATTCCCAGGTGAACCAGCACCAACTGTCCCTTTCAGACACTTCTGTAGAACTTCCCTAGACAGACAGACCTCATTTTCAATGCTGGACAGACTTCTCTAACAGAAGTTCCTTCTCTTCTGTTCAGTTCTCTCCAACTTCCTCTCTAACAAAGTTCCATGACCCAGATTTACTAAGTGACCTATGGTTGTTTACCCTATCCGCACAAACTACAGCTTTGCAGTGGACAAAAGAACACACAGCACATTCTGCAGGCACCTTGAAACACAAGCCACTCTGAAACTGTTAAAAGAAAATCCCTTTTGGTTTTCCTAATTTAAAAGCCTTCCTGGGAACACACAGGAGGAACTATATCCAATACTGGCCTTGCTCCCTCCCCTCCTGCTCTGCCTTTCTGCAGGAGTAATTATTCATCTCCTATCCTAATCTGGTTTCTGTTCCTCTTGACTTGTTTGCATTTTTCTCATAACACCCAGATCCATGTGGTTTGGAGGAATAGGTTCTGACAAGCTTCTACTACTCGTGGGCAATCTGTTTAAAATTCTCAGCTGGATACTGAATACTGGACAAAATGTCAGTGTTAAAATATGCAGGACAGAAATATACACTAGATTTTCCTGAAGCCATATTTGGCAAAGGTCCTAAACCATGGCCCTCTGATGAATGTTCTGACAGCACTTAGCAATTCTCAGCCAGAGCCATAAAATTGCTGACATTGCAGAGCTTGGTCATGTACAAATGCAAGGACTGAAACTCAGCTGAGGTGCTCCAGCTAAGCATGCAAGGCTTCAGCAGTGATGGGAGGTAACAGTCAGAACAGCAACCGACCAGGGGAAGTGAGTGATTCAAGGGGTGTGGGCAATGCTGAGGGAGAGCCCAGGACAGGAACAGCCAGCAGTGGTACATCGCAGGGCAGAGGAGTAACAGCAGAATGAGGCCAAACAACTGGAACAGGCTCTAACAGGGATTAGTGACTGCATTCCTGCGCCTCTTAAACAGAAGAAAGATTAATGATTTTGAGCTTTGGGAAGGTTTGTATCAATCTATACTAGTGCTTTACTCTGAAGTGTTTCAGGTGATATTTACTAAATATCCAATTTTGGCTCTTCCCAACGTCCAATGCAATTTCCTGATGCCTAAACAAGATCACTTTTCCCCTTTCAAATCAGTGAAGGATTCCTACTAAGATATAACAAAATGCATTTCCTACACACACACTCTCCTACCCACTAAAGCTTGCTTAACAGCAGACAAAGGAGGCACAATGCAATAAGCAAGTTACTAATCCTCATAACATCTCTTGGACATTGTGTTGTATCAGCACTACCACACAACTGCTCCTCACCAGAAATTCCCACTTGGGATGGGAGAACAACTCAAAGTCATCATGAAATAATTAGGGGCAAGGAAATATTCTCAACCAGTTATCACTTCACACAATCTGGGACAAGCTCCTAATGTGATCACCTTATAATGCCATGAAATTTGATCTTTTTTTGCTGGGCTGTTAAGCAGTCTGCACTGAAGTCCAAGATTAATTGATGAGTTCATTCTGTATGACACTCAGGAGGTAAATCCCAAATATTTTTGCTTTTATGTCACATCTTACAGAGGGCTAATAGTTTTCCACATACTCTAAAACAACCTGTACAGGAAGATTATGGTTTAACTTCTAAAATCAGCAACACACACATGCAATTCAGTTTTAGAACGGCTGGTCATTTTGCTTCCAGATCCTCAACACCTATCCATGAAACACAGTTCAAAAATGAAAATGGTACCAGCTAACAGATTAAAGACAATGATGGTAAGTTATGCATAGGACACTCCTGAACTGTGTAATCACTGTAGATTGTGTCACAGACACAGATATTCTGCAGATGTTCCAAACTTTGGGAAACAGTGTTAAAGAAGTCAACTAGCAGTTATGCTTTCTATAGGTATGAGCTCATTAGAAACATATGTTCCACTAAAACTTACCTGAAGAGCAGACAGAGCCACAGCACCACAGAGACAGATGAGGGGATAGATGGGAAAAAGAAACCTCTCTTCTTTGTGGGGCTGACTGAAGAAAATCATGATCCAAATGTACATAGGAGCTAGTGTCAGCCAGTAGGGGCGGCCCAGATTCTGAACTGAAAGAAACAAACACTCAGCAAAGCAGTAATGTAAGAATGAGAGATTTATCCTATTCCCCATCTGGCCCAATCATATCTCACATTCAAAAGCCCATTCTTTTGGTACAAAACTGGGAGGAGTAGCTGACACACCAGAAGGTTGTGCTGCCATTCAGGGAAACCTGAACAGGCTAGAGAGCTGGGCCATGGGGAATCTCTTGAAATTCAAAAAAAAAGCCATTGTAAGGTCCTGCCCCTGGGGACGAACAACCCCCACACCAGTACAGGCTGGGGGTGACCTGCTGGAAAGCAACTCTGCTGAGAAGGCCCTGGCAGTGCTGGTGGGCAGCAAGTTGACCATGAGCCAGCAACGTGCCCTTGGGGGCAAGAAGGCCAACGGTGTCCTGGGGTGCGTTAAAAAGGAGTTTGTCCAGGAAGTCAAGGGAGGTTACCCTCCCCCTCTACTCTGCCTTAGCGAGGCCACATCTGGAGTGCTGCGTTCAGTTCTGGGCCCCCCAGTTCAAGAAAGACTGGGAACTACTGGGGAGAGTTTAGCAGAGAGCTACTAAGATGATCAGGTAACGGGAGCATCTCTCTTATGAGGAAAGACTGAGACACCTGGGTTTGTTCAGCCTGGAGAAGAGAAGACTGAGGGGGGAACTTACCAATGCTTATAAATAGCTAAAGGGTGGGTGTCAGGAGGATGGGGCCGGACTCTTTTCAGTGGTGCCCAACAACAGGCCAAGGGGCAATGGGCACAAGTTGGAACAGAGGAAGTTCCACCTGCATATGAGGAAACAATTCTTCACTTTCAGGGTGCCGGAGCAGTGGCACAGGCTGCGCAGAGAGGCTGTGGAGTCTCTTCCTCTGGAAATATTCAAAACCTGCCTGGACATGGTCCTGTGTACCCTGCTCTAGGTGTGCCTGCTCAAGCAAGGGCGTTGTTTGGATGAGATGATCTCCAGAGGTCCTTCCAACCCCCACTATTCTGTGATTCTTCAGACCCAAACCATTGCCTTCAGACACAAACACAGCATGTTCTGAGCAGCCATGTTGCCAAAATCCAGGTAACACGTCCAAACAGACAGTAGAGACTTTATTAGAGAATTTTTGTAGATTCCTACAATACCAACAATTTCAACAGACTTTAGAAGACCAAAAGCAGAGGATAAGAGACTACATTACTGAATCCAAGCAAGGCACAAAATCCATCAAGAACTGACATCTAAACCATTAGTCAAAACTACTAGAATTCCTGCTGTGTATTATGCTATACATACAAAGATCATAAAGGATCTCATTTGGACCTACCCTTCCACTTACAAATGGTTGTTAAGCAACTGAAGTTTCCACAACCTTCATTGCTTCATTACAAAAATAACAGCGTGAGAGGTCTCTCAGGCACCTTCTGCTTAACAGAGGAAATAACTGATTCAAAAATAACAACAATTACTCTGAACTGTAGTCACACTGAGGAGGGTTCTACAGTGCCTGACAATCTGCAGTCCCTTCTCTGCCCCCTTGCTACTCCCAAGAGCAGAGTTAAGCAATTAAGCTAACAGCATTTCACAGACAATAAGAACAAAGCACCTGGCAGAATTGCTCCTGCTGTTATGTACAAGAACACCAAGTGAACAGCGGGAAATCTTGCATTTACAGATTCTCCTACTGAGCTTCTACTGTATGCTTCTGACAGTATGTCAGTCATATCCAAGGAACAGATATAAGCAAATACACATTAAAATATTTTCAGCAAGGATTATGACGTTATTGTTTCTTGCACTCAGTTAAAAAAAGAACACAACAGAGCAAAGCACTAACTGGACTGATGAATCTGGAGGCTGCTGCTGCTGCTTAATGAATCTTCCTTAGGAAAACAGCAGAGAAGAAGTCACGCTTCCTCAACAACTTTTCCATCCCTAGAGTCACCTGCTGAATGTCACATGTTTAAACTGATGTCAGAGATGTAAGAGAATCTCTGATTTAAGAGAAAGCCCAATGTGAAGTAGGGAATATTCTGGTTCCTCCTTTCTCTACTCTTAATATATCCACACCTATGGGGACACTTCCCAAAGCAAGACTGTCCTGCCAGGTCTCCGTCCTGTGAGTTGAAGAGTGCCTTTCATAGTGCACAGGAAGTCCAGGTTCAATCCCAACACGGACGGCACCAGCAGAGACCACAGGATGCGTCTTTGTATGCTCATCCCCAACAAGCTAAAAGGAAATAATAACTCTGCTCTCTTAAGCTGCTGCAGAAAACATATGGCAGCGGTATGAAAGAGTAACAATGGAAGAGCCAGCCAAAGGTTCCCCAAATAACTCCTAAATGCTACCATTTCCAGCTGCAGATAAGATGGAAACAACAATGGGTACATCGTTTACTTCCCCCTTAAGATTTCTGACAGGGCTATTTCTAATGCAGTTGCATGTCTGGCTGAAGGTTATATACCATACAACTTGTTAAGCTTACCCTGGGTATGGGTAGTTCAGCCTTGATTGTTCTTGACATGGAGGGAACACAGAGGAATCGTCCTTTCAGAGAAAAACATGTTCCTGCCCTTTTGCAGACAGCACATAAGTAGATGCATCTCACTGCAAGTCCTTTCTACACAGCAACTCCATTGTGCGATCAATACTGAACTTAGTATTGAGCTCTAGGAACTTTCCTATTACACCAAAGACACTCCCTGAACCTAGTTTCACTTCCAATAAGGGAAAGCTGCTCTTTGGCAAGCAAGCTCTCCCTTCAGTAACAAGGCTGAGATCTGGGCTGTCTGTGCTTGGTTCTCACAGCTGTCTTGCACTCACCATGAAATTTCTGAAGCAGACACTCCATGAGACAAGTCAGTGGCAGCACAAGCAGTGCTAAGATAAATGCCACGTTGAAATTCAGAAAGCCGTTGATGAAATAGAAGGACCAGGGTTCCGTACCTAAAGGATGAGAAAAGGAAACAGTTTTTAAATGCAAGCATGTATGAGATCTAGATGTGACAGCAGCTTTGTCCCTTCTCTGCCTGACACAGACTGAGATAATCAGCAGCAGACATCAATTCTCCGTGTTGCACACCTGTTGGAACCAAAGAATGGAAAGGGTGTGGACAGAAGATCTTGCAGCTGGACATAGGATGCAAGCCCATGGAATGGGTCTGAGCCATCTCAAAGCAGTCTCATGGTGCCGCCTCTCACCCATACAACTGCCATAACAGTGCCATGAGAGTTAGTCAATAGCCATACAGCTGCACCAGCGTTCTCACAATCAAGTCTGCCCAAGAAACTTCATTGTCTTTCTTTTCAGCAACTATTTTTCTCATTCCTTTTTCACTGGGCCACAGTCAACATCACATCTGCTGCTCAGGAATCACAGGTCACTCTTACAATCAGCCTTGCCCAGCAGAGTTCTGTAACACACAACTTGCCCTTGCATTAAGAAAGACCACACAGCAAGAAAGTAGAGGTGAAAAATTGTAAAACTAGGAAATTTTACTCCAAATTAATTATTTCTAATTGCAGAGAAGAAACAGAGGAGTAACACAAAAACACACAATGTTAATAAGAGATAATTATAATTCTGGAGTGATGATATACACTCCATGTTGGAAGAAATAGAAAATTTACTGAAAAGGAACAAGAAAAAGAGCTGACATTCACGCTTCACTGCAACAAACACTCTGCCACTGAAGTTAATCCAGATGCTAGTTTTGGTACCTCCTTAGAGTCAACACTATTTAAAATGTCCCTACTTCAATTTGTTCTGACAGTGTAGCTTCAGACAGAAGCAAGCCAACTCTGCCTCCTAACATGACATATTTGGGTATTGGTTGCAAGCTTCTAAGGATATAAATTGAAAGAAATTCCAGTCCAGCTGTCATTTATTTGGACTCTTAATTCAGGATGCTTAAAGTCCTGAACAATAAGGAATGCCAGTTCCTCTCCATACATTTGCCACTCTCTCAGTGTGATTAGCTCAATCAGTCAGTAAATGACAAGCGGGGGCTTTAATCACTGCACTGTTGTGACATTTGTCACATGCTGCAGCAATTTCCTGCAATCAGAGCCACTTAAATAGGGTCCATGTTGAAATTAATCAGACAACTGAAAACCAGCAAAGAAAACCTGAAATCTCTGCAGCTCCTACAGCTAAATATGATTAGAAACTACACTAGTAATGTCAGAAACATGTCGTTGGAGTTACTAAGGCCAAGTCCAAGCAACTGAGGTTCATTTAGGCAACCTTTAGCTATTAGCACTGAAAGCAAATAGCAATTACAGATTTGGATTTTGGGGAGTAGGGGGCCTCAAGGGTGTGAATTATTAGATATTCACCTTCTCTGTCCCTCTACCTGCCTCTTAATTCCTGCAAGTCCCACATAAGCACAATCCTCAGCCTGTGAAAGGCTAAATATGGGATACGGTAGATTGAAAGATCATGTGAAGTGATGGACACAACAGAGCTATCTGTAAGCAACAGTGCAATAGAGCAAATATACCTTCCTGCTTCTCTTGACACTGTTGGTGACTCTCCATATTTAAGGACTGCAATTCTAAATAATTACTGTGACAGATCTTGAACACGTGCAGAAAGCAGATCATTTTAGGACTGAAGCGTACTACCTTTCCTAGAAATCAGGACTGCTGACTGGGATGTCTGCTAAGGAAAACCTGAGGCAGTTTCGGATATCACACTGTAAATCTTCCAGCGGACATCTAGAAAAAAGTGCATGTAAAGGGGGTTTTCATTTCTTCTCAGCCCTGACATCTCCAGATTCTCTTCTGAGGCAACAGTACAGGTTTCTAAAGACTTACAGCAGGATTAACACTGGATAGCCCACTCTAGTAACTACTTCTGTAGAGTACCAAGACCTCTCCTTATACAAAAAAGGACCGGACCTGGGTTCTGTAGCCTGCTTCCCCACTCCCACTGCTATAAACAACAGCCACTTTAACAAAGAGGGTGCCAGGATGAGACAGAAAGCTTCTTAAACTGATACAAACTGTCACCCTCCAGTGTTCTCTGGCTACAATTAAGCTGCACAGCACAGCCAAGTCCCAGATCTTTAAAGGATAGTACCAGGGACCATATTGTCACCCTTCTGCTGCTATGGAAAATAAAGGAAATCAACTATGGCCCTCTCTAGTCTGGTCTCTCACTTGGTAGCTTGGGACTCAGAAACAAAGGACACTTCATGAACCACACTTCTTCCACAATCTAGCTACATCCTTAAAGGCCCAGAGGTGTCCTGAGGGACTCTGCTAATAAAGAGGTCAGCTGGTCTGAAGCACAGCTTTAAACAAAAGGCTAATTTCTCATGGTTTTTTGCAGTGCACCTGAATTGCCCTTAAGATTAAGCACTGGAACCTCCCCTCCTTCTCCAATTTTCTTCTCTGGATGAGGAGAAAAAAAAAAGTGAGAGAACAGTGCATTACACAGGCAAGTTGAATAATTCACAGACACCAGGCAAAAAGCAATACGCTTGGTCAATGTGATGACTCATCCAGACGCATTCAGTCTCAATGCCTCTGAGGGCAAAATGCTTTTATTATTGTTATCCACAACAACTCAAGGTGGTCTCAGAAAGAAATGCAACATAGAAAAAGAACAACCCCATGGCATACAAGAAGTCCTGACCCAGAACCAAGTCTTTCGAGTGGGGAGGGACACTAAAGAACTCTCCATGCACAGTACTGATGGCAACATGCTCCCACATAATTGCCTTCAGACCATGACAGAGGATTTACCTTCCTGCAAGTATCCCACGTGCTCGAGCTGAGCGGATATGGGCTGTAGGAGAGAGACTGACGAAAGTGGGAAGAACACTGTGGCCCAGTCAGTTCATGGCACTATGGGGATAACCAGCTGGAAGCACTGTCAGACACTGAGCCAGAACCTAGTTTGAATTTTGTGCTCTGTGATAGGCTCTGGGAGCAATTCTAGAAATCAAACTCACACATAAGCTAATAGAACTTAACAAGCTACCATGCTACAGCTTGACCACAGAACAGTGAGGGCAGCTCAGGACAAAGGAGAGTAGTTGTAAAATAGGCTCAAACTAAGGTACCCCACCCTGTGTTTGTCACAGGCTAAAAGCCTGCATGCAGACAGAAACTGTAGCTCAGCTGTTAAGCAGTAGCTAAGCAGCAATAATTTGATCCTGAGCCACAGCCCTCATTCTAAGCAAGTCCAATTCAGTGCTAGTATAACAAACAGTCTGTTTTCTGCGTTTCATTTATTTTCACTCTACTTAAGAAGCAGGACTCAGCACAGCAAGGTGTCAGATTAACAGCTCCAGCACATTCCACCCAAGCTGAACAAAGCCTCCCAAAGTGCCATTGCACTGCAGGTCACAGCCAAGGCTCTGATCACAGGAACCGGGACAAAACTTTTGTCACAAATTGTGCTTTCTTAGAACATATGTAAACAGAAACATCCCAAAGTCTCAGAGTCAGGCTTAGGGATATATGCTTAGAAGCTACTACAGCCTAGTTCCTAGGCTACCGGAACTTAATCACCCCATGGAAATTTTCATCGCACAGACTGTATTTATCCAGAAGCAGTGTATTTCTAAAGACAAAAAAAAAGAAAAAAATCAAACTAAGTCTCCAGAACTCCAGTCTGCAGGCAAAGGAAACATACTGCAATGCTTACATTGAAGACGATATGGGTTGATGACTGCAACCTCCAGTAGTTCCTGCTCCCATCATGTGAAAGTTGGGAAATGCCAGCTCCGAAGCCAAAAGGGATTGGCCAGCCTTTCATCTCCCCTGGTGGTGTTATTTTTCCCAAGTGTTTTGAAGCTCTCTAAACACACAGCGTTGTCCTGGCCACATTGCATTCAAGAAAAATTTCAAGCAAGCTCTTTTACTAGCCTGAGGATGTTATATGAATGTCACTATGAATAAAACACTTCAGAATAGATTGGTCCCTGGAGGCTTCTGGAAATAACTCATGCACCAGTGTGGAAAAGGTCAGGCACAAGGCCCATGCCAAAACCTATCAGAGACAGAGCCTGAAGCTTCCTTACTGAAAATTGACAGCAACAGACTTCAGAGCCTTCCTGCAGAGATGAAGAACCATGGCAAAGCAGCTGTTGCCCTGCTGTGCCACAGCACAAGTAACAAATCACCACTCAGCACCACCCAAAACAGCCCTTCAAATGAACCAACAAATATGGCCTGCAGGATGTGGCCAGAGGAAGCCTTGCTGCTAACCACTGCTGAATCCCTCCTAGAGTATCTCGACAGGGCTTAAACAGATGACAGACGTGATGCAGGGACCCTGCACCCTGAGCTCTCTGAAGTCTCCACCAGCAGACCCTCTGAAGGCCTGCTAGAAATAACACACTGTTGTTCTCTTCAGCTTTAGAATTACATGATATGAACAACGTAGTGCAGTGGCAGCTTCCAAACAAAAACCACAGCATTACCATTAAGGTTCAGACCAGAGATTTGGGTCACACAGTATGCTAAATGGCCAGTACCAGGGAACCCCTCATAAGCAGATGATTTGCCTGCAGATTAGATGCCTTTATGGTAACCTCAGATTCTGCTGCCAGCAAAGCCCAGGCCATAGGCTGCCAAGAAGCAAGGAGATTCCCAAGGGTCAGCATGGACTCAGGAAGTCTGCAAAGACCAAATGTGAACTATGGATTCTGCAGTTTCTGTTACCTACTTTCCCAAGGTTCTGCACCCTGACTGTGAAGAACAGCCAAGAAGTCGATTAAAGCTGACACACACGTGTCACTTGTGCCCACTGCACTCAAAGCATCCAGACACGTTTGCTACTAACAGTTCTCTGCTGTGACTCTGAGACAACTCAGAACGGTTTACAGAACTTGAAAGTGACCACAAGCAGCTTCACTTACAGCATGGAGAAATCTGCCAATAGCCTGCAGATTCCCAGCTCGAGAGAAACATCCTGTGGCAAAAACTGGAACTGCAGCCCTTTGGAACGGGCTGCTTTTGCTTTAGAGTATGTCAAAAAAAGGACTGGCAATAAAGACCTGGTGGGTCTCGGTAGCAAGTCAGTAGCAAGAAAACCGCTGACACCATTCCTGGCTTGTTATCTTAAACTCACCATAGAGATCAGGTCCGTGAGAGGTGAAGACATTGTATAAAACAATGTTGAGAGGTGCAACTACCAGCTTCCCATAGTAATAGCTGTCCACAACTACCAAGGGCACCTGGAAGAAAGCATCTATTATTTAAAGTGCCAGAAACTTTTGGCTGGGCTGCCCAAAAACGCCATGTGATAATCTTAAGGGAACCCACCCCTTCTATTGCAAGGCCAATCCATGCCCTCTGCATTTTTACAGGCACTTACCAAAAACAGGATCAATGACACAACACACCAGTTCAGGAAGCTTTTCCACCTCTGCTTCACTATCAACAAGTCAAAGGCAATAGGAAGCCTGAAAGAGAGACCAGGTATCAACTGAAGACTTTGTCTTTCCCACTGCAGGTTTTCCTGCCCCTTCAAAACAAGCAGGGCAGTAGCTGGAAGAGAACCATCACTTCACTGGGCTCTGCTTCTACTCCATATCCCAGTCATCCAACTCAGGTCTTACTCTCAGTGTATCAGGGTCAGGAAGTCTTCCCAACCTAATTTTCAAAAGCAAAGAAATCAGGCTATGGAAGCCTGTATCAATGATCCTGGACTAAACTGGCAGCTCAGCTGCTAATTTCCTCCTCCAGCCCTTACATTCTCCCCAATCAGGCAAGAAACGTTTGACAAGGTGCAAAATTCCTGAGCCCTCCTCTCCTTACCCAAGAGCCGCACTGAAAGGCCAGCCCAGAAGAGCTCCAGCAGCCACCCCCAGCACTGCTACAGAAGTCTTGTCCATATACCAGCCAGTCATGGCAATCACTGTGGTGTACATGCAGAAACTGCTTGGGAGGAAGGCTGCAACACAAGGAAAGAAAGGGGTTAGCATAGCTCTCCCACAGCAGGAAAAATGCATGAGGCCAAGATAAGGCTAATCATCTCTCATTCATTCCACTGGAGCTGGGATGTTATACTGGACACTCTCATTCCAGTGAAAGTAAAAAAAAAAAAATTTAATTTATTTTTTGTTCTGCCAAGACCAGAAATACATCTTTTATGTATGAAGGCCTTTTTCTTCGGTGGCACTTAGCAGTGGTAACCAGTTGACAGCATCCACAGTTACCACTTGTGACACTTGCTGCACCCTCTATATTCTGCTATGTTGAAAAAAATGAAACGCACCTGCTGAACTGACAGCAGAAAGTGTGAGCTGGCTGGGTACAGTCTCTGAAACAATTCGGCAGAGACTGGTGGGAAGTGAAGAATGCGGAGACCTATGACACTGCAAAAACAATGAAGGAAAAATCCTTTCTCCACTCACCATAAACAAAAAAGGATAAAACAGGAAATCTCAGCATTCATAAGTTGTGGCATTTCCCTTTTAGTTTATATATGCACACAACACAGAAAACCTTTGCTCAAAGGCTCTCTTTGCACTTTACTCAATACCTACAGCAGGTGTTTTATAAATCTTACAGTGGTTGGCTAGGCAAACAGGTACAACCAGCCAGCGGGAACAGGATGCAAAGGCAAATGACAATACCAAAACATGACCCTCTTTTCTTGGATTAAAATATGTTCAAGGATGGTAGGCCGAGACCCATGTTTAAAAGGCACGGCCCATTGCAGAGAGGCTGGAGGCAGCAACATGCCCTGGAAATGGAAAGGTACAAGACAGTGACGCAGGGAGCATCATTTGAATCAACACTTACTCTGTCATCACACCTGCCATAACAAATACCCGCAACAGAATACAACAAACTAGAGCTAGAGAGATATCTCAGTGCTGTGGATTTTCTTCTCTCTGGACCTGTCTTTGGTTTGCTATGGACAAAGTAACTGCTAGAGTCATTGATAAGCAAACTTACCTGCAGATGAGCAAAACATCCCAGTACTGAGTACTAAGAAGGCCAACATCAGCCGGCTGACATGTAGGCCAAACTTCTTACACACAGCCCTAAGGAAGCAAGAGAGCATTAGAGACCACAAAAGTATTCTCAGTAATAAACAGTAATAAAGTATTCTCAGTAATAAACATAAAAGAACAGTACCCAATGCATGCAGAACCACAAACAATCCATGGAGCATCCTGAGAGCTTTAAGGTGGGTGTTTCTTGTTACTCAGCCACTGAAGGCAACCTGAAGAGCAGTATGACTGCCTCTGGCCTGGGATTTCAGACCCTCACAAGTTACACTAATGCGAAACTCTAGAAGAAACTTGGCTTTTACCAGTGTCAGTTATGCTTGTGCAAATCTCAGGAACTCAGGGAGTCTGCAGCGCTGTAGCAACATCAATCTACCTAAGATTTTCACCCCTCACAAAACCCCATCATGCTCACATGATGGTCACTTCCCTAAAACCAGACTACTGCCAACAGAAAAGTCATGCAAGGTAATAGTTTGAAAGTCACAAATGAAAAGGCAGCAAGTAAAAATAAATATCCAGCTTAAACAAGATAATTGTATGTTCAGGCTACTGCTTTTAGTGGATGTAAACACCATTGGCAGACACATTAGAGAGAGCAACAATCAATGTATTCCACTAAAATTCACCATGATAAGCAAACACAACACCAGCCTCTCCTCCAGCAGAGCTCAATTCACAACACTTCCACCCTGCTTGCTGGTTATCAGTGAGAAAATGAGCGTACTCAACAAAATGCTGTAGTGGCGATGTGGGTGGCTGATCTGAGAACACAATTTTGTCCTAACAGTGGAATTCTGACCAATATTTCATTAAGTTATCATGAGAACACATATTTTTGAGGTTCACTGTGAAGCAGCCCAATTTACCAGACACATCTAAACGTGAGCTTCAGGGTGTATTTCCTGTGGCAGTAACTGAATAAGTTACTCACATTACTCCAAAACTTTCACTGTAGACAGAGTCTAATACTCACTTGTAGAAATAGAGCTCACAAATACAGCTCAGGAAGGCCAGGAAGCATCGGAGGAAATAGAAGATAAGAACCTAGGAGACACACTCAGAGTCAGAACAAGGTTTGCAATGAAGCTTACGCACCTATTACTAACAAGTCAGTCCCAAGGACAAAAGTTCTGAACAGGATGGAGAAAGTTTGGCAGTGGTGAATGAGCCTGTTCTTGTAGACCCAGATCCCACATCAAGGGATGCTGAAGATCCCAGCAGCTCAAAGCCTAGCCTTTAACACTGAAGTCCTTTACAACACAGGAAGCGAACACAGCCTACTGAACTTACCAGAACTACCCCCCTTTTTGTTTTCTGTTGTGCAGAAAGATGCCAAGTATGTCAATGGATACACAAGCAGAACGCACATTCAGTGCTTTTCCTCTTACATTTCTGAGTTCAGTTTGCAAAACACTGATTTATTTTTTACAGGTTATTGAAAAACAAAACAAAACAAAACAGTCACTGATAGCTAGCATAGAAACCAGTACAAGCTCCTAAAGCATCAGGGTGAAATTCACAGGGGTGAATGAGAGTCCGTGGCTGCCAGGTAAGTGTCCCCAGGCCTGCACACACCCAAAAGGCCAAGACCTACCAGCCTCCCTGGTACAGCTTCTCAGTCAAACCAGAGCCTGACAGCATTGCCCTGAAACTTCCCAATCACTTTTACTTGGATCTCATTAAGTCAGCTCACAAACCCTTGCAAATCCTTACAGGGAGCTTAGCATTTGTAAACAATTTAGTGTTTTGTAAACACTAATTCTCTTACCCCTAACAACAAACAAAGCAGCTGTTTGACACAGACTAAATGCATGTTTATTCACCACTAAAGAAGCTTTCACATATCTGATTTACCTTGTTAGTTTGTAGAACTCTAGCATGGAACAAGGCTGGTAAGGCATGAAGCCACAGGTAAGCATAGGAGCGGATGGCATAGGCTGGGGAGTATTCCCACGTCTGAAACCCCTGTCCATAAATGAGGTAGTGCGTCTACAATGGAGATCAAATAAATAAATAAATATGCATCACACAGAGTAGACAGTCTTGCATTTCCCATCTTTGAGTTATTGAATACGAGAATTTCTCTTTGAAACACAGAGATTAGCATAAGGTTCTAGATAAATCTGCATTTGCACAGGCCAACTACAAATTCCCAAGTGTCTCCAAGGAAAGAAAGCCACTTACCGGTTCCCAATAGTTAAACGTCTCATCACAATCAGAGATGTTACTTAAGAGAGCTGCACAAAACCTGGCTGAGATGAGACACTTGAAAGCTGTTGATCCTTCAGGGGCCCAAACTTGCCCTGCTTTGCTCCTAGATGATCTAGTCCAAAGAAAAAATACAAATATGCACCAAGAAGACTCAGTAACAAGATCAAGACTAACAATGTGACGTTCAGCAAAGAACTGACAAGTGTATTTGCACGTCTGTCATTTAAGCACTGTATAAACACAGATGAGTCTTTCATTCACTGCTTTCTCTGGGGGACAGCAGTCCCCTCCCAAGGAAGCAACATCATCCCCCCTCACCGCTCCAAAGCAACGGCCCTGAGTGATGAACCCACCGCTGCAAGACAGCCGCCCAGGACCTTCCCCTCTTCCCCCAGCAACAGAGAGCAAGGCCACGCACTAGCTACCGCAGGCCCGGGAGGAGCTCCGCCGAAAAGAGACCGGGGAGACCCACTTCCACAACACACGCCAACCCGGCTGGGCACGCACCACAGCACCCCGACGCGGGGCTCGCTCGCGGCCGTGAATACGTATGACCGACAAAAACCCAGCAGCTACGAAACGCCTGGGCGGCCGCTCGCACCTCACACCGCCCCGCAGGCCTGGGGGCTGCCGGGCCCCGCAGGGCAGCTACGACCCCGCCCGAGTGACGGTTGCAGAGCCCGCCCCCGCGAGACGCACGCCGCGCGGGGAAGAGGGCAGGAGCCCGGAGGAGCCCCGCGCAGCCCGGCCCTGGCTCCCCGCCGCCCGTTCCGACACCTACTCTAGGCGGGCCTCCTCCGCGCCCGCCGCCTCCGACCGCGGCCGGCCCGGCTCCCCGCAGCCGCCAGCCCGCGGCCGCTGCCGGGCCCCCTTGGCGGCCATGCCGAGTACGGGAAGCCGAGCGCCCGCTCGCTACCGTCCCCGCGGACGGAACGAGAGTGGTGCCGAAGCCGCCGGCCGCCATGCCGGGTGTGGGCACAGGCGCGCGCCTCGGCCACGCGCTCCTCCCGGGAACGGGGGTGCTGGTGCGCGCAGGCGCTTGGCCCGGAGGAAAATGCCCTCGCCCACCCGCGGCGGCAGGACTGTTCGCGGCTCTCCCTATCACACACCTGCGTGACCGTGGTAGCGCCGCGGTGGTGGGTGCTCTGCCAGCCTGCACGTCGTGCCCGAGGAGGAAAGAGCGAAACGGAGAACTTGCAGCTGGAGAACGCATTTTATTGGGTACCCCCAGAACTCAATAGCTTGGAAAAGGATGTGGACAGAAGCTGTTCCCAGATAGAAAGGAGAAATGCGTTCCTCCAGAGGCTGAGGCCCAGCAGCTTCCTCCCCTGCACAGGTGCTGAAAGAGAAGCATTCAGAACAGGGAAACCACTTCAAAATCCCTGCTCTCCAGTACCCATTCCTCAGCATGCACCAAGCCTCAGAAGACATTCAGGTGCCTGCAGAGCCCTTCCCCTCCCCACAACTAGTGCAGCAACATCAATGTACAAAATGTGGTTTTGAGACAACTTTGGGAAGTCATGTCATCTTAATGCACAATCGAAGGAGCTTCTAAAAATCTCGGGAACTGCAACTAGCCAAGTACCTGCTCCAGAGGCCAAGAAAACATCCCCAAAGGGCCAGGTATGCTTTAGGTAACTGCAGCCTGAACTCAGAGATCCCCTTCCCAGGAGTACCTTTCCTTTGCCCCTTCTTCAGCCTGCTGCTGGTCTTCCTCTCACTTCCTCTTGCCTTGCAGTTCCTTCCACACACAATGGATGCCTCTTCTTCCTTCTCCACCAGCAGCTGCTGCAAAAGCAGGAGGACGCTGTCAGGACTGAGAAACTGCTGCTCCTCCACCTAGAGGAGAGGGGGACACTGAGAGGGCTCTGCACAGCACCACCCGGTCCCAGGCCATCCTCCCACCCCCCGCAAAAACATCACTGATCCGATTGGCTTTTCTCACCGAATTGGTGCTCCCCTGGGCATCACTGCTGCCACCTGTGGAGTTCTGGCCGGTGCTGGAGCTGGGCTCGGAGGCGGGCACCCCGGGCAAAGCAAGCTGGGCACGCAAGGCGGCGGCCAAAGAGGCTGCGCCCCTGCTTACAGGGGGCTCGAGCCGCCGCCTGGACCACAAAGCGCCCGGGACTCCAGGGCACTGGCCGGGCCCCGGCTTACAGGGTGGCCCTAGTCCCAAAGGCCCACGGAGGCTCCTTCTCTCCGATTCAGGGGCACCCTAACCCACACCCCGCTAACGGGGCGGTCACCCCACGCAGGCTGCCAGATGAGCACTATCAAGAGTGCTGGGCACTTTCTGCCCTGGAGGCAGGTGAATCGGCAGCGGTGGTTGGTGACTTTGGCAAGGGCTTTTCCTGTGGGGTTTTGGGGGCTTGGGCGGAAAAACTTCCTGAGGTGGGTTCCTCATCACTTGAGAGAAGCTGCTGCTTCAGTGCGGAGCAGCTGGTTGGAAAGTGGCTGGTGTCTGGGGCCTGCAAGTGGTGCTTGCCACCCTAAATCTGCTGTGCTGCCCTGCCCTGCCATGCCCTGCCCTGCCATGCCCTGGTCCCCTTTCCCTCTGCCCTCAGCCCCAAAAGCAGCTTGGGAGAGAGAGAAGCACCAGGGAAGGCGGGAGGCTGGGGGGAAGGGGCCCGTTCCGGGCATCGGGGATGTGCCTGCAAGCAGGGCCCAGGTCCTTCCCGGGCAGCCCTAGCACTGGGAAGCCCTTTTATTGCCCTGAGCTGGGCCGCCACCCCAGAAGCAGGGCTGGGGCCTCTGCCCTTTAAGCCTCCAGGCTGCCGGGCACCACAGTGCCCAAGGGTGAGAAAAGCGGGTCTAAGATGGCTGAGCCGGGGGGGGCAGGGGGCGGGGGGGGGGAAGGATGGCCGGGGGTCAGGAAGCGCTGCGGGGAGGTCCCTCTGGGGACCGGCACCACTCTGTCCCCCAGGCGGAGGAGCTGGCGCTTGACCGCGCCCTCCTTCCTTGGCAACAGCTCCTGGAGAAGAAAGAAGGAAAGAAAGAGGCATCCATTGTGTGTGGAACTGCAGGGCAAGAGCGAGCAAGAGGAGGGGCGGCGGGCTGAAGAAGGGGAAAGAGAAAGGTGCTCTGGGCAAAGGGACCTCCCTGCCACGGGGGCTGCAGTCACAGAAGAGCATCCTTGGCGCATCTGGGATGGTTTTTATGCGTCTGGGGGAGGTACCTGGCTCAATGCCGTTCCCTAGATTTTTAGAATCCTTTCCACTTCTGTGTTAAGAAGACGCAACTTCCAAAAGCAGCGCCAAAGGCGGGACTGCGCCCTTGGGCACAGCTCTCCCTCAACCTGCACCCTCTAAAGGGCGAGGGAGGGCTCGTTCCTGTTGGCTGGCTAAAGCAGCCTCCCCAGCCCTGCTTACAGCGGCTCGGGCTGCTCCTGGGGACAGGACAGAGGGCTCCACGGCTCGGGGCTGGCACGCTGGCAGCTCGCCAGCAGGACAGGCAGCCACGCAGGCAGAGACGCAGGCCCTGACTACAGGCTGGTCGCCTTGCCCGCGCTACGACTAAGCGGCTTTGCTCCGTCCTTAGAGAGAAGGGAAAAGGGCAAGCCCAGACTCCCCCTCCGCTCGTGGGCTCAGAGGGGACCCCCCTGTTGCTGCACAGAGCCCCTCTTTCCCTCCCGGGAAGTTGAGCTAAGTACGCTGCAGCACTTTTAACAAGGGCCTAAACAAGAAGCTCATTCACTCGCTCGCTCACATGGATGCAGACACAGACACAGACACTGACTCGGACAGGGAAAACCAGAACTTCCCGGAAGAGAGAGCGCGAGCTCTGTGCAGCCAATGTCTGGGGAGCCATCCCTACCCCCGAGCAGGAGAGGAGAGGCTCAGACCTGCCCCCCGGGCTGCACGGAGGCCGAGGGGGGCGGGGGGGCCTCAACGTGCCAAGGGGCCTCACGGGTGGCCAAGGGGCAAATGCCGTGACAAGCCCCGACTCTGGGGGGGTCACGCTGGCCAGGCCGCCGGCAGGCCGAAAGCCACTGCCGGGGCTGGAGGAGGTGGGGTGGGAATATGGCCCTCCCCTGCTTACAGGGTGGGCTTGGGGTCCAGCGAGCTCCATTTCCCCCTCAGGTGCAATGATGGTGGCTCTCACCCTCCTTACAGGGTCACCACTCTCTCCGGCCATGGGGTACCATGGGAAAAGGCCAAAGACCTGAGCCCTGGTTACAGGGAGGTCACCCAGCACAAAGCTAGCCAGGACACCAAAGGTGCTGGCAATGCTTTTGTGTGACCACAGTCCCCGTGACAGGGAGATCCCTTTGCTCAGAGCACCTTTCTCTTTCCCCCACTTCAGCCCGCCACTCCTCTTCTCGCTCACTCTCGCCTCGCCGTTCCACATGATGCCTTGTGTTTCTTCTCCAGGAGCTGCTCCCAAGGAACAAGGGCACAGTCAAGCACCAGGTCCTCCGCCGGGAGGACAGAAGGGTGCCAGTCCCCGGAGGGAGGTCCCCACAGAACTCCCTGACCCCCAGCCACCCTTTCTCCCTCCTACCTTCTCCCCGCCCAGGCTCAGCCATCTTAGACCCACCTTTCTCACCACCGTGGTTCCCCGCGGCCTGGAGGGAGGCCAAAGATCAGAGACCCCAGCCCTGCTTCCGGGGCAATGGCCCAGCTCAAGGCTTTAAAAGGGCTTCCCAATGCCAGGGCTGCCCGGGCAGGAGCTGGGCCCTACTCACAGGCACTATGCAATACCCGGAGGGGGCCCCTTCCCCCCAGCCTCCCGCCTTCCCTGGTGCTCCTCTCTCTTCCAAGCTGCTCCTGGGGCTGAGGGCAGAGAGGAAGAGGGCTAGGGCAGGGCACGCCCAGCCCCACACATCTCAGCCCCATGCCTCTGACAGGCCGGGGCCAGGGACACCCGCCTGCTTACAGGTGGTCCCTCCCAGCACCTCCCGCTGAGCACAGGGGACATGCACAGCCCTACTTACGGGCAGTCCCCCTCGGCTCGGCACTCGCTCCCCACAAGCCCCACGGAGCCCAAGGCTCTGACCTGCGCCTGACTTACAGGCTGGCCATCCTGGCTGCAGCACACCACCCACCACCCCCTAACAGTTCAGGAGCTCCACTTCCCCCCCCAGGTGCAGAGACGCTGGCTCTCACCCTCCTTACAGGGTCACCACTCTCTCCAGGCAGCCTAAGCATGGGGCAATGTGGCAAAAGGCCAGCAAAAGCAAAGACCCAAGCCCTGGTTACAGGGAGGTCGCTGAAGTCCAGAGGTGCTGGTAATGCCCTAATGTGACCACAGTCCCAGTGACAGGGAGGTCCCTTTGCCCAGAGTGCCTTTCTCATTCCTCCAAATTCAGCCTCCCGGGCTTCCTCCGCTCCTCTTCTCGCTTGCCCTTGCCCCGCAGTGCCACACGATGGATGATGCCTCCTCCGTCTGCTCCACCAGCTGCTGCCAAGGCAGGAGTACGCGGTCAGGACCAAGAGGGACGCCGGCCCCCGGAGGGAGCTCGCCACAGCACCACCCGAGCCCCGGCCGTCCTCCCGCCCCTACCCCGTAGCCCCGACGCTCTGCTCCCTCCCTCTCCCCCCAAAAAAGGCTTGCAGATCGGCTTTTCTCACCGAATTGGTGCTCCGGGGCTCACGAGTGGGAGGGACCCTCTGCTGCTCCGGGCTCCTGGCTGCTCCCGGCAGGGGCAGGGCCCCCCGCACGCCCTGCGGCGATGGCTGACCGCGCTTCCCCGGGCCGGCGCCGGAGCCACGGCGCTCCCAGACCCCCAGAAGGCGATGGGCGACCCCCGCCCGCCCCGAGGCGATCGCGGACGCTCCCCCGAAGGCGATGGGCGACCCCTGCCCGCCCCGAGGCAACCGCGGACGCTCCCCCGAAGGCGATGGGCGACCCCCGCCCGCCCCGAGGCGACCGCCGACGCTCCCCCGAAGGCGATGAGCGACCCCCGCCCGCCCCGAGGCGACCCCGGACGCTCCCCCGAAGGCGATGGGCGACCCCCGCCCGCCCCGAGGCGACCGCCGACGCTCCCCCGAAGGCGATGAGCGACCCCCGCCCGCCCCGAGGCGACCCCGGACGCTCCCCCGAAGGCGGCGCCGGCCCCAGCCCGCCCCGAGGCGACCGCGGACGCTCCCCCGAAGGCGATGAGCGACCCCCGCCCGCCCCGAGGCGACCGCGGACGTTCCCCCGAAGGCGGCGCCGGCCCCAGCCCGCCCCGAGGCGACCGCGGACGCTCCCCCGAAGGCGATGGGCGACCTCCGCCCGCCCCGAGGCGACCGCCGACGCTCCCCCGAAGGCGATGGGCGACCCCCGCCCGCCCCGAGGCGACGGCGGACCCTCCCCCGAAGGCGATGAGCGACCCCCGCCCGCCCCGAGGCGACCCCGGACGCTCCCCCGAAGGCGGCGCCGGCCCCAGCCCGCCCCGAGGCGACCGCGGACGCTCCCCCGAAGGCGATGGGCGACCCCCGCCCGCCCCGAGGCGACCGCGGACGTTCCCCCGAAGGCGGCGCCGGCCCCAGCCCGCCCCGAGGCGACCGCGGACGCTCCCCCGAAGGCGATGGGCGACCCCCGCCCGCCCCGAGGCGACGGCGGACCCTCCCCAGAAGGCGGCGCCGGCCCCCGCCCGCCCACCCGCCCCTTCACCAGGCGGGTCCCGCTCCCCGTCCCCTCAGACGGCCACGCGCCCCCTCACAGCCGCGCGCCACCGTCGGCGACAGCAGCGCGCGACGGCCGCTCCCGCCCGCCCGCGCCCCGACCCCCGCGCGCCGCCCGCGGGAGCGTCACGCGTCCCTGCAGCCCGCGCGCCTCGTCGCCCGCCCCGCAGCGGGGACCGTCTGCACGCGCCGGCCGGCGGCGCAGCCCCGGCGCGCGGCCGTGAGTTACCCAGCGCGATCTGGGAGCCGCTAGCGTCGGCAAAGACCTCAGGTCTTACAGTCTTCAACATCTGTTAAAAGAAAGGCCTAGGAGTATCTGCCGTGCTATTGCTACCTTTCCCCAGTGCAATCCTACAGCTTCCAGTAACTCGGTCTGTTACTGGAGTTCTCTGGCGGCAGTTACACCTGCTGTAGCTATTCATGCACTACTGGTGGTACAGCTATCTTTTAGGATGAGTTAGTGTCCCGTGGAACCTAGTAACAGCGTTACCATTTGTGATCACCGCCTGTATTGCTACTCAGAAAATAGTCTGCTGGTGCACGCGGCTGGGGCCCTACCCAGTGCACACCTGCACCGGCAGCCCAGCGCGCACCGTCCTCCCAGAGGGACTGAGCACCTGCGCAGAGGGTTTTCAGCGCTCAAACTGTACACAACACACAACCCTTTGGAAACAGCAAGATCCTCCCTCTTTCGGTGCACTCGGTACAATCACTACCGGTACAAGGCGCTGGGCAAACACAAGCAAGAATAGGAAAAGTGAATTGGCATCAGTCAGGAGATCCAGTCCGGTCTCACAGGAACCTAGCAAAGAAAGGCTCCGCTTTTTAAAATGAGGTTTCATTACACACACGCAGAGGACGAAGGTCTTCATTAACAGGAATTTCCACATTTAGAACGCGTGCAGGTACTTGCAAGTCCACGCTGCGTTTGTAAGAGGCACTGCAATAACACACAGTGTTAGGTCCAACAAGATGTAGGTCACGTTTTCCAGACCGGCAACAAGCGCAGATGCTGCTCGAGCACCTGAAAACAACATAGAACGCGCTACCGAAGGGTTACACCCAAGCGTTGGTCTATTTCCTTCCGAAAGAGCAGCTGCATCTCTGCCACCTCCTGACGGCTCAGTGCCTTGTCACAGGACTGAAAGGTCAGCCTGTAGCAGAGGCTCTTCTGTCCAGTCTCCGATTGCTGGAAACTGTCGATTAACTGGATGGATATGACCATTTCACCTGACACCCGCCTAGCAATGGTGTGAAAAGCAACTTCATCAAATTGTCCTCCATCAGGAACCCAAAAGCTCACATCATGCACATAGGAAGGTGGATAGAGAGAAAAACTCTTGAAAAGCTTTAACTCTCCTCTAGGAAATTGACAAAGGAACCGTGTGTCTGATGTCCAGAGCATTCGCCAGTCAGTTATTCCACAGATCAGCATGGCTAGGAGGTCAAGATTCAGTGACACAAAGACAACAACCAACTCACTGCTTAACAGTTCGTAATGAGCTGTCCTTATAATTCCCACACAGGAGCCCTTCTCACAGGAGCCTGAAGTACCTGTCTCCATACAGATGAAGTACTGAATTTTACTAAGCTGAGATTCAAAAGCAGCAAAGTCATTTAGCTCAGTTGTTTCAAAGCTCATTGCTTCCTGAAGATTGATGTTCACTTTAGAGCCAGAAACAGTCTGGTGGAGAGAATGTATGCTGGTTTTAATGTTATTCACCAATATCTGGATACAGCTGTTCTCTGTACCCCTGTTAACGGCACATACAAAAACCATCTCATGAAAAACAGGCATGGAGTAAGGACCAATAAGACACTTCCTGAAAACTGGGCCAGAAAGAACATGAAGCGTCCCCGGGAGAAAGGCTCCTTTTTGTATTATGGCCTGAGCATAAGGTAGAAGGGAAGGTCTAAGATAACACTGTTTTGAAATGTGGCATCCCTGTTGTACATTCTCCCAGCCATTCTTATCTGTGTTCCTGCAAAAATCAACATGGGAAAATAAAACTGCATTTGCCAGTCCACTAGACATTTCTTCCGTGCTTGGAGTCTCCTCTGCGCTCAGAATGATCCAAAAGATATTTGAGTGACAAACACCGCTGAGGTGACCTTGGTGGAGCAGAGAAAGGCAGTAGTCAGTGTTTTGTGATGGAAAGGCTTGGCTGAGCTCTTCAGTGAGCCTCTCCTTTACTGTCTGTACTGGATGATTTGAATTTAGTTCTAGGAAACCCCTGTGAAAAATAAAAGTGCAAATTACAGACACCACTAAACAGATTTCCTTGAAATGCCTTCCTGTGATCATAATTTGAGTGCAGCAATTTAGCCAAAACAATCACACATACTAAGTCGGTTTCTACTAACTACCCGAACAAGCCACGGCTTTCATCAAAGGTGTTGCAGTAGCTAAAACATTTTCAGGACAGTGGTGTATGTCTCCAGATGGCAATCAAGAATTAACTGTGCTTTTACTGGTAAAAAAGGAATGGGACTTAACAGTCAACACCTCCATTTCTACTCAGCACAGGCATTACCAAACTACAGAAATGGTTCAAATTATGCTAGCCCTGGATAGCCTCTCAAGTATGCAACAGTTCGCCGAAGAGGGTAGCATTTTTATCCTAGCTGGCCTTAGCACTGTGGTATTAGCAGACACCAAGTCAGCTCCTGAATTCTTTCCACAGTACAATAAAACAGATTAAAGTTTTCTTCTTTATTTGTGTGTTCAAGTATACAGCAGTTTCGTCTCAACCACGTTTCGTTTTGTTTTGTAGTCTTGTTTTTAAGTAGGCCATAACCACAAGCCAACATGAAGCAGACTTGAATAAGAAATGGAGCAGGTAATTCTTTAAAGGGGAAAGGAGGGCAAGGGAAGCAACTCCATTTTATCTGACACCTGCCCTGGTCATTCCCACCAAGAGCAGGAGTGTGTGTTATTGCCAAACAGAAACTAATTATACAACTTACCTATTAATTTTATCCACAAGTACTTGTGGTACATGGAAAGAAACTTTTCGGCTTTCCAGTTCTATCTCGCAGATCATAGGTTTGAAACGTGGAAGCGGCATGCTTCGTGTGAAAATGTGGTTTAAAGCACCCTCTACACAGAAAGGTTTATCTTGACTCCTGACAATACACAAAAGCAGAGCAAAGTTACCGATCATTTCCTGTATTTAGCGTGTCACAATCAAGCATTAGATAACTCTGTGTAACACTAACACGCTTCTTGTTGAATCCCAGGCCTTTTAACAAGGTGACAAAAATGCAACACTACCATATTTTTACTGGGCAGGTGGTCCAACGTTGGAACAGGTTGCACAGAAAGGCTGTACAGTCTCCATCCCTGGAGACTGAATGTGGCTGTGAGCGACTTGCTCTAGCTGGCTCTGCTTTAAGCTCTGGGGTAGGACTAGATGGTTGCTGGAGGTCCCTGCCAACATGAACCATGCTGTGATTCTGTGATTGTCTGCTAAGCAGATACACATACAGCAGTCCTCCTGCTGCCTTTAGGCCAAGATTGACATGTATTCTGAAATGGACCCTTTTGACCTTTAAAATCCTAAGATAATCTTATTTTTTAGAGGGCAATTTGTCAAGAAGCTTGCATTTTTATCTTGGCTATTCTGCTTAGAGGTGAAAAAGAACTACAGCTATTTTAAGGAAAATTAAAGGGAGTTCCTCTCTCCAACAAACAATATACTGAAAGAACTAGTGCTAGGCATTACACAAGCACAAACACCAACTTTTCAGTTTTGCCACATGATGGTTACCTGTAGCCTGTACACTTATATCCATGGATAGTCTCTGCTTTAAAAGGATGAACATTACTCAAGATAAATCCAGCTCCTGCTGCCACAGCCACTATCTGCCAGCTGTTGTGCCATTCTCTCCTTGGCTGATCAGCAGGGGTCCCACCCTGTCCATTGCAAAGAGCCACATGGACCTCCCCCTCCTCTGTCAGCACTTCTGCAGAGCTGGAAGGAAAGACAGGCAACAACAAAAATCCTGCTAGCACACCCAGAAAGTTCACAGTCCCAGAAAAACACCAGTAACACAGCTAGAAATGTGTACCACCGCAGTCAATTAGCAGAGAACTACTCCCAGTTTACTCACCTACGGAAAAAGCGGGCAAGAAGCTCTCTGTTCTTCACTACCCCAGCCTTTCTCCCACAGTGAGGGAAGTTGAAATAAATACAATCAAATTCTGGTTTTTCTGGTAAAAAATAGTCCTTCAGCTTGGTGCAGTCCACAGAAAACACAACCTCAGCTCCTTCAAAAGTAAATGACAAACAAGACCCTGGTGTTTATCGTTATGGAAAAAATTTAAAGCATGGTAGCAATTAAAGGCCTCTAGTTCAATTTTTAATGTATCAGAGCAGCAGCTGCCAGGCATCTTCCCACTCATGCACATTAGAAAAAACAGAAAGCCTAGGCTCCCTTTGCTTCTTGCAGAGACTTCTGCTAACCGGCTACTTGTTTCAGCCTGATTAGATTTTAGGGTATTTGATTTCGCCTCGTGGACAAATCCAATTCCTCGTGGCAAAAGCGGGTTTTCCGAGACGCCTGGAGCGGTGAGGCGCTGCGAAGTGACCGGGCGGCTCCCACGGAGGCACGGCAGCGCCGCGTCGCCGGTGCAAGGAAGGCACGCCTCGCTAGAGCCGTGCTCCGGCCCTTACGAGAAAAGCGACACCGTTTCTCTCCCCGTCCCGGCCTCCCACGCCGCTTTGCCCGAGGGGCCCCGGTACCGGCCCCCCTCCCTCCGAGCCCCGCCGCCGCCGACCCACCTCTGTCCCGCAGCCGCCGGATGCTCTCGGCGGCTCGCCCCCAGCCCGACACCTCCTCTTCGCTCTCGTAGCAAGTGGCCACGACGTGTGTCCCTGCGGCCCCGCAGAGGGAGGCCGCGAAGGAGAAGTTGCCCTCCCCGAGCAGCAGGACGCGGCGCGCCGGGCCCATCGCGGCGGGCGGCCCCGCGGCCGGCGCTGGCGGGCCGCCGGCGCTCCGTCATGACGTGGCCGCCGGCCGGTGTGCCGCTGATGCGCTCGTGGCCTCTTGGTGGCGTCAGGCCGCGGCCCCCCCGCTGCTTTGGCGGCAGCAGCTCCCCCCGACGGACCCTCTGCGCGGGGCGGCTGCAGCCCCACGACTGCAAGTTAGGGCTTGAGAGAGAGTAGCCGTGCTTTCCTGTCACCGTCGGCTGTTCCATTGTGTGCCCTCCGCTGCTGCACGGGGCGAGGACGGTGTTTCAGAGGGGTGACATGGGTAAAGACAGCGGAAGGCTTAAAGTAGTCACGCTTCCAATGGGTTTCGACTGTCACGTGTGAAAGGAACATGTATACAATTATATATGTTCGATAAATAGCCAAAACCATCAGCAGAAGCTGCATCCACTAAGATAAGAAAAGGAATGTACCACCTGGAGACAGAGAAAGCATCCAATAAGGAACAAGAAGACCCCAGACTCAAATATCACTATTGAACCAAACCATCATGTGAGGGGAGGGGAACTTAGATTGTAAGGGTATCATTGCCCAGGGTTTTCTTTGTTCAGGGTCCCTCTCCAGAGACACCCAACTCGAGCTGCTCTTTACCACTGTGCCACTCAATAAATTCATCTGGCATATGTCGTGTTGAGATTCTGCTTCAGGGAAACCTAGGGTTGAGCCTGAGGGGAGAAAAAGCATCCGAGAGTGAGTGTGTGTGACCGAGGAGTCAAAAAGGGGCACCCGTCAGCTCAGTGGAGCTGCCCACTGTGAAGGGACTCCCGTCCTAGCAGTTAAAGTCTCGGGTGGTGTGTGTGCGACTCACTGGTGTGTGAACGCTCAGGCTGCGGCTTCTCCTTTAACATCAGGAAGGAACACAATTCTCTGATGCCCTCTGTCACATGGAAGTATAGGAGGTCCCTCTCCCATCACCAGGGAGGTGCAAGGGACAACTTTCCATGTCATATTACCTGCTATTGAGATCCAGCCTGATCCTAGGGTGTTGTTGATTTCTATTGCCAGATCATGTCCAAGATGTGTTTGTACAACTCCCTCCATGGCTTCTTAATGCATGCTGCTGGCCATCGGGAACTGTGGATAGACTGGGCCAGCACTTCTAAATCTTCCCAGTACGGCTGGAGGTGCACCGCCAATGAAAATGATCACTCAGTGAAAACCCATATGGCAAACTGGAATGAAGTGCGTACGATTATGCACAGAACTGTGCAGGGCAAGCCACTTTCTTCCCAGGTAAGTCCTTGTGCTTTTCCTTATTGTGGATATAGCAAATCTCAGCTGAGATGACCACTGGTCATTTAATTTGTCATGCACTCAGGGCATTATTCTTTCCATCCCCAGCTATGAATACATCAGAGCTAAGCCTCCCGTGAGTAGCTTCCCTGTGTGCAGCCCTGTTCCTAATCTTTTCTACTGTTTTTTAAAAATGCAGAAAGGCAACAGCCAGCACCCTTTTATCTGAGTGCCCTACAACAGTCCCACTACAGGAGTAAAGATGTGAGGCATGCTTTTTTGTTCAAACTCAGTCTTACTCCTTGTAACAGTTGCCCCAGTGCAGCTCTTTCCTTTGCTGTTCAGATGGTGAATCAAAAGTCATTACCAAAGCTTTGTGATCTTAGGTTAGACTGATTTGAATATAGTAGTGCAATTGCAGATACTTTGGTCTTCCTGTAAGATATAAAATGTTACAGTTTTTTACTTATATTTAGCCATGCTGAATGTGAGTTTTTCTTTTCAGCATACTCACTGTTTTGAAACAGCTTACTCTTGAGACTACAACAAGGGAAATCATCAAATAATAAAAAGTATGTGCACAGAACTGAAACAGAGCGTGTTGGATCTGTAGTGTAGCTGAAGAGGAGCTTCTGAATTACATTTGTGCTTAGTGATGACAGAATTGTTTTCTGTCGTTTTCTCATTGTTGAGTTGTGCTCCTGTGCCACCACAGAACAGGTATTTCGAGTCATACACGGAGTAGTATTTGCATTTCAAGTGTTCTTGTCTAGCAAACCTAATCATGTTTATCCCCAAGGAGCTTTCACTCAAAATTCCCATTTCTTCCCCTGAGTTTGAGCCTAACAAAACTCTGCTCTATAGAAAAGATTTCCCACAGTTGCACTTTCTGGATATATTCTTGCTATTTTGCACTTAATTCCTCAAGGGTTTTTTGTGTTTATTCTTTAAGGATTTGAATGAGAACCTCATTGATTTATGAGCCACCACCCTGAGTTGGAACCTCCTTCCTTCAACCCAACTGCTCAATCCTGCTACACCATAGACTACAGGTCTCCATATGGCAGCATTTTCTTTGCTTGTGTCCAACACTCAGAGAAGGAACGAGAAGGATGCAGGAAAAGCACAGAGATGGAGAGAATCTGCAGACTATGCCTTCAGAAAAACAGGAAGCCTGTCTGCTAGCAGTGCTACAAGGATATCCTTCAAGCAAAAAGATCAGTCACACAAAATGTAGCATCATGCGAAAAAACGTTCTTCCCGCTTTCTAAGCTGTATTGTTTGTAACCTGTGTGTGTTTCTGTCATTTGTTTTGTGTGCAGAGGTGACTGCAAGTCACCAGTCACTCTGTCCCTTGTCAGTCAAGCCCAACTAACACCTTAACTGGAAGATTTTATTAGAACCAGCTAATAGGAAACAGTAGACCTTGACAATTAGGTGGGATTTGGGTATTTGATAATGACCTCACATCACTGGGTGCTCATTTTATTTTTCTGACTTAAAGCCATGGAAGAAGGATGCCCTCTCGGTTCATTTGAGATTTAAGCTGATCCCTTCTAATATAATATTTGTCTTAGCAGGTATAAGGAACATAGAAAATAGGCTAGGTCATAACTGAGTCTGATGATTTGTGTGACAGATCTATGGCATTCTGTCCTTTTTGGAGATGAATTTTAGAAATTCAGTTCCAGTAATATAGACTTTCCTTTATGCTCATATCCCTTTGAAGAGAGGTGCTAAGCAGATCATGACACCTGAGAAGAACTTAGTAGTGTTTTGTACTGCTCAACAGTGTTTGCATAAATCAGATTAATAGTGTAGATGTCAGATCCTGTTTACTGTTTGAAGGGCACTGACCACTGAGTTTCAAAGTGGTGTGATTTGCACCACGAGAGCAGGACATTTTTCTCCTCTCTGGATATATCTATGTTACTGCAGCTATCTGCAACTGCTCTGAATTGGTTACAGCACTTTCATGCTTCTCCATAACATGAGTCATTCGAGAGATTTAAGATACAGTTGTCTTCCATTTAGTTGTTATCTAATAGTCACACTTTGAATGGGTTTCGATTGTCATGTAGTTGTTTTACCAGTCTAATCTCCACTGGAAAAACTTTTCTGTTGCTTGTGAAACATTGAAATCCTCTGGCAACGCTGAAGGTAAAGGCTCATGCAATTAGATGTTTGCAAAACATTAGAGCACACGAAAGGAAACTAGCAAAGTGTTTCTGAACACCAAGACAAGCTCTCTTGGACACATCTGCCACTCAGGCTGTAAGCAAGAATGACGCCAGTTACGTTTCCCTGCACAGCAACTTTACACAGCTTTCTTGACTCAACACTTCTCTTGTACTCAGTGCTCGAAACAAAAAAATACAAACTGCTTATTCATGTTTTATTTGTTAGTAAACTTACTCAGCATAAATAATAAGAATAGCCATTCAGTATAGGTGGCATCTGATGAAATGTGCTCTTGAATGGCCCCCCAGGGTGACTAAATAGCAGCCTACTTCCTTTGAGCTCCTGCAATGGCAGGCTTCTCTTCATGGGTGATAGGGATAGTGCGCTCAGGGATGTCACTTTGTTTCCTCGGTGCGCTCACTGTCAGGACACCATCCAGAGAGAGTGATGAGGTTATGGTCAGAGGGTCCACATCATCTGGAATCCTGTATTTCCTGTTGAACTCCCGGGCAATAAAGCCATGCTCATCCTTCAAAAGGAGAAGAGAAGGAACAGCCCGGATTAGAAATGTTCACACAGTTCCACCTAAACCACGGGCCCTTTGCATTAAGTCTGAGATGCGGAAGCTCCAGCTCTCAAAGGAAAACTTTTCAGAAAGTTAAAAGAGTTTTTATTATGAGATGCCCTTTTTAAAGAGCCAAGACTGGGCAAAGTGAGACAGTGCTTTGCCTAGGCTGCAGGTGCCTGTAGGTACACTGTTTGCAGGAGGAAGCTTTATGTTGCAGCTCTTATGCCAGCCAGGGACTGGCTTCATTGCACAGTGGTGTGCTGTCATTCCTAAGATACAGCAGCTAGACCTACATGCAGTGCCAACCACGCCTGTTCCTGAGGGTCTCCAGAGCTCTTGTAATATGCAGCTTTCTAATGAGCTGATCTCTTCTATAGTACTTGATTACTTTCTTAGCCAAAAAAAAAAACAACTGTGGAAGCTGTGTCAGGATTACAGGCTTCCACCAGCTACAGATAATGCTGTATTTCCTGACTGACAGACCTGTGCTGCCAGAAGCTCTTAGAGCTGACAATTCCAGTGACATAGCTACTTTATCATGCAGATTTGTTTGCTTCTGGCAAGGAGGTGGGGGGTGGGGATGGGAGGAGGGAGATGGGGGCTGGCAAACCCTGTACATACAGCTTTGGACTTGGCTTTTGACTTGGCTGTTGACTTCTCTCTGCCCAGCTGCCACACAGGTCTCCAGAGCCAGAAAGCAGTGGGGTGACTGACAGCAGAACACAGCCGTTAAGGATTGCATACTGATAGATGGGCCTTTTTCAGGAAGAGGTAGCCTCATGGTAGTGGAACAGAGGAATGCACTGATTCATTATGTGGTTTAATCATTACAGTACATTGTTAGCTTATGTAGCTATGTACGTTGTTAGTTGAATGCCTCCCTGCATTCCTCATCTCTTCCCAGAAAGAGGGAGGACCAGAAATGCCCATTTCAAAGATGATTTTCCAGTTCAGTTCACAGTTCATGTAATATCAGCAATAAATCTCCACTCTGTTGCTGCCCAGTCTGGAATCAGCTGGGGGGTTGCACAGAGCATCTTCCATTAGGATTGGCTGATAAAAAACATTAGAAGATTTAGAGATGAGCACAGGAGTGGATTGTTTTGCAGTTTCCTTGTTTAACCACAGATGAGGAAGTTCACACTGACTCTATCAGTTGCACAGTTAAAGTAGAAGTACCTGGCGCTCCTCGTGTTTCCCGTGAATTTCTATCATGTCCCCAAGCACCTTCACTTTTAGCTCCTCAGGGGAGAAATGCTTCACATCAAGATTCACAGAAAATTTGTCCTTCTCCAGTCGCATCTGCAAAACAAGGAGGTGACTTCAGAAAAGAGCAGGTGAGGGTTTCAGCTTAAAAAGGCTTTCAGAAACAGCAGTTCAAGACTCAAACTGTCTAACCTTCATTTGTTCATGGGATTCTGATCTGGGTGGCTTTTTGCCTTGCTGGCCTGTTACATTAATGCCCATCACTACAGTATGTAAAATGTGAACGCCTTCTCTTGATCACATGGGATAAATGTTTTCCTTGGGTGTGAGGAAGAGATTCTCTTAATCTGACTTTGATAAAACTGACTCTTTTGTTGGCCTACAGGTTTCATATCCAATTATTTTTACAGAATGTCTGGAAGTTTCCAGTTTCCATGACTGGATTTTGCAAAGTCTTTCAAGCAAAAGGAACCCTGATTGTGCAGCTGACGGCAACTCATCTGCTGGCTCTGAGGCTTTCCCCTGCATCGTCACTCTTTAGTAACCAAAATAATGTGTCACTGGCAAGCAGTACTGCCTCACTGCTCACCTCTGTTTTCTGAGCAGGAGGACTTCTGCTGAAACTCTGAGTAACCTGCTGGTAGTCTCACCTCCTTCCCTTCCATTTAACACTTTATTGCCCCTAACAAATACTGCTTTTTGCTGCTTCCTGAGGTTGATTTTGCATTTTCTGCCTGTCTTGGACATGTTTGTGGGACTTAGCTATACGAACTGGCTGTCTGTGCCTTCCTGCTGCATTCGTAGTCAGCAATCATGTGAGCCTCCTGGAGCTCTGCTCTGGGATGTGGAGGCAGCCTTTGTGCCAGGTCTAGGCTTACTGGTTTCCACAGTTTGACCTGGGAGTCTAAGTGCTTCCTTTTCCTTCTAGATTATTTGTGAAGATTTCTCCACTGAGATAGTCACATGTTGTTATCTGTGGTGCTTATTATGGCTGCTTCAGTAGACACTCAGACCCAGGTCACTAAATCAAGGGAAACGTTATGCAAAGATTAAAAAAAATACTTTCCTCTCACTCCTTCGGCTTAGAATAGCACTACAAGTTACTTGTAAATAAGACAGTTGACTCACAGAACAGGTAAGGTTGTCTGAACTGCGTGCCTCTTGGCTCAGCCATTGAAGCAAGCAGATGGCTGCTTCATGACCCTCTGGGTCCTGTATCTTACATAAAATGCTGCTCTCCTCAGCGGTGACTCATTAAAATAGGCCCCTTTTTCCTTGGCAACCATGAGCTCCTACACTGCCTGACATGAGGATCCTGCTACCCTTGCCCACTGCCCTGTGCTGTTTGCTTCTCAAGACGGAGCGGGATTGAAAGTTTCACAGAGAAGACAGGGAAATTAGGCTTCCTCCTTTCTTCCATCAGTCATTTCCCACATACAGCTCAGTTTGCCTCTATTCCTAGCACTATGGCGATACTTGCTTTCAGTCACAAATGATTAGCAGAATATGCAGAGGTTCTTGCCCAGTGCAGAGGAACAGAGGCACAAACACAGCACCCTTTTTCCCCAGCCTTTTCCTAATAACCACCTACAAGCAGCTTCCAAGCTCTCAGCTCTCATGGGTCTCCAGTTCCAGACCCATCACGATGTGCACACAGCAATAACAAAGAGCATTAAGAAGGGAAGATTACCTCAGAGAGTCCCGTCTCTAGCCAACTGGGCATCCGAAGAATGGGGGATCTCATCAGAAAGGGACTGAGGCTGGGGGAAACAGGGAGCAGCTCTGACTCCTGCAGGTGCTCTCCGAAAATCTGGTCAAAGATACGACTCGGTGCCAACCAAGACAACAGGGGTCTGCGGATCAGGGGGTTATGAATGGTGATATCCATTGGAGTGCGCTGGAGGAGCCTGGCAAACAACTGTGCTGCAGTGCTGTGCCGGGAGCAGGGGACAGCTTTATACCCATGCAGCTGGCCTGGCCTTCCCCCCCGCCTGAGGCCTCTTGAACAGTGGTGTCAGGGATTTTATTGTCCCACTCCTGGGCTGGTCCCTTCATCGGTGCCCAGTAGCTGTCTGGGGGATTTAAACATGCTGCTGAGGAGGAGGGGGAAGGGGAGAAGAAGAAAAGGAGTCTAATGGGGCAGCAAGAAGCCAAACTGCCCAGCCACCCGCCCCACTCCCCACGTGCTGTTTATCTGCAGAGTCCAAGGCAGGCTTGGCGGATGTTCCCAGCTGCTTTGGATGCCAGCAGGATCAATGCAGCTCCTATCTTTGGCTCACAGGGAAAATGACAAGGGGCTGTTGTTCCCACTGCCAGCACTGAGACTTCAGCTCTCCACATCACCCACCAGTCTAGGAAGAGACTAGAGACTTCCTTTGCCTCTCCTTAAGGCAAAGGAAGCCACAGGCCTGCTTTAGTCAGAGGGCAGGCAAGATTCCAGGTGGTCTTTGCTGAGGTGCCCCTGGCAGTGCGGCTCTCTGCAGGGCAGTAAGCCTCGCTGCCTTAGTGCACACCCATTGGTGTGTGCGCGAATGAAGGACAATTTCTCCAACGTGCTTCAGCCCAACACCTCTCGTCCTTTGCCCACTACAGAAACCACTTTGCTGGAGAGAGCAGAAGAGCCCAGAGTACCCCAGAGGGCTGTGAGCAGAAATAAACCCGGCGTGTCAATGGCCTCCATGGTGCTCCACTGCAACATGCCTTCTCAGGGATGCAGGCTACCTCTGTCTTCCTGTGCCCCTGCATTAAGCTGATTTCCTGTAATTACACTCCCAATACATCTTAATTCACACATTTATTTTAATTCTTGCCTCACCTGTGAACTTAGATCATGGGAATGGGTTCAGCCTAGCAACTGTCCTTAAAGGGCAAGAGCTAGTCTCTGCCTCTGAGAGCTCAGAACTTAAATATAATTACTGGCTCAGAGGCACATCATTCTTACTGCTAGCACCACCAGACCCTGGCAAAAGGGTCTGACGCTCTTCCTCTCAGCTTGCCTGCAAGAATAGGGAGCAGAATTTTCTGTGAAAGCTCAGGCCATAAATACCTTCTCTAATTCCCCATTACATCAACAGCAGTGCACCTGCTCTCTCATACTGCAGGGACACAGAGTCAAGGAAATCTCTCGTTTCAGGGTACAAGGAGCTTAACTGGGCACTACTTCCCTCCTCCCCCCCACCCCCCACCCCAATAAAACTGGACCTTTGCCAGTTTCAGATCCCTGTTTAACTCATGATCTCTGGCACAGGCATTTCTCCCGGTCTCATTACATTGTGCCAAAGCCCTGTCGAGGGGACAGTCTCGACAGCCGGCTTGCAGCAGCACAGTTTGGGATGTGGAGGTGTCAGCAGTGGGATCTGGATTCTGTCTAGCCCTGCTTAACTACCTGAAGCACTTCACCACTCACAGGAACAAAAGGCTTGCATCATCCACTCACCTTCTGGGAAAATCAAGCTCCTTTGTGTAGGGCACAGGAGGGGATGATTTGGGCCCTAAGCTCACAGTGGGATGATAGATGTGATAGTGACTTCACATGACTTTGCATCACCTAATCAAGCACCAGCCAGCATTAGCTACGGTCCTGTCCCCATGGGGTGCTTCAGGATCAGTCCACAGTGTCAGGGACTCCTTGAGCCTGCTTTCAATGAAGCTTCTTGATGGCCCTTGCCTTTGGGGGCACCACAGGCAGCAGAGCCTGGGGTCTGTCCTGCTTTCTCCTACTTCAGCTGCCCTCGGCTCACATCTGTGCCTCCCTGCTCTATTTGGCTACCCATTTGCCTCCTGCACCCCCTGCTTGAGGAAAGGATCTCCGAGGCTGGGAGAAGGTGTGGTATTTTCCCGAGGTGTCCCTGACTGCAGGCAGTGCCTGCACTCCCTGCTGGAATGCAGTGAGAAGCTTCCCTCGTCACCCTGGCGAGGCATCCTGGGGCCTGTGTGCGTGGCTATTTTGGTCCATCTTTTTATCACACACTCCTCCCTGTGGAATTCGCCCAATTAAAACCTTGCAATCTGCAGCCTTCACTCTCAGAGGCAGTGAGTGCTTGGAAGATCCCCTTCCCAGACACGCTATGGCTGCACGGACTGTCCCCCATGCCTACCCCATGAGCTCGGAGTACGAGTTTGCCAACCCTAGCAAGATCTACGACCAGAACTTTGGAGAAGGTAAGAAAGGAGATGGGATCCCCCCAGCACCTTTCTCTCCTCTGGTGCAGGAGGGCTGGTGGAGTCCCCCTGGGGCGACTGAGCTCCAGAGCAGGCCAGGAAAGCTGGAGCCAAGGAATTCTGAGCATAAGAACCCAGGTCAAATCAGGGGGTAATATCCAGGGAATAGCCAGGGTCTCTCTCTTCAGGTTCACTTCCTCCGTCCATGCCTACTGCTGTCTCTCCTGTCCCTCCCTCATGCCCCCAGTGGTCTGGCATTCATGCATATGCTGTGCAAACATGGAGCAAAATGTGCCAAGGGGGGAGTTTTTGCAGCCGGGGGCAGTGGAGAAAAGCTGAGCTGGGGTATTCAGCACAAAGCCGGGCAGTGGCTGGTGGAGGGGAAGGAATGTGGGCAGCAGCAGAACCATTCAGCACCAGCACAACAGCGTCAAAAGGCAAAAAGCTCCAAGGAAAGCCCCCTGGACAATGGCACACAAAAGGCCTTTAGTTCTTCAGGGCAGTTTCTTCACCATCAGCATTTTCCATGCCCATCCCTGGCTGTGGGCTTTGCACTGCAGAGCACCCAGTGCACCTACCATTCCCTCCCTGTCCCCCCAGCAGACATGCAAAAGCTGGATGCCAGCCCTTGGCTTGCTGGCAGCTGCTAGCTGTGTGGTGGGAGGCAGCGGCTAGTGAGCATCTGGGTCTGTATGTGTTTTGGAGACACAAAGGTAAGAACTGCAAGAGACTCCATCCATATTGTACTGATGTGGTGGCAAAACCAAGGTGTTTGCCAGGTCACAGCCTCCGCCTGTCACCCTCCCCTTCCTGCTACCAACCATCCTTATCCAACTCTTGCCCTGAAAACCACACACTCCTCACTGAGTCTCATTTTCAGGTGTGTCCCCATGTGAGATTTTAGCCCCTGCCCTGTACCATGGCTACTACATCAGGCCTCGGATCAATAAGCAGCTGGATCGAGGCACCTCTGAGATCAGCCTCAATGAGCACAAATTCCAGGTGTTCCTGGATGTCTGTCACTTCCTGCCGGATGAGCTCACTGTCCGCACTGTAGACAACCTGTTGGAGGTGATGGGGCAGCATCCACAGAAGGCTGATCGCCATGGCTTCATCTCCCGAGAGTTCACCAGGACCTACATCCTCCCTCTGGATGTCGATCCCTTGCTGGTGAGAGCCACGTTGTCCCACGATGGCATCTTAAGTATTGTGGCACCCCGGACAGGGAAGGAGGTGAAGGCCAGAGTCAACGAGGTGAAGATAACCCAAGAGGAGCAGCCAGTGGGGAAAGAAGAACAGTCTGAGGAAGGAAAAGGGAAGGAAGAGTCCTAAAGGCCCCAGATCTGGGCTTGAGCAGGGAGGGCGGGGGGACAGGGATGGGGAATCCACTGTGCCAGACCCTTATTTCTCACCATCAGTGTTTAACAGGGCTGTGAGGCAGCCATATATATGCCAGACTTTGGCTTATTAAAGCTGATGGCTGGAAAAAGGGACCTGGAACTGAAAAAAGAAGGGGACTAAAGTGTTAGTGTGAGGGACTGTAATGCAAGTTTTCTCCTAGGTCAGGTGCTCATTGAGCACCACACAGAGTGCTCTTCACTCACCCCAAATGGCAAGGGTCACTCTTACCCTAAACTGTGAGGCTGTGTCGCAGTAGGCTTTTAAACAGCTGCTGTGCTCTAGCCCAGAGGGTACTGGGAAGAGGGAAGAGATGATCCCAGTGCCTCACTTCTGAGCTGGTGGCTGACCTTTGTGGAGATGGAAGGTGCTTATTGGTCTGTAAAAGTGCCTGCAGCTCTGAGGTGGAAAGAGGAATAAATCTGCCTCTTATCTTCTATTGTTTGCCTTGGATTCGTGTTGCTTCTGGCCAAGCTACTCTGCAGCAGGAACGATGGACAGTGCCTTAGCTGCTCCAGATGTGGGGAGCAGAGCAGTGGAGGGTTCACACTGAGTTCACATCTGTGGAAATGGCATGAGTGGGGACTTGGAAGGACTCTGTCAATGGGGCAGCCAGGGAGACCTCTGTGGTTGGCCCTCCTGGCTCAGATGCAGCTGGAGTTTCTTGCTGTTGTAGGGAGCCCACAGTGGGCAGTAGCCTCAAGGAGAAGAGATGTAGAGTCATGGGCTCTTGGAGGCTCACTATGCATTTCCAGACCTGGAGCTGGTGTCAGCCCAATTAAACAAATGCCAAGGCACAGTCTGCTTGCTTCAGCCCTCTAGTTTGTGGGATATAAGGCTTGTTCACACACAGACCTTTTCAGCCCTCTTGAGGGAAGTGAACATCAAAATGCTGAAGGGAAAGGCTCTGCTCAGATCCCAAGTGCCTTGCTGGTATCCCAGCACTCTCTTTTTGCAGACACCATGATGCTACCGGCTACATGAGAAACGTCTCCATAGTCTTGTGATGTTGGGCCAGAGATCGTATGTGCTGCTGTCAGTGGCAGCTGCTGCCTCGGATGGCCCTGAGGGCTTAGCAGGTGCCAGTTGCAATCCTTGTCTTGTCAGAGCCAATTAAAGCAGCCAAAATGCTGTGTCACTGGCCAAATATGGGGGTCTCTGGCATGCCTCAGTGCAGCCCTCCCACAGAAGAGACAGGAGGTTCCAAGGTCCCTGTGGACAGATCTTCTCCCTCTCCCTGCTGGGATGTGACCTGCAGGCTACTGCACTCTGCCTCCATGAATACATAGGGCCAGAAACGCCCTGCTTAGGAGTCTATCGCATGCAGCGTACCTCCTCGGTTGCTGAAACACTTGTATAAGGCTGCTCTTTCACCCTTGCCAGGCAAAGTGGGATCCAGACCAGAGTGAACCACTGTGCAGCTGTTTTCTACTTCTCAGGGGCCCTGACAGCAATGAGGACCAGAGTCAAAATAAGAGCAGCACTGCCTGCCAGCCTCATGTGAGCAAGCAGGAGGATGGCTAAGCCTCACCTCACCTCCTGCTGCAGATCAGATACCCACATTTACAGTCTGTACTGCTGAGGGATGTCCTTAGTCATGAAGTAGGGCCAGATAAACTGCTGCCAGTAAGTATTCAGACACTGTCAAAATAAAAATCACCTTTACAGCAGGCTTTGTCTAAGCCTTTAATAATAATTTCAGAGATAATCCTGGGCTAGTGACTTTCAATCACCTGAAGCAGCTGCTTGTAAGGGCAGGAACAGCCCAGTCCTTAAATGCTCCCCTGTGTACAAGCCTCTTTCTGCTCGTCAGTGCACACCACACCAGCCTCATGCACTTCACCAGATACATACCGCATCCTGTTTGCAGCAGCAGCCACCTGAATCCCATGTCCCTGGAGGCCTGAGTTCCTGAGCCCATATCCCTGTGGTGAGGGCAGAGACCTGTGTCTGTGTGTGGGCTCAGACGTTGGCCTAATTTCCTTAGTCCCTTGCCATAAAAGGATTCCTCAAACTCACAGCCACTTCAGAGCAGCTGTTATAAAAGGATTTTCTTTGTCTCTGACCTGGCATCTTCTGTGCTGGTAAGAAGATCAATGGTCCCCTTGCTCACTGCAGGCCTCCTGTCACTGAGATAAACATCTTCACTGGATTTGGGATAGGGAGCAGGGACAGCATATGTCCTGCAAACGGGGCAAAGGGTGCTTGGCTGAAGGAGTGCACATACACACACAATGCAGACATGGCACACGCTAGAGCATGAAATGCCATCTGGCCCTGCTCTGATTCTGCAACACAAAGGCTGTGGGTTGCTGAGCCACTGGGGGCTGAAAATAGCATGTGGCCAGGGCTGAGGCTGCACAGGGAACGGATTCTAAGGCAAAAGAGCCCAAAACAGTTCAGAGCTCTCTCTCCTTCATTTTTTGTAGACAGTGCCAGCTTGTTGCATGCCTGTACCACACACCTATAACAGTGTGCTCCCAGTCCTTCAATATCTGAGGTACCTTTACACCGTTGCAATAGAAACGCACAGCATTAGTAGTCATTACACAGTTCTGTTCCCACTCCGGCTTTTATTAGCCATGTCTTTGCTTTCCAATGAGTTCATTCTCTATTGCTGGGCACTTGCAGGCTCATCCTGTGCCAGTTGCACAGCTTGTTACCCAGACGATGTCCCTGAGTGCATGAAGACAGCTGCCCTGAGCAGTGATGCAGTGAGAGGGACTGGCACTGCCTGGTGTTAGCCACTGGGCAGTTCCTCTGCACCCTGGCAGGCTTTGCACAAAACAGCCTGATCGGCTTGCTGAGCAGGAGTGCTGGAAGCCATGCTCTCTTTCATCCCTGCAGACACAGACTGAGGAGGGAATGCAGAGTGGCAGCCAAGTGCTCTCCAGCTCTGCCAAAGTTTTTGATGCCTTTCTGTTTCTCTGATGGAGCTCAAAGCAACAGCTCCAGTATTTATGAAAGGGGCTGAGGGAAACAGGCTCACAGCCTTTTTTTTCCCCCTTCTCCACAAAGCAGCAAAGCCCAAGTTATCCCAGAAATCAAAACAGACACTGGCTTACTAAATCAACAGTGTCTGTGGCAAGTCCAGAGACACACAGCCTGCAACTTCCCAAGCAGGGACAGACTCCTGAGACCACCCAGTCTTTGCAGGACCCTGAGAACATGGTCCTGTTGGGACCAGGACTGAACTCCATCTGCTTGCATAAATCTGATCCTAAATTCTCCCCAGGGTGCTGTGGTGCAGGCTGAGCTGTGCAATTTCTTCAGCTACATACTGAGGAACTGTTTCAGAGCAAGACTCAGGTTCTGCAGGTCAGAGTGCAGCTAATCCAGGATTCAGCTAAGAGAGCAGCTGTGCCTTGTGGTCCTTCCAAAGCACAACTCTTCTCCTCCTGCCACTTCTGGACAGGTACAAGCCTTGCTCTGCACTTGGGCAGATCATAAATGATGCTCTGAGCCTGGCTGAGAGCATGAGTACAGCTGGAGTAGAACAGGGCAAGTTCCTGGGATAGTCTGCCAGAAGAGTGAATTAAAACTTACCCACTTGTCAGAACATACCATGAGGCATTCAGGCCTGCAGAGAACTGGGGAGCCCAATTTCTGCTGGAGGACTACATTAACATGCTACCTTTCAGTATTGAATATCAGCTGTCTTAGGGCTGCCAGAGATCAGCAACCTGTCGTTCAGGCCCGGAATGACCAGCCACAGTCTGAAGACCTCTCAACGGGGGTAGAGAGGTAAAATGCACATTAATGTACCTGTTTGACAGGCTGAGGCGTGAGCCTAAGGGCTGTATTACAGGTCCTTAATGATGTGAGGACCCTTGTGGAATTCTGTCACTCTCAAAAGCACAAATCTGTACACTTTCATCTAGGTAGCTTTAAAAAAAATGGATTCCCAGTAATGTCCCTGAGGTTGCCTATGCCTTTCTGTTTGCAGTAGAAGCAGCAGCACTAGAGCTCAGCTGAGAGTAGACCTGCAAGCCTGCTCTCACCTTCGCTGGGGCATCACCTCCCTCCCAAGGTACGTCCTCTTTCCCACGTCATGCCAGCCCGTGCCACACATTTTTCCAGCATCCTGCTTGAGATGCAATGACGAACAGCAGGATCAGCACTGAGAGCTCCAGCCCTGGTGCCTCTCCTTTTGTTCAGGAACCTTTGAAGTCCCTCCTCCATCCTCTTTTGCAACACTGCTGGCATCAGCAGGACAGCGCTCGTGGGAGAGAGGGATAGAGGAGGGGCATTCACGGTACAAATCGTAAAGCAGAACTTTAGCCCCAGGGCTGAGGCCTGAAGGCATGCTGCTACCATGCCATCTCCTCCCCGGGTAGCAAGTGGTGAGAGCAGGCCCTGGGGGCACGGAGAGCCCAGGGCAAGCCCTCCAGTAGATGGCACGCACGGGCCTAGCAAAGCGTCACTGCAGCAATGGAGAGAAATCTGACACTTCCAGACACTCCCTGGGAATAGTCAGGGGCCGAGCAGGAACCAGGAAATACAAGCTCTCCCTGTCCAGAAAACAGTTCTGCTTCATGGAGGAAGGAGCGACATGGGCAACGTCTGCAGCTGTGGGCGACCATGGTGAGTATGGTATCCACCAGGTATGGGGATGGCAGACAAAGCTCCAGGCAGCCTGAGCAGAAGTTTGGGTGGACTCTGCAAGCTTTGTTTCCATGTGCTGTGTTTGCCAAGGCTCCTGCGTGGCTTTCAGCGCTGCACCTTGCCAGCTCACACAGAAACTGAGAGCAAGTGAGCAGGGGCATTGGGTCGCTGCTGTGCAGGTGCCAGGGTGGGGATGGGGACTGGGGCAGGAGCCTGAGGCAGCCCCTGCCTGCCAAAGGCTGGATAGGGGGAGGCGAAGGGGCTTTATTGCTCATGTCTCAACACAGATGGGCTGTGACACCTCCTAGGGCCGGCAGCTTGGGTTCCCACAGCCACGCCAGCAGCTGAGAATAGCTCATTTCTAGGAAGGATCTAGTTAAAATCCCTGTCCTTGCCCCAGTGGTCTCTGGCCAGGTGCAGGCTGTAAGCTGTCCCTTTGGCATACTGCAGGGAGGGGCCCCTGGGGCAGTGCTGGCACTAAGGGCTCATGGGTCAGCTACCCCATCCTGCTCTCAGCTCATCCAGCCTCTCTCCCTGCCTGCGTCCGTCTGGGCTTTAGTTGCGCTTGGGAAATCCTGGCCATGTTTTTCAGATGATGTTGCTCTTTCTCCCTGGCTGCTGGCTCATGTAGTGCCCTGGACCTCGTGCTTACAGAAAAAGGGCACAGTGGAGCATCATTCAGTGCCAAGTGGGAATATTTTCAGCTCTGAGAGTCGTACGGGGGGAGAGGCATGAGTATCAGATGGAACTCCGAGCACATTCTCTCCAAGACTACATTTGTTAAAAGTATTAGAAATCCATCAGCGCTTTTTAATAATTACAAGAGGCACAGCATCACCTAGTGGCTGGAGCAGAGGAGGAGGTTCAGGACACCGAGGTCCTTCCAACTCGAGCCCTGAGCTGGAGGGCAGAGTTGTTCGGGATTTAGGAATAGGAACTGCAGGTGGAAGGTGTAAGGCTGGTTCTTGGCATGTTCCCCAGCAAGAGTCACATTTTCTACTTCCTCTGCCCTCTGGCAGAAGATAAATGAAGCACTCAGGGCATCAGCTTCATTACTGCAGCAGGCAAGGGCTTAATGGGGGAATGCCTGGGGCACAGGCTGGTTTCCCTGCGCAGAGGTGCAGTTGCTGGGCACTGTATTGTTGCTGTGTGGCAGGGAGAGTCGTGCCACAGCACGGACTGGCAAAGCCAGAGACTCCGGAATACAAACAACACCATTACAGTGTATCTGTGGTGGCACTTTCAGGACCAGACAATCCCACGCACAAACACTTCTGCCTCCAAGGTCACTCATCTATACAGGACCAGGCAGGAGAGCAGCTTTCTGACCCCATTTGGGGAGCAGCATGGTGGCAGGCTGGCTCCTCTGGGGCAATGTCAAATTCTGTTCCCCAAGGCTACTGGACAAAGACTCCTGTGTCCCACTTGATTTTTTTCCCAGGGGCTGCACAGAAATTAAGAAGCTGGGATGGTATTTCTGCTGGTGGTGTCACTACTACCTTCTGGCATATTTCTGCAGCAGAGGGCAAAGCTCTGGCCAAAGACCCTTTTGACCCCAGCATCCCCGTGGGACTCAAGTGCTAGCATCTGCCCTATAGACTGTGCAGCTAGGAAAAAGCAGAGCTCTCTCCCCAGAAGGATCATTCCCTGTCCTGTACATGGAAACACATGGGTGAAGAAGGACCTCAGGCTCCCAGGCTGTCCCTGTGCTGCACAGGTTATTCAAACAGGCTCCAAGCAAGGATAGAGGAAGGCAAATGGGAGTGTGCTGTTGGTAACATGGGCTTGGGAGACAGAGAGGAACACAGTCAAGAGCAGACTCGTGTACTGAAGCCCACTGCAGAAGTTTGCATGATTCATAGCATTGCCTTGGTGACAGAGGTAAAAAATAAAAAGGTACTTAATTTTAGTTCAGGTGTTTCCAGGCACCAATACTGCTTTTATTTCTGGATATTTTCTCAGCACCACAGCCGTGCCAGCAAAGAGCTGGGCTTCCTAAATAAAGCTGACTTACAAAAGGGCTCAGGGGAGGTAGGCACCCACCTTCTCCTGGATGGAAGATCCTTGTCAAGATTACTACCAAACCATGGGCCCTAAGGGAGACACAGCAAAGAGCAAGAGACTGAGGAGGTTCCTGAATTTTTTAAAGAAAAGCCATTACAGCATTTATTCACAGAAGAAAGTTACTGATGAAGGAAAGTATGCCCTCAGGTCTGGGTACCTCTGCAAGTACAGCCCTGTGGAGGGCAGGCCGCAGGTATTCTGACCACTTGTTTTAGTACTCAGGGCCTCCAGTGCGCTTGTCAGCAAAGATGGCAAAAATCAGGACCCACTGTGAAGCAGGCTTTTGCAGGGCAGAAATCAGGTTGGCATTGACGTGGGGAAAGGGGAAGAAGCAATATAGGAGCAGGGACATGTGTGCTGTCATGCAGAATACAATGTGCTTCTAGCGGGCTGTGAGTTAGTTACAACATGTCTGACCTGGTTTTGAGAAGAGGGGAGAAGTTTGCCCTGCTCTTGTTTCCCTTGCCACATCCGTTCTAATTACCGCTGATCTGAGGCTGGGAGATGCCGTCTCCTGCCTGGCTGTGATTAGCCTGCAGACAGCCTCAGAATAGCTTCAGCCTACACACTGGCTGCTAATGTTCTCTCTACAAAGGCAGGCAACCAAAACAAGCAAGAGCATCTTGGAAAGCTGATACTGCAACCTACCTCCCAGGAAAGAGGATATGGACCCTGCTGATTTTGATTCAAATGGTGCTATTTTAATTACATTGCACAATGTGCCTGAATGCTGTAAAAAAGCCGAAGTGCTCTAGCACACAAGCCTTGGCAAGGAGGGCCCTGGAGATCCCGCAACTCATAGAGTGGAGGAGGGAGCTGCAAGAGCCAAGTAAGAACCACCACAAGACAAAGCAATACTACCTTGAGCTAGGCCCCTAATGCCCAAGAGCTGTATCGAGATTTTGTCTGCCAAGGACTGGAGGGCTGTGGGTACCTCTGTGGGGCAGCACACAGCAGAGACATGAGAAGCAGTGTTGCATCCTTTTGCACAGGCGCATGGTCACCCTGCCCCAAAGCTGTCTTTGACTTCCCAGGTCTAGCAAGTCTGGTTAATCATTATTGACCATTTTGAAGGTCTCCACGTTCTTTGCCCACATTCACGCTTTTTTGTTTTGCCATTAGGGTGCCAAAGGCCTTACTGCACATGCCCGTCCTGCTCATCCACCCACTGAAACTGCCTCTAAAAGCTGGCAAAGGCAGAACTCTGCCTCAGGCACTGCATTGTTCCCACCTATGGCAGGTCTGTCTGGCAAATGCACATGCTGTGGGACATTTAACGCTTCTTGGGAACCATCTGGTAACTCTGTAGCCCCATTAAAATCACTAGCTGCCTACTTTCAGCTGCTGTCTGCACTGCAGCAGAGACACAGACCCACGTGTGACCCTCAGCTTCATGTTGGTTGGCAGACAGGACCAGATAGACATGCATATGCAGGAGGAGCCATACAAGGGCTGGCACCTGCTCTCCTCCGGCCCTCTGAGCATGATGCAATGATAACATTTCCTTCATGCATCTGGCCCAGAAAGTGACATGTCTATGCTCTGCCAGACAGCCTGCGCTTCTCTGCCAGCACCAGCCTGCAGGAGCTCAGCTCCCGCCTCTGTTGTTACAGCTGGAATGAATTTGGCTCCTGTTCATTCCATGGCTGGAACATAGACATAGGCGTTTGGCTTGTCTCTCTGGTCACACAGGTACAGCCAAGATTAGGGTTTGGCTTGGCTTATATTAAGTGCGTAGCTTGTTTGGTTTGGTGTGCTTTAAGTGGAAAACTGAGAGCAGGAAAACTGCCTGAAATATTAAATTAGCACAAGGTCTGTGCAGTGCTGCTCCTTGGGCAAAGGGGCCAAAGTGTAGGGTACAGGGCTATCAGAGCATCTGGCACTAAGAGAAGGGGTTTGTCCCAGTTGAGATCATGCTCGGCACCCTGCCTCTTTGATCATACAGCTGTGGACATGTAGGTGCAAAACTACAGTGAATTCACTCTGACGCATGTGCATATTGGAGAGCCAGGCAGGGCTGAAAGGCAAAGAGACTCGGGAGTGTCTGTGTGGTATGCTAGGTGCGTCACAGAAGGAAATACAACCCCACATCTCCCCTTTCGACCTCCCTGCAAGAGTAGCTCAGGTCCTGGCTTGGCTCAACAGCTCTTCTCTGAAACACTTACTGGGCCTTTCTCATTACCCACAGATGTGGTACCCTGGGGTGGTGCATTTGGGTTTGCATGTTTTGAGAGCAGAGTCTGGGGCTTCTCAGGGCTGACATCTCTCTCTGATTTCAGGAATTGTCCTTCACCTTTTAAAAGAAAGAAAGAAAAGCAAGGTAAGGATTTGTGAAAATGGTTTAGAGGACAAGAAGAGGTGGAGTGACTGAGCCCCTGGTTAGCTGACAGTGCTGACTGTGAATTGGATCCCTGAGGCTGAGGTCCCCTCCCGTACTCTTTTGTACCTAATCTTCCTCAAGAGAAGTTTGGTAGAAGCAATAGGCAAGATTTCTTTAAAACTTAAAGCAAGCAAATCAATATACCTTGGGACTTGGCGGGGGGAGGGAAGGGACTCCAGCAGTATCTTTAAAATACCAGAGTCCCACATCAAAACACATGTGAGTACTCCCAAGTGGCAGCATAGCAGAAGCTGCATCAAACCCCTGTAAGAGCTGCAAACATCTGTCTGACATCAGTCCCCTGGAATAAAGTCCATTGACTAAGTAGCCCAGTTGTGTCCTGTGGCCTTTGGACCATGCTGGGCAAAATATGTTTGCCAGGCAGCAAAGGAAATAACAAAGTTAAAACTGGATCTGACTTCTCCAAGGGCCTGACAAGGAAGCTGTCTGTGCTGTGTCTGTTGTCCTAGGTTGTGCCAAGAACACTGTGGTCCACAGCAAGTTGTCATCCTGGGAAACCTTACTTTTTTTCCAAAGAAACAAGCCTAGGGCTTTCTTCTTGGAGGTGGGCCTCAAAGACAGCATTAGGGTTGAGGGCATCAGAAGAGGTAGAAATTCGATTTGTGGCCAGTGGGGAGAGCCCGTGGGCCATACACTGCATTTCTGCATTCAAAGGTGGAACAATAAACAGTTGTGTTAACCTGATCCACTGGTGTTTCTGTTTCAGGAACTAATGTGAGATGTGAGAGCCAACAGCATCAGCCCAGCAGGAAGGTAAACAGCTTCCCAGAGTTGTTTTCCTAACACTTTATTAAGAAGACAGAGCTGACCACCACTTCCTAAGCTAGATGGGTTGGGAGGACATGGGGCAGCTTATTCAGAGCCATGAATCATCTCATCCTGTGTAGGCTTTAATGGCTGTGGGAACAATGTGCGTTGCTGCACAGTGATGAGGGCCCATATTTTCCCCTAAAGTGCAGTGGAAGCAGTAGGATGAAATCTCTATGTGAGCCTGAGATGTCAGAGGGCTGGATGGTGCTGGGGGAAGTGTGCAGGGTGTCTCTGCCTGGGCATGTGTAGCAGCAGCCCAGGGAACTGACCTTCCTGAGCTCTTTCTCCTCAAAGGCTCCAACGTACGAAGATGTCCCAGAGCTTCCTGTCTACGCCACCGTGAGTAAACTCAAGAGTGTGAAGCAGGATGACAGCATTCATTATGCAGACATCCAAGTGTTCACCAAGGTCCGGGAGCGCTCTGCAGCAGAGGTGAAGAACTTACAAATGCAGAATGCCACAGAATATGCCACCCTCAACTTCCCCCGGCCCAGGCTGAAATATGACAGTAAAAATGGGACCCTGGTATAAAAGGCCCCATCCTCCTTCAGCAGCAAACGGATTTTACAGGCTTAGAGATGCTGTAGATGCAAGCTAAGCTCATGGACACCTCAAGTCTTCCTGAGAAAGTGCAGAGGAAGGTGTAGAGAGGCTGTGTCTTCCACCTGCATTTCTCTTTGGAGGACACAGACATATTTATTCTCACATGATGAGTAGTTTCCTATCTGATTCTGCTGACAAAATATACCTCTTCCCCTTGGAAGAGTTGACTCTGAATCTGGCAACCCATCTCCTCTCAGCACTGTGAGAAGACAGAGCTGCTCCTTGGCTGATGAAGGCTAACACCACAGCTCAGAGCTGCAGTGAGAATGTTCCTGCTGTGGCACAGGACCAGCTGAGTGCTGCTCTGCAGATGAATTTGAGAACCTGGCATACAGGATTCAATACTGGGACAAGGGTGGTGTCGCCACATGATTTTACATTAATGTTAAGAAAATTCTGCAATGTGCAGAATGACATGTGGATGATACTGTGAAGAAATGGCATGAAACCTTTAACAGTATCTACTGCAATGTCTTTCTCTAACACCTGCCACTGTAACTGCAGTCATGCGCAATGTGCATCTCCTTTCTCAAAAAGCAGTGTTCCATAACCACACACAGCACTCTAAAACCAGGCCAGAAATGCAGAATTAACTGAGTGGTACAGAACAATTTCTTTCACTGAAGGGCTGTATGGATATGCATCCCTACCTCAACAAGCACAGAAGTGAGTAGTGAGCTCTTTGCTCTGACTGGAAATGAAACAAGGAAAATTTGCAATTTAACTGTGAGGCAGCCATTTAAAAGCTATGGCCTATGTTCAGGTCAATTATCCAGTCCTTAGAGTACAGCAGCTGTCTTCATGCCTGAGATACTGGGAATGAATCCTGGTCAACTTTAGAGAGAGCTTTGGGCTTTTCCTCCATTTTTTCTTATTTCATACTCTCAGCCTTAGTTATAAAACCCAGTAACACAGAGCACACACCATGTGGTGTTTTCTGCTAACCCACCCAGATACACCTTTGCAAGTTTGTTTATGGATTTAAAATAGTTGTAGTAATGTAGTATAGCAATCATCCAGAAGGATTCTGCCACTGGACTGAATTTGGCAGCTGCAGCACTGGCAGTTGAACAGGGCTCCCGAGGAGTATCTTCAGGCACTAAATCAATGGTGGGCACATTCTGTTCCTAAATAATGGTCTGCATAACTAAATGCAGATCATGGGATAACCTGTTTATTCCCAGTGTTTAAAAATGGACATACTGGTACATTTTATAAACATACATAATTTTGCGTATCATGGTTCAGCTAAATGTAAAAAATGTGAAGGATTTCCTATTCATTACAAAGAAGCAAGCTGGTATGGGCAGCTTGGAAGTGCTTTGAGGACCAATCCTACAATTTTTCTACTTTTTTTGCCCATGCTATCCAGTAGACCTCAGCAGGGCTACTGTAAGGCCAGAGTAAGGTTTGCAGAAGACCCCTTTCTACCTGAAAAGGGTTTTTTTTGCCCATGCTATCCTGCTAATCTCAGCGGGGCTATTGTAAGTCTGCAGCAGAAGGCCCTTCACTTATAATGAGTACAGGATTTTGTTATTGGAAGGGTTGGTTCTTTTGAGTGCCAAGGATTCCTCGTTCTGCTCTTCCAGCTTCCTTTCTGTACTCCATGCCCAGCATGAAAACCTGTCCTTTGGACTGAGGAGGACTGAATGGGCGCATGGTTTACTTACAAGAGTGTGTCAGGGAGGCATGGGACACTCTAGCACTCTGTTGTTGCTAGCCCAGCTGTCAGAGGGGCAGCTAGAGACACAGATCCAGATCTGGTTCATGCTGGGCAGCAGTTACATACCTCCTTGCACCAAAACACTGGTACAAGAACTAGAAAGGGATGCTGGCTTCCATTCTAATCAAGCCTGTTCTAATAAAGGAATAAATGGGATTTTTCAGAAACAGTATTAAATGTGGACTATAGTTCAGGAGATGGGAGGTTTTCTAGAAGGTGCAGACTCCCAACAGGTCATTTCTAAACTCACTTTGAGTGAAACAGCCTGTTATTGCAGTGGCATGCACAGCATGTGGTACTGAAGTTTTTCCTCACCCAGCGGGAGAGCTGGGGGTGGGGACAGCAAGCTGCACAGACGCTAAGGTCAAGCTCTTAGGCCCAGAGTGGTGTAAATTTGCACATCCATCAAGTTAAACCAGTTTTGCTGTGGACATAAGTAGGACTGGGTTTGGCTCAGAGGAACTTGCTTTTTCACTTAGTCACTTCACTTAGTTCTGTTGATCTGTGGATCAGTCCTTTTGTATTCTAATGAATGGGAGCTACTGTAGAAACTATCTTTTAATGAGTGCCTCAAAGCCTGAAATGGTAGTTTATTTCCTAAGGAGCTCCAGCTTCCATACTAGCTAGTACTTGGTGTTGTTTCTGGAAGTACTGCATATCTTAGAGATAATCAAATGCTCTGCATGGGCACAGGAGTAGTACAGTAATTTTTGCCTGTTTACCAGGCCTCAAACAGATAACATGAAAGCCGCATGTTCTGCAATAAGGATTTTTCTGAAGGATTTGGTTTTGCACTGAGTATTAAAAGCTTCCAACAGCCTATCTCCTGTGTTTCCCGAGGTTGTTACATTTAGGTGTTAAACGACTGTCCGACGGTTCTTGAACATTAAAGATGTAATTTTTAGTTTTAACCAATAAATCTGCGGTTCTGGGGGAGGCCGTTGCCCGCCTGCTGCACCGGGGCCACAGGGGCGCACAGGCGGCCCCGAGGAGCGCCTGAAGACGCGCCTCCCGGGCCCACCAGCCGGAGGGTCTCGCACGCTGGCGGGTGGACGCGCCGCCGCTGCAGACGGACGCGCAGGAGCGGAGCGGCACTGCGGGTGCCGACCGCCGCCGATCTCCGTACGCCCCGGGCCCGCAGCCCCGACCCGCCTTCCCGCCCACGGCTGCCGGTGGGCCCAGTCCGGCCGGGCGGGGCCTGCGCGGGGCCGCCCCGTCCCGCCCCCGTCCCCATGGAGAGCGGCGACGCGCCGCGGCCGGGCCCGGGCTGGGCCTGCACCCTCCCGCCCGCGCCGGGCGCAGGTAGGGCCGCAGGTAGGGCCGCAGGTGGGGCCGCAGGGCGGGCGGGTCCGGCGGGGAGACCCCGCCACCCCACCCCACGGGGACCCCGGTTTTCTCTGTGCCACCCCTTCCACAGGGGCTCCTCAGGCCTCGGGACCGCCCTGCTCCTGGGCACCCCCGTGCTTCAGTCTGCCCGACCCGGTTCCAGAGACACCCGGGCCCACACAGTCCCTCCGATGCCTCAGATCCATGCCCCGCGCTTCGGGCAGCCCTGAGCGCTCGCTCACAGCCCTGCTTTGCAGAATGAGCCTCAAAACACCCCACCCCGAGCAAATTCAGCACGCCGCCTTGCCTTTGCCTCTGTGACCTGTCCCATCCTACCCGAGACCTTTGGCCCCTAGAGATGTACCAGGATGACACAACCAAGACAACAGTGACCATCTGCCTAAGGGTTATGCTCCTGCCCACCTTTAAATGATTCTTAAAACCAGTGATTCCCACTGTCATTCAGTCTTTCTCTAGGAATCTTACCATTATTACCATTAACTCTTCCAAACTCCCCCACCTTTACTTTCACCAGACTTCACCCCAGACTTCTAAAGGAAGACTAAGCAAAGAAAATATAGATTACCAAATACGAATGTCAGTACCTGGAATTGTTTCCTAAAATTAGTTATGAATGTTTGCTGTCTGGGCTAAATGCACTGAATCAAGCAATACCCTGAATATTTGACCAGTACAGCTTTGGCTGCCATATTTGACTTCTGTTGAATTTGGACTCCCCCTCCACAATGGGACAAAATAATTAGATCCTATGTGCGATGTAAGCCAATGTAATCAGGAATCTTTTTTTACATGTGTTTTGGGGGAATTCTGCCCACCATACATATTCTATATGTGGAAGAAAACACAAAAATGTGTAAATTTCACTAAGACTGTAGCCCTTAAATATATTTTCTGCAGGCAATGAAAGAAGGTGGCAACTTTCCACCTTTGTTTTGCTTATATTCAGTCATTTTATTGCTAAATCTGTTCTCCCTCTAAGAAAACGCTTTCCTTTGTAGTTAATACATTTGCTTTTCCCCCTCAGGCTTCAAGGGGGAAGGAGTGCTGGTACATTCCCCTTGGCACTGAGCTGAGCTATGGCATCCGACACTGGAACTATGGTGGAGGTGGACATGGTGCCCCGACACACATCACAGCCCGCTGCATCCTCTGTGAGTTTCCAGGAGTCCTTTTTGTGTCTGACCTCTGTTTTGTATACTTGATGGAGAGGTTGGGAGGGGACACACAGTGACACAAAGGCATTAGTTGCATTAGGCACCTCTTTTTGCTAGTACTGCATCTGTGGCCTCACAAGCCTCACAGCCTTTGTTTTTGAATCAGCCTCACTTGCTTTTATTTCCCCAACCAAAATTTTGTTAGCAAGAGCTGAACTGGGCCATTGATCTCTCTTTCTCAAGAACTGATGAGTGAAATAATCAGAGAATGGCGATGAAGTGCCTTAAAATCCTTGGATGGATGGTTTGAAGGAAGGTTTATGTGTTGACACTGGTGGTGCTGCAGTGACACGACGACAGGCTCACCACAACAACAGGAAATGGAGCAGTAGCAGGGCTTTGTCATGTACCTTGCCTGGAATTCAACTGGTGCAAGCGCAAGGGTTAGGGTTATGCTGAAATTGGCCAGGAGAGGGCAATACCACCACGCAAACTGCCATCCTACATGTTTGTTTTGAAGGTCACTCACACCAGGAACAGTTGATGTGTAGATCCTTTTGATACCATTGCCCTGTGCTCTTCGTTTTGGAATCATCTTCACGTGAACTCAAACCAATTCCAAGGTCCCCGTACAAGCTCTCTGTGGCACCGCCCCCAATTACACCAACACGGTGTTTCTTGCAGAGATAACATTCAAAGGTACCTATTATGGTGTTATAAAACTGAAACAAAAATATGATTCCTGCTACATGAAGCTTGAAATTTAAGAGTAAAGCACAAAGATGGAAGAACTAGAATTTAATTTTTAAAATGTATTTTCAGTATACACGTACACCCAAAATGCTCTTGTGTTACCACAGTAAACAGAAGAATGGCTCAGCATGCTCTGCCTCTCAGTCTAGCCATCAAAAATGGCCTAGTTTCTATTCTCTGACATTCATATTGTCAAAATGAGGCAGTTCTGTTCCAAATATAAAAAACCCCATGTAGAAGCAAATCTTTGATGACAAAATCTCTGATGGAAAACGTACCGCAAGCAGGCCTGTATCTGAACCTGGCACGTATAATGAGAAAACTTTTGCCTTTCACTGTATTGGTGTTTCTGTAGGTAGAAGGTCTGTAACAGGGATATGGGACCACCTGAATTTCAGGCTTCAGTCCCAGCTTTTCTTGGTTGATCCACAAAGGCAGGCAGGGTAGCGCTTCTGGCTTGAATAGTCTCTCTGATGCAAACCAACTTCTTCACAGTTCCCTCAATAGTATTTCTGCATTTCTCAGGAATGGCACTAATGTACTATGGGTAACACATCTGGCTTTAGGTCCTCTGATTCGTGCCAGGAAATAGGGGTAAAGGGAATAGGGATGAGAAAAGTGCTTCTTGGTACTAATAAATATGTGGGTGTTTTTTTGTCATTTGCTGTTATTTGGTTGGCCTAGGAGAAATTGCCCTTTTCTAGACCACATTTGACTATTTTATCTGTCTAGATCTATCACTATGTTTCTGAAAGGAAGTCCAGGAATCTCTGCATGGTTTATATGCAAAGCCAGCTGCTCAATCCATGTGGTTGACAGCCCCCTCACCATCATGCTGTGTAATGTGTCTTGCTATACAATGGCATGGGGAGCACACTGTGATTGAAGGATGTGTTATCTATCTCGTATGACTGCTAAGCTGTAATTGGGGGTGGTGCCATAGAGAGCTTGTATGGGGACCTTGGAATTGTTTCAAGTTCAGATGATCAAATAGCTGAGTCCCACTTATGAACAAAGCCAGTCTGCATCCCTGACAAACTAGAGGTGCCTGCCAAGACTTAGCATACAAGCTTTATGAACAAATGCAGGTTGCACTGCAAGCAGTGACTTAATGGCAGTCTCTGTACCCTGCTGTTGCCCAAATGTGTTGTAGTTCTGACAGGGTGGAGCACAAGTGTTAAAACTGCTTTATTGTTGCCTATCACTGACACAACAGGACGCCTCCTAAATGCCACAGAGGTGGACCATGATAAATGAACTGGTATTCTCACTGTGTCACCTTATCATGATATAAACAGTACATTTTACATTTAAAACCTGTTGGTGCTTTGAATTTCTATGCTGTTTGAACTGATTATCTCTTTATTCTAATTTTTATTTATTTTTTTAAACCTGTAAATTTGGGTTATGTCTCCAGTGTAAAGTCTGTGGCTAGGGACTGCCTGCCTTTGGCTTCTCTGCTCCTCAAAGGACAAGGGTAAATATCTAGAGCTTGCAGGGATTATGAGCATTAAATATTTAATCTGCTGTTGAATTCATAAAACAAATTATAAAAACAATCAGAGAACACCTAGCAGTCATCTGCAACCTATCTGTGCATTCAGAGTGCATTTGAATTTACATCAGTAGATCTGGAGTTAACTTTTTTGTTCCAGAAATTTAAGTGGTATAGGGAAGGGATGGCTTCAGCATCCTTACCTGTTAATATTAGAAGTCTTCCATGAATGTATGTTTACATTGTAGCACTGAAAACCAGATAACAAATATAACTTTTTCTTTCAGATTATTAGTCAGGAATAGCATTATAAAGCTCGCAGAAAAGGCTCAAAGTGTGTTTTGTGGTTGTTGGTTTTCATTTGCTTTTTTTTTTTTTAAAATTATGTCACTTTCTGTCTGATGGGGAAAACACATTCAGTTTTTCTATGAAATTTTATTGAAATTGCAAAGGCATAAGCTTCTTCATTGCATCACAAAAATGGGGATATTTATTGCTGTCTATTTAATGGCATTTCGAGTGTCAGAAGTAAACTGGATCGAGGTACTAGCCACCAGCATTGCCAGTTTACAAGACTTTATGCAAAGCCTCACAGTAACCTGTTGTTTTGCTTAACAGATGTGGTATTACAATAAATTAAAACACAAAAATCTCAGTGCCCACTGAATTATGAAAAGTAGGAAAGGCAAACATGAATAATTTAAATTTTTGTCTTGGAGGTGTGGGGGCTGACGGGCTGACTCCTTTTTGAATGACTTGAGCTGGTTATAGAGGGAAATTACCTGTTGCTTGTCTTACTGTATTTTAGCTGCGTCTCCATATGTGACAGGGTAAAATGGTAAAATTATGCAATTGCTTTTTCCTCCAGATGCTTCAACACTTAGGCAGAAAAACATGTTTGTTTTTAAATGCGTCTCTTACTTAGAAATGTTCAGCCAGTTATTTTGAAATCTGAAGACACAGTCTGATGTCACTGGGCGGTACTTGCAGTGTCAGTCTGTGATGTGGCAGCCAGAGCCCCTGGCAGACGGTGTTTTCATCCATTCTGAGAGTTGTGGGGTTTTTTTTGGTTGTTTGTTTTTTTCCTTTTTTTTTTTTCCTGGGCATTTCCTGTAAGGTGAGATGAAATTTGAGAGATTGCCTGGAGATATCTGATACTTGTTTCTGGAATGAACGCAATTATTGATTTAGCAAATTTGCTGGGGATTGTATTTAATTCTAGTTTGAAAGTTGCCTTTTTTATTCTGTTGACATCATTGCCAGCGAAGCCAGAGCAGGGCCAAGTACTGTGCAAATGTTACTATCTGTGTTGTGGCCTGGTTTGCAGCTTCCTGCCTCTACCAGGTTGCTGACGATGCTGCTGTTTCTTTGGGGCCACAGAACCATTGCTGAGAGTTAAAACTGGCAGCTCTTACAACGTTTCCTCTTGCTTTTCTAGCAAAGCGAGGCATTTGCTATTTGCCGTTCTTTAGACGCTCTCCCAGCCCCCATACTATACAGGGATTGCTGTGTTTGGTCGGTTTGAAAATGTCTTTTATGCAGCAGGTTTTGTGTGAGTACGACTGCTGGAAATGGGTTTCAGATGTTTCCCTAACTTCAGTCCTCGTCCTGCATCTTGTAAGCTGAAGCGTTTCCATAGGAACTGTATGACATCTCTCCCGCCACTCCCCCAGCAGCTCCTTCTCGAGCATGCCCAGTGCAAGCCTTGACTTCGGCTCAGCTATCTGTGTGCAATAACAGGCTGCACATATGGGACTATGAATGCGGTTCCTGATGAGCTCCAACTCTTTGTCTTTGGGAGAAGAAGGAAGAGGTCGTGCCAAAAGCTGGAGGATTTGCCCTGTGTCCTCTGAGACCCTTACCCGTCGGTGGGCTTGTGGAGAATGCTTGCTTGTTTGGCCAGGGGGAATTTACTGGATATTCTTCAGGAGGGCTTCACAGAGGTAAATGCATGTCCCAGGTCTCACACAGACCTTTCTGGGGCAAGGTAGCATGCTTTTGTGCAGCATCTCAGGAATTCTTATATCTCCCAGTGCTTTCAGTGCTTTGAGGAACAGAGAAGGAGAAAAATGAGCAAGTTTTCAGGGTGGGAGAGCTGCTTACTAACAGAAGGGCATACTGGGCAGTTCAGCCAGGAATCTGCAAATCAACGATAGTTTTTTGAAGTGTTTGTGGCTGTTTTACAGGTGGTGTTTTTAGCTCAGGAGTTTTATTCCCTTTGCAGTGCTTTACTATTGTACCAGTAAATAATATAAACTACAGCAAGGTTATGGAGCACAGCTTATTTTGTAACATTGAAGTCTCTATGTCTGAAGGCTGTTGGAAAGCCTGTAAATCTGCTTTGTGGACACACATTTCTTGGGAGAGGCTGACAAAGAGCAGGCTTGGCTGTTTTTTTCCCCCGTCTTGTTCTGTAGGTTGAATCTCTAGGGGACTGAAATTCATCTTGGTCAGGAAAATATAATTTTAAAAGTGTTATTTATTTGCTTACTCTGCTGTTAGGAAGAGTAATAAATCATAAAATGAGGAGTGAGAAGTATCAAGAAATTCCAGAGATGGGAATCCTGTAACTGCATGGGGAGTGCAGACTGCTGTCGGCTTCCCTTTTTAGGGTGAAGAAAAAATTAGTTCCGTTAGACTCTCTATGGACTCAGTACAAAATGCCAGGGCACCTACTGCCTGGCTGTGCATCGTGCAGACCATGCTAGAGCATGATTTCCTGTCTGTAAGCTAAAAAGGAAGGAAAACTCTGGGGGCTCATGCTGAATCCAAACAGCGGCTGCTATTTGCTTTCTCACCTGGTCGCAGGGATACCTCTTGGTGTGTTTTATTCTTTCTTAGAGCGCACAGTGCCTTTTTTTTTTTGTTTAGTGGTTCCTCATTCTTGCAAAGCTCAGCCCCCACCTGACTGTTCTGCCCCCATACTTCATTCTTCACAGAAAACTAATATTGTTCTTGTGCTTAACAGCACCGGTCAGGGGAAACAAACTGGGTATTAAGCCTCACAGCTTCACCCTAGCCACAGGTCTCCTTTAATCGTTCAGTGTAACTGTATAAATACTCCATCCCCTCCTCCACAGAGTATCTCAGTCTCATTTTTAGCTTGCGAAGGTATTGCTTTAGCTGAAGCTTACACTTCCTGTGCTCGAGGGCAGGAAGCACATCTTCTGGCACTATCCTTCTCTGGTATAAGCTAATAGTAACTTGTATATTAATAATATAATTAATAATGGGAGCAAAGAACAGTTTTCCATTCAGTGCTAGCCCCACCCTGACTGTCTGGGTTTACGTACAGACTGCTCAGCTGTAGGAAAAAAGTCCATCTCCCACCTTAAAAACAGATTCACTCTCATGTCTCCCACTTGGGATCTCTCTGCCACATCACACACTTCACATTATAACAAAAGTAAGATTAAAATCAATTTTGCAAGTGCAGAACCTACAGTACAGAGAGGTTAAGTGACTTGCCAAGGATATGCATCGCATCACATCACAGTCACAACTGGAAAGGAGTGAGAAACCCTGTAATTCCATGCCTTCTGTTTTGATTCACCAATTGTACTTCCTCCCCTATCGCTTTATATGTTAGGTGCTTATTTATAGAAGTTCCTGAATGTAAAAGAGTGTCCCAAGGTGTCTGATCCCAACACAGCATTCTGATGTTAAAAGGCTGGAAGTGAGTGGCTACTAAACCTAATCTTTGGGTATAAAAACAGATGCAAGATAAAAAATCAGACTTAAATTAAGACAAGCAGTGAACTGGGATATTGCAGGAATTGCCTCTCTAATTCAGTGTCTATTCTTTTGATAGAGCACCTTTTCTGGCCAGGTGACTCTTTCTGTGACTAGATACCTTGAAATACAAGGATGTACTTTCCAAATCTGTGCATTAACATATATGAGTAGTAAGTTGCTAGCAAGCTACTAGGTGTGTGTGCAGAGCTCAGGTGCAACCTTACACATGCTTGCAACCTAGAGGCCAGGTATAGCTCCAGTTTCTCTAGGGATATTGATTGTGTGTCTCTATCTTGCACCTTTGACAAATAATCCATGCCTGGAAAGTTATCCAACACAGCCAAGATGCTACAGGCAAGTTTCTTTTGTTCCTTTGCATTCTTTTCCCTCTCTCTGTCCTGCTGGCTGAAGGACACCCCATCAGCCTCATTATCTCATGAGCAGGATGGAGAATGCAGCATAGTTGTCCCTTCTATAATTAATGCCTGTTCTTCACAGATCTGTTAGATTGATGCTTCCTCCATGATTAACATAATCTCAGATTGCTAAAGGCGCCCTGTAAATTGCAAGTTCAAGCCAGTGTAGTTCCCTTCCCTTTCAGAGTCCCTGGCCAAAATACATTGTGTCACCTGCAGACATGTAAAGCAAGATGACTTTTGATTGCTGTTGAAATGTAGGTAACTCCGCTGTGGGCATCACACAGCTCCTGCCCCTCTCTCATTAAAGGACTACCCTGCCTTGAAGATGTTTCCCTGCTATTCATTGAGAGTTATCCTGCTCTTGCGGCAGCTAAATATTTCAATCCCACAGGTGGATGGTGGCATGGGAATGTATGGCTGCTAAAAGCTGTAGTTTATAATGCAAGGAAATCATAGAGGGGACAGTCTCCTCTGTGGTGACTCTGTCCATGTGGCCTCAGCTTGTTCTCTTCTCATCAGGAAACTCAGTTTATGTGAGATATGCACTCACACTTCTGTCAGTTCTTTAAAACAGATGGGGCACACAGAAGTGTGTCAGAAATGGGCCTGACAGCTCCAAGACATTAATGTGTCTATATTTTAACAATAATATACCTTCTCTTTTTCAAGTTGGAAGATAATTTCCTCTGTCAGTCTTAATTATGTAGTTGCTTGTGTACAATAAGTAATTTCAAGTAGCTGTTTTTCCCTCTGAGATTACAGTGAACAACAGGCCTGGGGTTGGGTCTTCTCCAGAGAGTGAAATGGCAGTGAATTTTTAAGAGCCCAAGCAGAGGTTGTTTTGAAAACAGGGCCTCCCAACAGCAGCAGAGTGAAATGCAAGGTTATCATATAAGTCTCTGTCTACATGGGGAAATACCTACACATTTTGCTATATGAGAACTGCTAATTCCCAGCGGTATGCGTGCAGGAAGTGGTGCAGTGCAGGCAGGGCTGTGTTCTCTCCCTAGCAGGCTGCTCATTGCCTGCCCCCTCACCAAGTGCTTAATGTAATATTTTCCATTGAGTAGTGGGTTCTTAGCTGAGTGGCATCTGCAGGAGGTATTTCCTGGATTTCCCACACATACAGTCTCTCTCCCTCACTCTTCAAAGTTTGCCGTATCTGTTGGTGGACTTGAGGTGATTAGATGGTATCCTACCTGTGAGATGAGTCCTTGCTGTGGGAAATGACCTGGATTTGATTTTGGTTTCCTTTTCTGGTTGAAGTAATTTTCTGGCAGTATGGACTTGCTACTGTCTTGTTTTGGAAGCTGTTCTGTTCCCCTTGGTGTAACATGCATGATCTGTGATAAAAGTCTCTCTGCTGCTGTGATCTTAGCAGAAGAATCTTGCGCTTACCCTCTCCTTGCAATAAGTGCTATTTATAGATAATAAGATTCAATATGAAGAGAGCTGGTTTGCCTCTGCTCTCCTTCATCCAGTTCACCCCATTACACTGGTACAGCCACGGGATAGTCAGGCACACTTGTTTAAGGCTTGGCCAGAGTGAGAAAGGCTGGGATCTGAAGAACTACCTGAACCTTGCCAGGTTGCCTGTCTGGTCCGCGAGAGAGTGGGCAGCTGCTGCATTGTAATTCTGCTAAGCCTCAAGTACAGACATCAGAAAACACAGCTGGGGCTTCCCACACCTGAATTTACATGGAGACGTACTTTAGCAGGCAATTGCTTGCTCTAGAAGGAGTTCTTATCCATTTTTCCCAAAGCCCTGGTGCCTGATCAACAATAGGACTATCAGCAAGGGAAGGATGTATTTGCTGTTGTATAGGGTATGGGGTTGAGCAGTTAGGATTCAATCTCTGCCTGAGGTTTACTGTATGCCTAAGCCAGGCTGCACAGCAGTGGCTGTCCTTTGGCAGGGTGTATTAGAGTGCATTTGCACAGTAGCAGTCAAAGATATTCTTATCAAAGCATTTTACAAGGAACATAAAAACTAGTACAGCTGCTTTATAGCTAGAAACTGAGGCACACAGAGGTAAAGTGGGCTGCCAAATTCACAGCAAGTCATTGGTAGACTAAGGAACAGAGTCTGTCCCCTAAATGTGCCGTTTTCCCTGACTCCCTGTTTTCATCCTGGACCAGGCAACGTCACTGGGTGTCACTTCCTCTTCTCTTCATATGAAAGGTTCTCACCTGCAAAAAGTGCTGTTCAGACCTACTGTGTGCTCAGTCTCTTCACAAAGCTTAATTTCCTTGTCTGTACAGGGCTAGTGACTGCATTCTGCTAAATAAGGAACAATGTTCCTTTTCCCTCCTGAGCATCAGGGGATGTCTCAGTGCAACTTGTTTAGACAGACCTTAGACTTTGTTTGGGTGTAGTGGAACGATTTGATAATTCAGGGTGAATCACGTGCTCCAAAGTACTGGCAGTTTACAGTAAAATATCTCTTGTGGCTCAGCTTTTTGCCTGTATGCTTGCATAGAAATACTGTCTGTGTGAGAAATGGGCCTCAAAATACCAGACTGGGGAAAATGCAGAGGCACTAAAACATCTTGCAAAAGTGCCAGAAATTATCCCTAAAGCAGCAACCTGGTTTTGAATGGCAGTGACATTTTGAGGCGTATAGGAAGATTCCTTTTACATGACTTTCTATCTGGTAGACTTCTGGAGTAGTTGCTGCCTGCAATGATAGTGCATTTGTTTAAGGAATTGATACCATCTTCAGATTTCTGAAAACAAAAAGGGTGCATAGAACTGCCCCTGTGGGTGTGGAAGGTACACTGAATAAACCCAGGATTTTTACAAACAGGAGATAGGAGTTAAAGGAGGTATAGGTAGAAAACAGATTAATTGCAGGGAGAATGGTTGCATGTGGTGTTATGAAAGTGACAGGCAAAATTACTGTCTGAAGAAAGCACACATAGATGCCACTCACAAAAATACCCATATATGACAGATGGGTGGCACAAATGAGATCACTGTCTGACAGCAAGGGTATGACTTGGCAAAAGATCAGTCGAAGGCAAATGGTTCTTATATTAAAAGGGCAAATCGAATCATCAGGCTTTTGTTCTGCACAAATTAAGTAACTCTCTGGTTCTACAGAGATAAAAAGCTGTCAGACGTGTTTGCCATTTGCCCACCTAGGCCCAGTTTCTTCAGAAGAGACTCAAGGTTATTGTTAGGTTGCAACAACCTACTGAGCATAACTGTCTTTCAGATGTGAGTGGTGCTGCTGGATTCATGAGCTGTTTGAAAAGATCTTATATTTGCATCTACTAAGCTCTTCCAAATGGATTTTAAAATGCAACACTAAATTAATAAAATACTAGTATATATAGGCACATATAAGAATGACTTCATCCTGTCCTGGAACTTGTATGTTTCTGAAATGGAGCATGACAGCTATTGCCTGTGCAACAAGTTGTAAAAATCAAAATGGTGGAAAGAATTTAGGGAGTTTGAATGGAATTGGGCCTTGCTGTTTAACACTTAAGCTCTTCCTGTTAATGGGTAAAGGACTGTGAAAGATGTGTAAAGCTTTGCTGTCAAAAATTGTGTTCTGCTGCATAGCTGAGCACTCTGGAAATTCTTGCTATTTTTTGCACTTGGGCAACATGTGAAATACAGCTTCAACTCTAAACTTCATTCTTCACAGACCTTCCAGCACTTGAGCTAGCATCTGCAAGTCTGACAGTGAGCTGCAATCTTAGTAGACCAGACACTTGTTCCCCTCCCAGTAACACGTGGTAGTTTAGCCAGGATGCCACAGGCAGCTGTCATTTCAACCCAGCAGTACTGCCAGGATTTGAGCAAAAACTGCTCTTGTCCCTCTGGAGATGTAGACAGTGTTCTTCGCATCCTGACACTCTGAATGAAGGGCAGAATGAGTTCCTGTGCGAGATCTGTGTTTAGGAAGCTGCGTACAGGGAGGACAATTTAAATCTTTATGTTTGTTCTGAACACACAGGATGACAGGACTGTCTCTAAAGTGTTTCTAAAGGTCTGGCCAAAGCCTTCTAAAGTTGCAGGAACTTGCTTTCTAAAACCTTTGCACAAACCTGAACAGTCGATGAATGGTAATCAGACTTAGTGGTTTCAAGAGTGTGGTCTGGACTAAGAGATCAGAAAGTAGAAGACTGGCCATTCTGTTCTTGTGTCTGGCTAGAGAAACAGGTGGCTACTACTTGAGGTGAATTCACTGAACCAAATAAATGATTTATATTAAGATGAGAAAAATCCAACTAAGTGTCCCTAGAACATAGCAAAGGTTAAGGGCATCACTGGGCTGCTCTTCTGAAAGGTTTGTGCTGCTAGAGGCTTTGAAATTGACCTTAGAAGTTACAGAAAACGTGCTGGTAGAATTTCATCAAGACTTCAGGTTAATCCTTTCTGGGTCTCAGCAAATCAGTTAAAAATCCTTGTCCAGACATGGCAGGGTCTTGGAAATACCCATGTTTTCACTCAGAAATGGGTGAAGGGTTAAGGAACTCCTGGTCTTTTGCAGCTCACACACTATTTGTCTCCTGGTGTGCACCAGATTGCATGGGTGCTACCTTTTCCAAACTGTGCGGCTGTACTGAGGCATCTTCTGTGCTTGAGGCAAGCTGTTTATAGAAGATTTTGAAAATACACATCAGACCAAAAGTTGTTCTGCATGAAATTACACCTCCTGCTTTAAAGTAAGAGTTTTATGAAAGAGGAGTCCTGTGGACGCATATGGTCATTCTGGCGTCACTCTGGTCATAACTGAGTGGTTTTCACTGTTGGATGCATCAGGAGCTATCTCAATACATTAAACAGCCTGAATCACATTTAAGCAGCAATTTTCAGAAAAAAAAAATGTTCTGCTGGCTTTGAGAGCAGAGAGAAACGTTTTCTTTGCTTGTGAGTTTTGTTTCTACAAAGGCCTTCTCAAAGGAAAACAAAAAACAATCAAACTGGAGAAACACTGGGTAGAAAATTATGGTTCCCATCTAATTAAGGTAATGTCAGAAAATTTAGAAATCATACAAGGCTTTAAACATTACATCCCGATGCAATTAGGCTAGCCTTTGAGCTTTGCTGTTGCAGACATTTGGTTCCATGCTCTGAACAGACAGGACACTAAATGCCTTTCATACTGGGACCAACCTCACAGTATGAGGGCTATTATTATTGACCCTGTTAGACCTGGTGCTTGGGCAGTGTCCATAGGCTATAAAGGAAAGGCAGAGTAAAGACTGTGAGAAACATTATTCTTCCAGGCTGATTCCCTAAACCCAACAATAAGCATAGATCCAAATTCATCAAATGAATGCAGAGAAGTAATCTCTTCCTAGAAGCAGAGAGTGTCATGGGAGTCTACTGTAACATGTTAGCAAGGTCAGGCTCTCTGAAGGCATCTGCCTGCTAAAGAATGATTTTGTCCAAGAATGAAGGTTTGGTGAACTTCAAAATGTGCAATACTCTCATCTCAGAGGAGGTGAAAATCAACCTTATACAATGTAATGTAGATGGCACTGATAATAAAGGACAGAGTAGCATAACAAGGCATTGTGATTTACCTATATTTACTGTCAGGTAGACTGGACTGGTTGGTGGTTGAGAAGGGAGAAACATGAGCCCTGAAGAGCAGGTGGTAAATATGAATAGCAAGGGCACCTACAACTGGCAGGAGATTTGCAATAGAGCTACTGCTTTTCTTCCACCGGTGGAAAGTATTAGATAATGACATTTAATTTTAATTATCAGTAAGGGATTACAGCTGCTGAGAAAAATGTGCTGACCCTGAACGGTGTTTTCCTCCTGTGTATCATTGGCTGTCAGTGGAAAACACAAAGATACATGCTTCTGACCTCTACAGCTGTTTTCCTATAGCCAGTATGTCTAACACCCTTCTTTGGGGTATGTGCTGAATAAACGATCCAAAGTAAAATCCTGCTCTGAAATGTGTTGTGCATGTTGAAGTGCTAACCTGTAATTTGCAGCAGAAGTGCCTGCAAGTTGGGAAATACCTTTCAATACCTTACAATTGCAGGTGGTCCTTGGTACCTTGTTTTAATAATCTTCTTCTGCCCTGCAAAGTGTTTTAAGGCTTCCAGAGTGACTTAGATATAAACACACTACAATGATCTGCTGATGAGCTGAAGCAATCTGGGCTCCAATTTCCTTCAGGTAAGGGAGCTACTCTTCCCATTGCGAGGTACAGGTAAACCTGGCCTTTTTTTGGAACACAAAGCTGTGTTAACATAAATAGGATTAAGCTTAATTCCACCATAATCCTAATAACCTGTGCTCTCCATAGTAAATCTTAAACTAGGCTGATATTTTTTCTTCTGAAAATCCTGATATTGAAAGAAATATTGGTGTGGGAGTAGAGCAGTGTGAGCCCTGTTAAGTCTAAGATTTGGCTGAACAGAAGCTCAAAGCAAAATGTATGGAGAAACAGAAAACTCCTGAGTGGTCAGTGGTTGAAGGAAGAATTACTCACCTAATTATTTAATTATTATGAAGGAAGAGGATGAGACAGAGAGAACAATAGGTGTTCCCTCTCTGATTGGTCTTGGATATAGCTGTCAGCCATACCAGGTTATAAAGCAACAAGGGGAAGCTCTAGGGATTTGTTCAATCTTGTGAAGTTTGGAGGTTCTATAGGAAGCTGTTGTAGCATAGTTACAGCATGACAGGAATAAGTGTAATAGGTCCCACAGGATCTTTCGCCTCAACTAGAAAGACAAAAGTTAAGCAAGAGAAGTGCTAAGAATTGGGCAGTTGTCAGACCAGGGGACTTAAGCAGGTTTGGGGGACTAGTGGGTCCAGCTTCCTAGGCACACAGGCTCACACTGCATCCTTTACTCAGTCCGGGTTGTGTTCTCCTGTTTGCTTTGTGTCTGGGGTTACTGCTTCTTTTTGCTAATTATTTAGAAGGCACAAAATGTAATGTCCTACCCTGGTGTCAGGAAGCAGCGTCAAAGCATGCGGGGACAGCCTTGGGTAAGGAAAGGAGGAATCCTTTGGAGATGTATCATCCATCCCCTTCTTTGTTCCCAAGCTTCTTTCTTTCCTCCTTGGAGTTGTGTTGACTAAGAGGAGCTGAGACCTATGTGAGACTGCAGGGGGCACATGTATCGTTTGAGCTGGGATGCCTGTAGCCACAAATGATGATGGAGCATGTGGTTTTGGTGTGAATATTTCTGTGGACAAGTGACAAGCACAGGCTAGGGAGTATTTTTCTGGGGTGGAATAGGATGTGTAGAGCTGTTCTTCTTATGGCAGAATACATCCTAGCAAAACTCTTTCTCTGTGCTGGAAGATGACACCTGGAGTACTTTCTGGAATACTTGCCATGATTGATGTCCATCCAAGCAGCACGTTACTGTGGTAGTACTTAGGGCTGTTCTGTTGTGAATTGAGATAGCTGTCTTGAGTGTTGAAACAAATAGAATTCTGAGGGAGTGAAACAAGTGTTTTACTTCTTTCATGGGTCTGATTCATTAAACTGAATCTGTGGCCGTGTGCTGGTGTTGGAGGTGTAGGGCTTTAAGGTATGGTGCATAATGTCCTTGTTATTGCCCCGTTCATGCCAGCTAATAGGGAAGCCACAGAGGGTGGTGGAGCAAAGCATTTTTGACTCACTAGGTTAAAAATTGCTATTGGGACTTCTGCTGAGCAGCTTGGGAGCTTTGTCCCTTAATGCATTTAAAGCCACGTTGCCGTTTTTAGGTCACTAAACTTTTATCTGTTTTTTTCTTGGTTAGTTCAGTCACCTGCTCACCTCAGCTGCCAGATGTGAAAGCTTACTCCCTGGGTTTTTAGCTTTGCAACAATCCAAGTCTCTTGCTAAAGTCATTAGGTCTTCTAGGTTTTGGATACAAAATGAGGAAATGCTGATCAGTCCAACTGTCTGAACTTCTGCAGGAAAATCTTACGCTTTAGTGGGGTGGGGGGAAAGGCAAAACCAACCAACTAAACAACAATGTAAGTCTGCTATGAAATGCAAGTCTACAGTATTAGAGCAGCTACTGGTATGAAATTATTTTGTAATGGTGACATCCATATTCCGTTGCCTCAAAATCCTCCTTTTAATAATCATTGTTTAAAAGGTAAATGCGCTGGGATTTAAGAGTTACTTGTTTTTCCCTGATGACAGTGTCAACCTTCTCATGCTTTTAAGAGAGACTAAAAGTTTGCCAAAAATGCTTTCTTACAAATACATTAAGAATGTTCACAGAAAAGAAATGGAAAACAAACTGTGTAGTGAAAGGGTCTATTTTTCCCTCTTTCTGGAAAACAGAAGTGTCTAAATAGAACCATATAGACTCTATAAAAATTGCAAACTTTCTGTAGGCTGGAAGGGGCTGTGCCCTTTTGGAATTAGTAAAATATAACAGCTTAGAACTTTGTAAAATGATTTGAAAAAATATAACAAGGTAGTAAACACTACTGTGATAAGATTATTTCCCTAAATTACATAGACTTCAGATGCAGCTTTTGTGCTGCAACCCTATTTGGTACATCTTTACTTATGAATCAAGGTATTTCTATTACGATGCTGTATTACTATAAACAAACCTACCTCTTTTCTCTGGTACTTGTTTGAATGAATTAAAGCTTTATTGAATCTCTGTAATAGAAGGCTTGTGGTCTCTCTGGCTTTGGCATTAGACCGTTGTGAGACTGAACCTCAGTGCCCACGTGATCAGTTAAAATACAACTGCAAGAGATAGGGTGCTTTTTGCAGCTGGCAAGATTTACCGCTGCTGTTCTGAAAATCAGAACAGGGTCATCAACTTGTGTGTGAGAGACAGAAAGTCAAGGCTTGTTGGTTCTCCAAAGCGCCCAGTTGCATTAAGTAGAAAATAAAGACCTCTGAAATTGGGCAGGCAAAACTGACATGCATCATTGCCATTACAGCCAAAGAAGAGCATGCAGATCCAAACCACATGACAAGGCAAGTCTGTTCCAGCAAGCATGCATGAGATCTGCCACTTCTACATTTTTTTTTTCCGAAAGCCATCAGGCAGTCCCCCAAGCTAATTTCCTCTGTTCTGCTTTCCAGCTCTCTGCTGAGTGAGTGGAACTGTTTGAATACAGGTCCGGTTACCTTTCTGAACTAGCAGACTGAACCATAGCGTGATTAAAGTTGTATTTCCTATGTCAGGATAATTAAGAGTAAAGCTGTGATCAGATTGTGGCTTTGATGGGCTGTAAAAGCATAAACTCTGACTGACATTGCTGAGATAATAATGGAATGGAGACTTAAAACCTGCTGCACTGTCAGAATAATGGGAAGCTTAGTGAAAAGGGAGGTAATCCCATAAATGGATCAGTTTGTTTACCCTCCATGTACCACAGCAGCTCTGCCCAAAGGGATTTCAGTGTTAGCAGGGCTCCTACTAGCCATGGAAGTGCTACGGAGAGGGGGATGGGAAGGGAAAGATCATGTGAATCTGCTCTTTGCCGTTCAGTCACTTAAGTCAGATGGGTCCTCACACTGACCAGAAGCCAGGAGTTTGTTTCCCATGTCTTCTCTTGGTGGCAACACAGAGTTTTATCAAGCAGCATCCAGTATGACCTGCTGCAATGGGAGTGCTCCTTGCTTTCAGGTCTTGCAGGTGTTAAGTGCTGTGGCAAGCCAGGTTCTGCATGTAGAGAAATAGAAACTGGGCCATTAGAAATGCTGATGCAGCTTCAAGGAAATGGAGGAAGGGGGCTGTCAACAGGGTGTCTCTGTTGCGTGAACTGTTACAAATGAACCATGCTGGAACTCTTAAGGAGGGAGGCTGTTGTCTTTTCCAGGAAATCTGTCCTGGTTGTTTCTTTTGGTAGATGGCATAGTTTAATGGGAAATAACTCAGGGTTTCTCACTTCTGTGTTGTGGGTTTTCTACTTTCTTGATATGTGGAAGAAAATAGTATGGATGGGATGCTAAATGCTGTGAGGGAACTAATTCCCTCACCAAAACTGAGGGGATGACAGCATTGGTTTGGCACTAACCTAGATTAAATGTAATGTAAAGCTGTCTTCTCAGCTGTGCTTAGATCCTGTCCTACTGCCTGCTAGTTCTTCCTGTCCTGGCGTGGAGTGAGCTGCACCACAGGGTGCAGTGATGTCAGTTAGGGCACAGCAGGCTTTGGGATGAGACCGCTGGTGTTTGTTTTCAAGGGCAAATACAATGAGATTGTGAAGGTAAAGAGAAAAGTGAGAGCTATGCAACTTCCCCCTGAAAAGGCAATGATGTGCAAATGTCTTGTTTTCTATTTTCAGCAACAACTACAGGCATATGTGGCCTGGGTGAATTCCCAGCTGAAGAAGAAGCCAACGATAAAGCCAGTCCAAGACCTGAGACAAGATCTCCGAGATGGAGTCATTCTTGCTTTGCTCATTGAGATTGTAGGTCAGTAATGCCATATGGCACTATTTTTCATCTTGCAATTTTAAATCTTGTGTAGAAGAGGCTGGCCTTGGCTCTGACATCTGTCAGGCGTACTGACAGATGTAATGACATTGTCAGAGCTCGTGGGGACAGAGGAGGAGTGACTTTAAAAGAAAATAATCATAACGCGAATCAAAAATGCAATTCTATTAAAGTCCTTACGTTTCACCAGACACTTAAAACAGATGTCCTAAAACCTGTCAGGGACCATATTAACTCCCACGAGGCTGGAATGGAGTTACAAAAGGATTTACCTTGTAGAGGAATGGTGTTGGTGTATAACATTTTTGGAAGAGTGACCTGCTTGCTGAGCTACTCCCTTCTTCCCAGGCTCAACTTCACTCCTGAATTCTCTCCTGAATACCTCCTCCCCCTGAGCAGTGGCCTGTTCATCACACATTGTGTCTGCTGGTTTTTCTTCCTCACACTGTTCCTCTGCTCCTGTGTGGGGTCCTGCGCACAGGAGACAGTTCCTCCATGAACGTCACCAACACGGGTCTTTCCCACAGGCTGCAGTTCTTCACAAACTGCTCCAGCATGGGCTCCTCTCCATGGAGATAAAGGTGCTGACAGGAGCTGGCTCCAGCGCAAGCTCCCCTTGGGGTCACAGCCCCTTTTGGGCCACACCTACCTGCTCTGTCATGGGGTCCTCTGCAGGCTGCTGGGTCGGTGCCTGCTCCACTGTGGACCATCATGGGCTACAGAGGACAGCCTGCCTCACCATGGTCTTCACCGTGGTCTGCAAGGGAATCTCTGCTCTGGCACCTAGAGCACCTCTTCCTCCTTCTTCTTCACTGACCTTGGTGTCTGTGAGTTGTTTCTCGCACGTAGTCTCACTCCTCTCTCCTGGCTGCTGTTGTGCAGCAGTTTCTACACCTTCTTAAATATGTTATCCCAGAGGTGCCACCAACGTTGCTAATGGGCTCAGCCTTGGCCAGTGGCATGTCTGTCTTGGAGCCGGTTGGCACTGGCTGTGTTGGACATGGGGGAAGCTTCTGACAACCTCGCACGGAAACCACCCCTGTAGCTCCCCTACTACCAAAACCTTGCCATGTAAACCCAATAGTCTCCAATCTAGTTATTTGTGGTACTGGATACCTTATAAGCAGGGCAAGAAGCCATGCATGCCTCTTGTAGTACCCAGACAAGGCATAGTATCAGGCCCTACACCTGTAGCAATTCCTGTGACAGCACCAAGCGGTTCAGTTCTTCTGTAAAGTTTTTTCACTCCTTTAGCTGGTGAGAAGTTGAATGGCATTCAGGTCAACCCCACGAGCCAGCAGGAGATGAGGGAAAATGTGGAGAAAGTCTTACAGTTCGTGGCATCAAAAAAGATCCGCATGCATCAGACATCAGCAAAAGGTATGTACCCCTGGCGGTCACCACAGACGATTCTATCTGTTGAAGGCCTGTTTCTGTCTTTGTTTCATACTGGACAGATAATGGATTGGTTTGTGCATAGTTTTGGTTTTTTCCTCCTGTGGTTTAGTAACAAGTTTTGGGTCAAATGATACTTCGTTCTTCACTGCTTTTGGTAGCAGCACAGTGTACAGAACCAAAAGGCCTTTTGCCTGCTACTGAGCAGTCAGAAGATCAAGTAACGTTGAATGAGGAACATAGATTCAGAATATTTCACTAAAAGGACATATAAACCTGCTACTGTGAAATGAGACATGGGAAAAATATTTCTGGTACACTGGAAGCCTGTGATACTGTTTCACATAGCTTGTAAATAGGGAGGAGACCCAATATGCAAAATCACATGTCTATGGCGTGGTTTAGTCAGGTATTACAAGGTTTGCTGGTGGGGGTATAGATCTGTGGAGTAGAAGACAGGCCCTGATCCTTACTGTTTGCTGACTGTACTGGGAGGGAATGCAGTTCTGATTGTCTGTGGCCCTTCAGATGAGACATAGGCGAAAAATTCTGAGGTGGACTACATGGAGTGCACAGCTCTTGTTGTTAGCAGGAGAGTACAAGCTGTGACTTATTTTGTCTAATTTTTCAGATACTAAAGCAAATAACAGCCAGTCTCCATGCCTCTAGTGCTTATGATGTCTTTTTTTGAGGCTGCCTCTGATATTTGGAAACCTTCTCCCTATTATTTTAATGGACTTTGAGTATCCCAGTTGACTAAATTGTTTTGAGAAGTCCTAGTCTGAAAGAATGGCTGATCTTTGCAGTGAACTTGAGATCAATGTTTCGAGCTAGTGTGTATTTTGGGGGAAATGCATAGTGTGATGTTATTAAAACTGACCAGGTAACATTGGCAAGGTGCTCAAACAGTTTATGGTACAGGATGCGATGGCTAAAGAAATGCATTCCTGTTCTCTGGTCTTCAGTATTAAAAGAAAATGCATATTCCATGGGCTAATTGAAGTGACTGCTAGTACAGTGGTAGTCTTCAGTAACTGCTGTACTTTTCCAGTGAGCATTCAGTAATTATCATGTGCTGTCACGTAACTGACTGAATTGTTAGCTGGAAACGGTCATAGAAGGCAGGCCCAGGTCTAATCAGAGCATTTAAACTTGTGACCTGTAGGTGGCAGTCAGTTTCCTGCTCTGTACAAAACAAGCAGAGGTAAGCATCGGTGCTGTAATGCAGTCCTTTTTGCATAGTCCTCGTTTACTGGCATGGTCCCATTGGGTTTAATTTTATTCATGCTTGTTGGGCAGATACAGCTCTGGTAGGACTTCACGTTAATGGCATTTTCGCTATTTGCATTTTGCAGATATTGTTGATGGGAACTTGAAATCTATCATGAGGTTGATCCTGGCCTTAGCTGCTCACTTCAAACCAGGCTCTGGGAGAGCGATGAATCATAGCCCTGCTGGTATGGTGGGAAAGAGCTTGTCAGCATCGTCTGCCAGTCACAGGCCTCACTCAGCTGCTGCAGTGGCCCAAGGAGCAGTGGCTGCTTTGGCAGACGTTCGTCAAGATGTCTTGCAATCCGGCCGGGATGTTTTCTGGCACAGACAGAGGTAATAAATTTTCCCTGGTTATGTGAGGTCAGGGCATGTTAGCAGATGGACAGAATTTCTTTTAGAAAAGATGCCTCTTTCTCCTGATAATTCCTGGTGTAAGATATCTCTCCCATTGTGCAAACAAATAGAGACAATCTGCTGCTGTCTCACTGAAACCTAAATAAATAGTGGCCTAACAGAAGGGAGTACTGACCTAGCCTGGCTGCCTCATGATGAAGACTGCAAGTATCACAGGTTCTTTTCAGGTTTTACAGCAAAATGTAAACCTTGGCAGTGATAGGTTAGCGGTTGGACTCGATGATCTTAAGGGTCTTTTCCAACCTTAACGATTCTATGAGTCTATGAAAATAACTGCTGGATCTCTCTTATCTCACTGGAAAAGAACAGGTCTTCATGGCCAAGCCAGAGGGAACTCTGCTGCCTCATTTTCCCCATTTCATGCTGAGCACAGTGCCCTTCCTTGGTGCTGTCTACTTGGAGACATTCTCATTTAAAGTGAAACAAAAGTAAGGTATTAACTACAGGTACTCGTTACAGATCTGGGAGCAGTTACTTCCAGAATTGAGGCACTGAGCTTGTTGTACAAGTCCATTCTGTCTTCTCATTCCTGTTCACCTCAATGTTATGCTTACTGCTGTATAGGCAGATGCAGTGTTCTGTGCTGTTAATCAGCTGATGCAGCCTACCACATAAGCAGAGGAGTTCTGGTGATAATGAAGGGCAATGATCCATGTACAGAAGGAACGTGTTGTTCTGAAAAGCACATTTAACACTTGCAAAAGGTGTGATGTGGTTTATAATAGTAATAGTAGTGACATTTAAATGGAAGCCAGATGGTGGTCTATTGAAGGTTTAACTTACACAGCTGAAGGTCACTTGCCCATATTATATTGGCTCAAGGGAGTACCCATGAAGCAGTTTGGAAATTAGGTTGAAAAGTTATATTTTGTTGAAAAATTAAATGTTAAAGGTTTTTCATGAAAAGGCCTTGGGCCTGTTCTTTAGAACAGCCAGTCCTTGTGCTATTTGCAAATTCTGTTCTCTTCCTTGCCTTCCCAGAGCTTTTGTAGTTTTCTAGTCACAGAATTAGGGATGAGTTTAAAAGGGGAGGGCCTGTTTGCCTGTGTTTACCCTACACCAAGAAGATGGGATGGAGCTCCCTGAGAGAAGAACTTTCTTAATTGGCAGCTTTCTAGCTGTCTCCTCCTTCTTACCTTCCTTTCATTAGCTTTCCTACCCTACCTCTTGGAGACAAGAAGAATTTCTGCTCTTATCAGGTGAGGCTTCCCTTATTCTATGATTATTATCTCCAGAAATAGCAGCATGGATGAGGAAATTGAAAATCCCTGCTGGAGTGTCCGGGCGCTGGTGCAGCAGTATGAAGGACAGCAGAACATGCCATTGGAGTCCCGCTCTTCCAGGTAAGGAACTTTATTGCCAAGATATGTCTGCTTGTGGTCCTTTGTCTGACGTTCCCTAAAGTGCCCTTTCTTATCACTGTGATCTGGTTAGCTCTGATAGAAAAGAGATTCCCTGCATACAGTGTCCTGTCTGATCTGGAGAATGAAGCCTCAGAAACCAGCGTGAAGCAGTGGTTTACTGACATTTCTCCCATGGATAAAATTGATCACCTTCATGATGTCATCACATAGATAAGAGCTACCAACTTCCGAGTTAAAATTTTCTAAACCTCTGGAGTGTTCCTCAGGTTGGTCGGGGGAATAGAATTAGGAAAGACAGGGCTAAACACTTTACTGGGAACCTGAACGTACAGGTGGAGCCTTTAGAGGGAGTGCTGTCCTGAGGGATGCTGAAATGGAGTTTGTGGCTTGCTTCACAGAGAGGAAGGGGCAGAGTAGCTAGGGTACAAGGGATGAATATTTCAGAGCTGGTGGAAAAGATGTGGAGGAAAAGAACTTCAACCAACAAACCTCATGCCCTTTAGAGAGATGGACATGAGGGGGCATGTGGATTTGAACAGCAGTTACAGGAACACACCAGTCTTTAATCCGGATATATGGTCCTGGTGGGATCTGTAGCTGTGTCTTCATTGCCCTTGTGCCCTCGTCCATAATTTTTAACTGTCTCTAGATTTACAGTTATCTAATTTACCCTTCCATCCCCCAGACTTTTGCCTTCAATCTAAAGTGCAGCGTTTAATTATTTTACTGAAAAATATCCTGCATACTGCTGTGAAGCCTGAAAGTCAGAGTTCAGTATGGTTTCCCTTGGAGGTGACTTTCCCATTTGAAGCAGGACTTGGATCCTGATAAGTATATGCTCTGTGCTATAAACAGCCTGCAGCCTTGACTGCGGTTCTTAACTGCACAAGTTGGGCAGAGTCAAGCTGGTGCAAGTGGAAGCTTTCTAAGGAAATGAAAGGCAGGATTGGTTAGAATGGCAGCATACAAGAAGTTTCCAATAGGAGGTGCCACAGCTTGCAGCTGTGAACCTGAGCAGCGTGTGCCAGTTACAACACATTACAGTGGTGCCTTACAAGCTTGTCTTACCACCCCTTGCTTTGTGGCAGAAGTCAAAACCCTTTCCTGCAAAACTTGTGGAGGGGAGAGGGAAGACTTATGGCTCTGTTGTTTGTTTTCATGGATATAGGAGAGATGGTGTAGCTGAAGGGGCTTTTGAAGAAAAACTGTAGTACAGTGGAGGAGCTGATCCAGCATGGATAGCTTCATAGTAAACAATAGCCTTTCCCTTTTTCCCCAGAGAACAAGAAACTAGCTTGAAGCAAAGGACTGTGTAACTGAACAGTTTAGATCTCCCTCTGGATATGACGCTTTGCTCCATTTAATCTCTTCTGGAACAGACTAAGAGGGCAGAGCTGCATGGGCATAGCTGCAGCTCTCCTTGATTCAGGTTCCTGTCCCCAGTTTAAGCCCCAGCTGTGCTTTTCTTTGTCTCCTTGTCCTGCCTGGGCTGCTCCCTGAGAGTGCCTCAAGTAGCCCCCCCTCCCTGATTTGTGCAGGGGTGAGGAGGTTCATTTTTCCTAGGACAGATTGCCACTGACAGTTTCTCAGCAGGCAGGATGGCTCCACAAGATTTCTCAGGCCAGTTTTGATGCTCCATAGTAGAAAGAGGCTTCTGTGTATGTGAGAATTAAGGTTATCTGGCCCAACAGAGGAGGAAAAAATAAAATAGTTTGTATTTATCCCCGGAATTAGCTGTGTATCATTGTGAGGTTGTGTTTGTAAATACAGACATAAATATTTGGAAGAGTGTGGGCCATGTTAGCCAGTATTGGACCACTGCCTCCACATGATGTCAGTAGAGAGTGTACTTTTGAAGCTGTCATTCCAGGGGAGATGTAAAAATTCTTGGTCTCGGCAACAGGATTTTGTGGCTAATGTCACAGGACTTTGGTGTTGACTCTTGGACCGTGATTCCAGTAGGACAGCAAGTGAAATACGCTGCTCCCTCCACTCACTCTTCCGTTTTAAGGTAGCTGTAGTAACTTTATGTGTACCCTTCTACCCTTTAATGGACTGTCAGACAACTGCTGTTTGCTCATATGTGGCTGTATTTTGGTGGTGAGTGAAAATTTCTCTGCACATCCTAGGTAGCTTCCGGTTTTGTTTTTCACCATAATGTCATGAGTTCTTTTACCATATGGTAATGGTGGTATTATTGCTGATAGGATGTCATATGGTGAGCCTTTTTACGTATGTGATCAGTGACCTACCCAAAGAAACGGAGTAATCTGATCTCCAGCTCCTGGGGATGTTTTCTGCTGACACCAGGCTTCCTGATGAAAACAAGATGCTTGTTTCTCTTTCCTTCCAGAGAGAAATGTACTAGCTTAGTGATGAGAACTGGCTAGGAGAAACAAGCCACTTTTTTTGTTAGTGAGAAATGTGGTTATTAACTGTAGCCACCCCCTCCATCTAATTGTGCTGCTTTCGTATCTGTCCCAGGGCAACATCCCCTGCCTAACATCAGCTCATTTCTGCATTAAGTCTTCAGTAAGAGAGCTCACAGCCTGAATAACAGAATTCCCAGAGACAAAAGCTCTAATCAGCAAAGGCAATTGGAATGATTCATGGAAAATTTGCCAAAATCAGATAGATTGCCAGGCCACCGAACCCCTCACCCATCCACCTCCCTTTCCCCTCCCCTTCCACCGGCTTTCCCTCCCCCACTCCAAGCCAGGCATCTCAGAGAAAAGGCTCTGCCTTGCACAGCCTGTGTGACAGCAGGAGGGAGAGGGAGCTGGATATAGCAAGGAAGAGGAAGCCGTGCAGAGTGCTGAGAAGTGCTGCATGCCATCTTCCGAGACCGCATCCAAGCCTGGAAGAGCAGGGAACCTACTGCTTGCAGGAGCACCTTCTCTTGGCTGTTCGTTGGCATCTGCAGCAGGTGCTTGAAGTCTGAAGAGGGCAGAATGGGATGAGAAACACCACTGGCAATTCAGATCGCAGTCCTTGTGATGAAAACAACTGGGTGTGCAGCTGACCAAAATGCAGCAGCAAGAGACAACCTGAGAGGAAAACCAGCAAAAGCAAAACCCAGGCTGCAGAATTCCCTGACTCTGGAATCAAATACACGTGTGTGGGCTGCTGATCTGCCTTCTGATCGCAAAGACCCTGAGGGTTTTGGGTTTTTTTTTTTTGTTTGTTTCTGCTGTGAATCTTTCAGCTAATGTGAAGCGGTCTGGCTTGCAAATATTTATCCAGTAGTTTGACAGGAGGTGGCATCTTCTGCACTGAATTCTGAGCATGTGAAGAGACAAGGCATGTTTGTAGCCAGAATCCTGACGCTCCCCAGGAAACGGATTCTGTGAGGCGAAAGGTTAAAGTAGGATCATGGGAGGGAAGCAGGTCAAATGGTGAGCGATTGTTGCCATTGTCATTTGAAACAGCAGGGATGGGGTGTTTATTAAGATTATGAGAGTTCAGACTTATCACTGGGGCTGTTGCCCTAAAGTCTTGACTCTGCAGGCACTGGCAACTCTGGGACACAGTGGAGAAGGGATATGGGTTAAGAAACCAACTGGTAAAAGGAATGAAGTGGAACAGTTTGTATAATGAATCTGTCTTAAATAGCTTTAATTCCCAGGCACTTATTTCTGCATGCTTTAATCAAGAATTGTTATGTTCTTTAAAGAACAAATTACATCAGTGGATATTTCATAATCTAGTGGGTTTCGTGACTGATACAAAAACTGTAGAAATGTTTCCAGCATTAACTTTGTGGCATAATATATGAGGCAACCTGACCTGTGCTAGTGCTTCATCTGAGTGCATCTCAGTGTCTCTTTCACTGTTTGGCATGGTTTGAGAGGTGGTCACTTATGCCATGTGAACCCACGGGCCTTTTAAAATAGGGAAACTGCCCGTGAAGGGGAGTGTGGGTATTGGGATGTCTAAGCAATTATCTGTAAAACTGTCGGTGTTGTGGAGGCCTGTAGTGACCACTTAACCCCACCCCCCTGCCCCAGCTGAGAACCTTTGTATTTGCTTTGGGCTGTGGATCCAGTGCTGAGAGGATTGGACTTTGGAAGAGGGGAATTATATTTCCAGGCTCTGTATCACCTTTTTTTTGTCCCGCTCATTCTTTCCAGTTCCTTGCTCTTGCCCATCCCTCAGTTTCACCACCTTCTCACCCAACAGTTGCTCATACTGTTTTTCTAGGACAGCCCTCATTCTTCCATCTTTTGCATGGATGAGAAACCGCAATGCACTTCTCAGTGGCTTTATCAGGATGATGGCACATTCAGAGTATCAGCTGAGAAAATGCTGGGGGAATATTGACATCTGTTCCTAGGAGGAAGTAAAATCTCTCTCAGAGTTACCAGACATGTTGCATCAGCTTGGCTTCCTGTTTGTACCTGTGCTGTTTGAAAGTTTCCTTTCTTCTGACCCTTACTATATAATGCAAACCCAATAGTACTGTCTGGGCTCCTAAACAATTATTTTAGTTTATACTATGCACCCATTCAGTGACAAGCAGGAGCAAGGGGCTGGTTACAAATGTTGTATACAAAATGTGCCTAACAGGGGACTACTGTAATGGAGTTAGCCTTCCTGAAGATAATCTTTGAGCAAAGCTAGGTGGCCTGGACCCCTTTAACAGTCATGCACACCCTTTTTGAGCAGGGAAAACCCACATACTGTAGCTGTAAAAGATCCCCATTAGAAGGTGGTTATTCTTCAATTAATACCATTAGTAAGTTTCATTCATTTTTTCCTTTAACATGGTGAAAGTCTATTTAGTCTGGATCATTAAAACTAGACCGCTCGAAGGTCTGTAATATAAATGAGAAGTAGGCCAGCACTGGCTGTGGGAGTGGACCAGACAGGAGCTGCTAGCAAGTCATTTCCATCTCTATTGCAGTGCTTTTCTGATTCTGTGAGAGAGCTGTGCAGTATGTAGCAGCAGTGCTGGGAAGATGCGGAAGTCAAGCTGTCAAAGCTTTGTATTTTTCTAAACCTATATTACTTCCACACTGTTTTCTTTTTGTTCTGTCCTTTGTTTCTATGTTGGGGAGAATGAAAAATTAGCTCCTGCTCACACTTGTAAGGATTATTTCCTGTGACTTTAGAGGTACATTGAATGGGTCAGTGAGCTTCAGCCACCTTTTGATATTGTCTGGGTAATGCATTTAGGAAGAATTTCTGCAAAAAGATTGCTTGAATCTCACGGTCAGCCAAGATGGCTCCAGTGAAAATATGTGGGTACTTTCAAGAAATTTTAACCCAAGAACATGAGTGAGTGGTATCTGACTTTGAAAAACATTTTGCCCTTTTCAATTTCAAGTTAGTGAAGTGGTGCTTTTGGAAGCCAGAGTAGGAGATGAAGCAAGCCAGGGTGGCTTTTTGTTCAGCTTGCAGTATGAACATAAGGCTCACAGTAGATTGTTTCTGAGCAGATCTTCAGTAGAGTGTGGTCTTACCCCTGTGTGAGTGTATGTGAATTCTGTGGTGGCAGTGTCAAACTTGTATTCTGTTGAGGAAAATGAAGAGACACATAGTGCTACTTATCTGTTAGTCTGTTATGACACTGTGTACATGCCCAGTTTGGTTTTTTCACGCCTTCCCTAGTATGCAGATAATTCGTAGTTTCAACAAGCCTGCTTGTGCATTCAATTTTATCTTAGATGAGAATGATGTTGATCAGCACTAGAAGTAACTCTTTCTCCTTTCCTCTGCAGTCTTACATCACCGAGTCCTATCCATAGTGCAAAGAGTGAATCCACAGTAGCCCCATCAGAGGAGAAGGAAAGACTTGTGATCATCCACACTGAAGAAACAGAAACTAAAAGAGGTATCTTGCAGATAATGCTTTACAGCTCACACTTTCATTAGGATTTGCTTGTATCATAAACTTGCTGAAAATTTCTCCAGTGACAGAAATGAATTTAGAGAATGTGATGCTGAGTATCTGTTCACATAAAACTAAATCCAGAAACTTGTAACGCTACGATAATGCCACAATATGGCAATGTCTGTGAGGCTTGCAGAACAGTGCTTGGAAAATAAAGAGCTCTGGAGAAGGATTAAGGGCCATCTATAACTTTGATTGTAGGGTGAATACTTTTATCAGAGCCTCATTAGGCCGTGTTGAGAAAAATATTTAAAATTCCTTTAAAGAGTCCATGTGAGTTTATCAAGACCATGATGCATAACTTGACTTTGTGTGAGGGTCTGTGTTTACAGTACATCTGTACATAGATCGGGTGCCTCTTTGCAAGGAACTAAACACTTGTAGTGTTGTTGTGGTGTCTGCATTGAGAAGTCATTGCTGTATTGCCACAAATGCCCTGTGATGTGGTCAGTTTACACTTAAAATTTTCAAGCATATTGAAAGAAGGGTTTTCAAAGAAGTTCCTCAAGTGATTTTTTTGGTTTTGTTTCTTCTCAGGAATGCAGCCTAATAACAACTCTTTCTGGTTAGCATCCATACCAAAAGCAAATGACAGAGAAGCTCTCCTAGGAAATGCTTTGCTGCCTCAGCCAGTGGAGTCCTGCTTTAGTGCTACTTCAAAAGTATGTGACAGACTGTCTCAGCAGCTGAAGTAGCTGGCAGGCTGTGGCTGTTCCTTAATTTCTTAGCAGTACTGTGTCTGCTTGCTGCCCATATAGTTGAATATTGCAGATGCATGTCTGCAAGTGCACAGCAGCTTGCATTGGCCAATTTAACTTTTGGTGAACTAGCTAACAAGCACTCCTACAATTATTCCTCATCAAATCTCATCCCTTAAGGAAGAAAAAAGATCTACATTCCTGGGCCAGCCAGTGGATGATAGTTAACGACTGATCCAGCTTATGCTGTGGGGATCAGAAAAGGCATGCAAGGCTATGAAACTTGCTGTTGAGAGGAGTGTCTGTTTCAGAATTAGGTGTGTTGTCCACCTTGAGAAAGCCACGTTTTTCGACAAGTAGAAATACTCTTTAATGTTGCCTCCAGTGGGTCCTTGGTGCACCCTCTAACACTAAAACATGCTCTTCAAATCCCACAGCTGCTTTTTGGTGCAGTGCATTGTCCTCTGTGATGATTTGAAATGTCCACTACTGAGGAATCAGAGGCAGTAAGATCAATGAAGGAGAAGGATGCTTATCTTTGCTAAATGTTCATGCAGGAAGGCTTCCTTTGCATAAAGAATGAGGCATAAATCCATGAGATTAGACAAGATATCACACCTATAGCAACTCCCTTGATAACAGCTAGAATATACACTGGTTTGTTAGTGATAGCTATTGTGGACAGCAGGCAATTGTTGTGTGGTGCAATTCTTTTCTGGACTCCTCTGTCTGTCATGACCACATTCAGCTGCACTCTCTTCCAGAAGAGACAGAATCTCATTTCCAGCCTGAGTGGCAAGCAGGGAATTCTGGATCATATTTGGAGAATTCATGGGAGGAACAGCTTTTGGAACAACAGGATCATTTGGAAAAGGAAATGGAGGAAGCAAAGAAGATGATTTCAGGTTTGCAGGTAATAGATTTTCTTTTCAGGCAGTTGTTCTCTTCTACATGTGTTTCTTTTCCCACTAGCTGTAGCTGGAAGACAGGTGATCTTGCAACTGAGACACTGGTCTGGAACTTGAGAGTTGAGTAAGAGGCCTGGTTCAGTCGTGTCTCCAGGGTGACTATGCAAGAAGTTACTTGGTCTTTTGGGTCACCTCAGTTACAATAGGGACAGTGGCTCTTCCCTGTGTCTCATCCTGTGGGATGAGTCCCTTCAGGGAAGAGTTACTCAGGAATGAGGAAGTATTTCTGATAATGTGGGTAGTGTGTATTGGGGTATATTGGCTGCAGCCAGCAGAGACCTTATCCAGCAACAGAATGCTACTGACTAAGCACTCTGACATCTTTCTTGCAACGTTTAGGCTGTCTTAGCTCCTGCAATTACGATTTGGTGCTGGCCACCTTTTTCCAGAATAGAGAATGCCAATACCATCCTTTCCAATGTCCCAGATGCAACTTAAAATACAGCTGGATCCATCCACAGTCTTGCTTCGGGCAGGGTATGCCTGTCCCCCATCATGCTTAACCAAGCATGCTTAACCAAGAGAGCTTAGGGAAGAAGGGAGGATGGCTGCAACTTCCCCAGCCCCAGTATATATGCCAGGGTTTCAGATAAAGGATTTTAATATCTGTCTGTGCAATTCAGATACAACCTTTTCTTTCTCTTTGCTCAGGTCTCTCCAAAACCCGGTGTTGACATGATTTGAGGCTCTTATTCAGTAGGTAGGGAGAGAGAAGGATGTGGAGAGCAATGGGGGAAGATTATATTGCTATGAAGACTGAAGATCAGTGATACTCGCTAGTAGTAAATTAGGTGGACTGGGAGAGGGCAAAGGGCAGACTGAATGCAGGTAAAAACAGAACCACCACAGAGAATCTGAAACAAAGCGTATGTTTAGAAGGTGATTACATCTGTATTGTCTTTTGGTTGGAGTCCAGATCCTAGCTGGGTTCATTGGCTTGATGCCCTGTCCTGTGATGCTATGCTAACTTCTGTATGCGCTGTCACTGTGCAAAGCACGTACGTTATTGTGCAAAATGGTAAAGATGCAGCAGTGTTTTCCCACATGCTGGGACTGGGGCTCTCCTTCTTCACCAGGGCACTTAGCAGCCTGCACATTTTGTTAGCAGCCTGAGAGAATAGAGCACTCTTTTTGTGATTTGTGATCAGAAGTAATGCTGAGAGACAAGGAATGTCAGGAAATCAATCAAGATTCACAAAGCTGATCAGGGGTCACACAGGCTTACATCAGTCTTTCAGCAAGCTAGGCTGAACTGTAATATTTGGCACATTCTCTATTTATTTGTGGGACCTTTTCCTTGCTGCCCTGTTCCAGTCCCTCCATGACCAAATGACCCCCAGCCCAATGTGTTTGACTCTGCATTGGGAGCAGAGCCCCTGATCATATGGTAAAGACCCTGAACTCTCTCCGGAATATTCCTTTCTGTTTGTGCTGGGAACCATACTGGCTTTGAATTGTAAATATTTATGTGCCAGTAAACAAAGCAGAGATTGTGTGAGAAGCTAGGCAGCCAGGGCGGAGAGTGGGGTGTGGGTGGAGGGGCACTTTCCCTGTGGACAATGGGCAGGAAACAAAAGACTCAAAAAAAAAAAAAAAAAAATAAAATTCTCGGTTCACTGGTGAAATCCAGTTGCCCACTGGGAGCAGGGAGAGGCAGCACTGGAGAGACGGAGGGACTGGCCTGTCCCATTCCTCCAACCTTGGCCCCATGTTTCTGAAGGGTGAGCAGCTGACATTGCTGCCCTGTCTTCCCCTGGGGGTAGGAAGAGGCAGCTGATGTTGCTATCCAAGAAATCGGATTTGATTAATTGATTTTCCCCCTCTTGCTCAATACCTAAGAGCCTCCACTTCATGAGAGTTTGCAGTATCAGGGACCTGATATACGTATACTCCATAAGGCGCTAAAACCATGGTAGCTTTTTATGTTCCTGTGTGATTCCTGCTTGATTGTCCTGCTGGGAAGACTTTGGGATGCAGTCAGAAAACAATTTTCTGAAGAGCTTTTGCATTAACTGAATACAGATTGTTATTTGCTATTTGGCAGCTGTTGCAGCCCTTTGTGGAATATTCTGTCCTGGACCTTTGGTGGAAAATTCAGGCAGAACCTGACCTGTCAGCCTTGAAGTCTTTAGGGGCTAAACTGGAGTATTACTGCAAATGGGATGTTTTGGTTTTAGCCATGGAGTTAAAATAGAAATGAACTAGGAAGCTAACTGAAAGAAAGAGGCATGACTCTTTCCACTGTGTCCAGTTTTATGCAACATCCTGGCACGTACCAAGTGCACTAAGTCCTAGAAGTTAGAGATAGAAAGGTTAATGTAAAAACCATCAGCTAGAGAAAACCACTGTGGTATACCCTGCTGGACATCAGGCCTGGTCCTGCTAGTCACACTTCCTACAGTACATGCTTTTCCCTCTTTCAAGCTGGATGCAGTCTCCTGTGGGAATTCTGTCTTCTTCCTGCAGACATCGGGACTGCCTTGGAGCTGCTGAAGGAGTTAATACTGTGCTTCTAGTAGCCTTCCTTAAGCACAGGGCATAGCTTAAGATTTTCATTGTCTGTCTGGGTGAGGGCTCTTCCCTCACTTAGACAGCAGTTCTGAATGTGTCTCGATCTTGTCTAGTGTAGAACAGAAATAGGCTTCCCTGAACATCCTGTTTCTAAAATCTTTTGTAGATGTGTGGTTAGGAGAACGGCTTCTTTCAGCAGGGGACACTTCAGTCTCATCCCAGAAGAGAAGCCTTACAACATAAACCTGGTTCAGCCTCAGCTTTAGACTTCAAATCTGTTATTGTGGTGAAGGCTACCCGTGGACTGAAGCCTGAGACAGATTTCAATCCCTGAAAACCTGAGTTGTCCTTGTTTGGTGCCTTTCTGTGGGGAAGAGTACTGGCTAACAGATGTCTCTGGGATAGCTTTTTCAGAGGATATATCATCTTGTTAATTCCTCAAAAATTCTACTAATTTTTGAGGGGAATAAGGAGAAATGGAAAATGAAACTGTTAGGACACTTGATATGAATGACTGTGTGCCAGAGCGGCAGCTAGCGTACTTTCCTTTGAAACCCCTGAAGAGGAGATTTTTTTCTTCATCTTTCCAGGCTTTGTTGCTCAATGGGTCTTTACCTGAGGATGAGCAGGAAGGGTCCTTTGAACTCTGTGAACATGGAGCCTGCCACGAAGAGCAGCTGGTGAGCACATTGCTGTACCTACGTTTTTCTGATCAAGATGTCCTTTGCACTCTTCTGCCACAGGCAGGTGTCTTGCACAAGAGTAACCATGGTATTTTACATTCAGATCATAATCCGAAGTCGCCTGGACCAAAGTGTGGAAGAAAATCAAGACCTAAAGGTTAGAGGGAGGCAGATGAAAGGGAAAGAGAGGTTTTGGATCAAGACATCTTTGCAGACTCTGCTCTATTTGGTTATTTTGGGGGGGGGAGGTGAGCGGGGAGTGGAGAAGACAACAGATGGCATGGGGGATATATTGTGGTAGGGCTCCAATTCTGTTCCCGTATTCTGCCTCATGCCAATGTTAGTAAAGTCAGTTGTTGGTAAAACAAATATCTAAATATTACTGGAATTTAAATGACCCCTGAAACAGATTTTTTTTTCCCTCTATGCTCCTAAAGCTGGAGAGATCCAGGTTGTACTAGCTTCTTAAAACTTTATCCAGGGCAGCTCTTAAGTTTGTAACCATGTCTGAATATAAACAATCTTTCAAGTAGGAAATAAATGCAGCTAAGAACCTGCTTTGTCAAGCCTGCCTTAGTTCAGCTTTCTGCTGGTGCTGGCTCCAGGACCAGTTCTGATGCTGGGAGAGAAGTATTTGACATAGCCCTGAAGGACAGACCTGGGGGAGTAGGCAATCTTTTTCTCTCATGGCTTTAATAGCAGGGGCTTAGGGAGCTGCTCAACTGTTTTGCCATGTTTATAACTCATCAAAATGGCTCAGGGCCTGACATACTCTTTGATCTGTGGGAAAAGGTAGGATGTGCTTTCTTCTGAAGCAGGTGTCTGGGGACAGAGAGCACTGACTTTGTTTGATTCTGAAGGAGTGACAAGATGCCATTTAATCAAACTGTGTTGAATTTACAGAAAGAGTTATTGAAATACAAACAAGAAGCTCGAAACCTACAGGGAATAAAGGTGAGGAAAGGGGCACTTCATCAAATATAAATAGTAAAAGCTTTAGAGTTTGCTGCAGCTCATGAGTAGGGCCAGTGGCAGCCATACACCTCTGAGGAATCTCAGATTGTGGAGGGAATTGTATTAGGGGACTTGGAGGTGGGGGATCCTATGGTCTGTTTCTGGCTCTGGGGAGGGACAGCAGTTAAGGCAGGCACAAGGAGTTAGGTCTCCTGGGTTCTGTTTCTGTCTGTAGGATTGAGGTCAAATGTCCTCTTTATTGTCTGTTTCCCCTAAACAAAATATGAGGTACAGGATGCCTGCTTGGCATGCTTCCCCCTCCCCGCCCCCCATCTTGGGGTACACACAGTAGGGTTGGCCCAGTGAACTCATTCTTGGCAGCAGAGAGAATAGAGCATGGGGATATCCTTGTCCTCTTCAGCTGCAGCATTTTTCACAACTTTGGCTCCTGTTTGCTCAGTTTGTCCCTCTGGAGTTCTGAAAACTATTAATCTACTCCTGAGCAGAGTTATATTTAGAGCTGCCTGTCAGGCTCCTGTGACGGAAGAAACAGCAGTAGCTGTCCAAGGTAGAGCTTTCGGCTTCTGGATAACACTGAGTGAAAGGCACAGAATTAGTCCTGACTTTGGCCTCTTCAGGGAGGATTTTATTGCACAACTAGGTCACACTGAGAGCTTAGGTTTCCTTGTGTCCTTGGCTGGTGGTGGCCTCTTTCTGCCCTCTGGATGCTGCAGACACATGGCGGGAGACATTAGCCGTAGGCCACTGAAAAGACCCTCCAAAGACACTGCTGTTTTCTTCCATAAGAGCAAATTGTCAGGACACTTCTGGAGCAGGAAGTTCAGGTAGAAGCACAGAAATCTCTCTGTCCCAGATGGCTAGAATGTTGACAGGGAAATCACTTTTGGGTAAGAGAAAGGCAGAAGGGCTAAAAGCCCATTGGGCAGATGTGTATATACCTCCTGCTCTCTTGGGCCCTTGGCAACACTTCAGCCCTGTGAGTGGCCCCACTGTGTTATGGCCACTGGTCTAGGTCACTCACTTCCCAGGGAAGGGTCTCTGCCTCTGCCTTGCACCTTCCTACAGATAACATCTTTTCCTAGGATGCTTTACAGCAAAGACTGATTCAACAGGATGCTTCAGTTCTTCAGCTAAAGCAGGAACTGCTGAGAGCAAACATGGACAAGGAGGAATTACACAATCAGAACGTGAGTCACTGTGCTGCTGAGGGTTAGATTATTTTAGGAGTTTGGTGGCCCTGAGGGCTCCAGCAGCCTCAGGGTGGAGTTGGTGGTTGCAGCAGAGTTCTTGGGATCGTGGGATAGTGAACGACCAGTCAAAGGTCTCTGCATAGTAAAAACTGCACACAGTCTACTAGCCATCTGTGAGACTCGCTGGAGTTTCCCGTTCTTCACTACCACTTCCTGTCCTCTGAGACCTTCAACTGAAACAGGAAGGGGCTTCCCATTATGTTTTCAGTACAGTTGAATGCCTCCTTCCTCATTGTGCTCCCTGGGTTAGCAAGTGCACTTTGACAGGTGGAGATGCCAGGTACAGCGTCTCGCCAGAGAAGGGCAAGGAAGGAACTGTCCTGTCCAAAAGGTTGCCACCCTTAGACACCAGCTCCCTTGAACTGTGCAGATATTTGGTCTCAGGTCACCCTTTAGCACAAGGGGCAAAGAGGTTGTTGCCAACTCTCCAGGAATACCTACCTCACACGTACGTGTTACTTGGGAAAAGAGACTAACACCCACCTTGCTACAACCTCCTTTCAGGGAGTTGTAGAGAGCGATAAGGTCTCCCCTCAGCCTCCTCCAGGCTAAACAATCCCTAATTCCCTTAGCTGTTCCTCATTAGACTTGTTCTCCAGACCCTTCCCCAGCTTCGTTGCCCTTCTCTGGACACACTCCAGCACCTCAATGTCCTTCTTGTACTGAGGAGCACAAAACTGAACCCAGCATTTGAGGTGCGGCCTCACCAGTGCCGAGCACAGGGCCACAATCACTTCCCTAATCCTGCTGGCTACACTATTGCTGATGCAAGCCAGGTTGCTGTTGGTGTTCTTGGTAACTTGTGACAGGATGAGAGGAAATAGCCTCAAGTTGCATTGGGGGAAGCTTAGATTGGATTTTAGGAAAAACGTCTTCACTGGAAGAGTGGACAGGCATTGGCACAGGCTGCCCAGAGAGGTGGTGGAGTCACCATCCCTGGAGGTGTTAAAAAAAAAATGTGTAGACGTGGCACTTCAGGGCATGGTTTAGGAGGGATGGTAGCATTGGGTTGACGGTTGGACTTGATGATCTTAGAGGTCTTTCCAACGTTAATGATTCTATGATTTCTGCAGGTTGACCTTCAGAGGAAGGTTGAAGAGAGAAACCGGCTACTGGCAGAATACAAAGTAATGGAATCTCCCTTCACTGGAGGCTTTGCTGGGGGCAGCATCTGGTGGTTCTTCTGTTTTTGGAGCATGACTGCAGTCACCTCTAGGAATGGCACTGTGGATAGTTAATCAGTTGTGATAGCCATGGATGTTTGTAATGAGATGGGGGGATCAGATGTTTTGTGTTCTGCCCACAGCTTTTTATAGTAGATCTTTAATTGTCATAGTTTTTCTGTGATGGCTTGCTGAGTATCTAACACTTGTGCAGAAACCTGTCAGGTTAGGTTGGGTCACCTGATTGTCCACTGATCCCTCAGGAATCTGTTTTCTCTGGGACAGTTGTCTGGCCTCAGTAGTGGATCTCTTCTTGTCAAGGGGATCCCAGGCAACAATAACCTGACCCATCTTTTCAAAAAAAGCTTTGACACTGAGTTCTAACATCTAGCTAGAAGTACATGCATTGTGTAAGTCAGCCTGTAGAGGAACCTGGTCCAGGCAGACAATATAACCTTTCCTGCCATGGGAAGATGATAGTGAGCCTTACTCACTGCCCTGTTGATTCTCCTGATTACCATGTTGCAGAAAGAGCTGGGCCAGAAGGATCGGCACTTACAGCAGCATCAGACCAAACTGGATGAAATGCTTAGGCAGCTTTCTGAGGCCAGCTACCAACAGGTATGGAGCAGGTGGGCTGCACTGAGGCCCTGAGAGGTGGCTCTTACTTTAGTGGCTCAGTTTGTGCTGATTCTTCTACTCCCCTCACAGGTGGACTTGGAGCGGGAGCTGGAGCACAAAGAGGCCCTGCTAGCTCACTGCATGAAGAGAGAAGCTGAAGAGGTATGGGAAGCCTTGGTCTATACATGACTATTGGTGTGATGTTTCTGTCCAGCACCTTCTAGCCACCTATCTCCGAAATCATCCACTTCATCCCAGAGAGGCCTGGCTTTGCAATCTCATTGTCGGTGCCCTAACCAAGGCAGCGAGACTCCACAAAGCATCCAGCTTACCAGAGCTCTCAGCAGTGAGCACTCTGGCTTAGCCTCTTGTATCAAAATCCTAAGGGATGAAACGGGAGTGAGTGGAAGCCAGAGATTCTTGGCTTCTAGCTTCAGCCCTGACTCTGACTAATGGGTTAGACTAGGGCATAGCTTCTTATCTCATTTTCCTGTTGACCCTGTTATTGAGCACTTGGAACTGTCTTGGTGGAAAGAGTGCCAGCCCCAGTATCTGTCCCTGCCTAGTGCCACTTGAACATTGTGCTCACAAGAGCTTGCAGACCCCTCTGACCTTCCTGTCTGCCTCTTTCTGCACCTGTATGTGAGGAATCATGTTTGTATTCTGACCTATAGGACTGCCTGTATTTACTTGGTAGAAGATGAGTTATATCACTGATGTGGAAAGTTTTTATGTCCTCTCATAATTCTGAAGGTAGCAAATTGGGATCTTTGGGGAGGTTCTAACACTTATATTCCTAGCGGCACATGCATCTTCCCCTGAACAGGTGATGGCTTACAGTGCTCATAGTGCTCAGAGCAATGGCTTCCTCCAGTCAGCAGGAAAAGGAGCTGCTCCCACAGTCCACCGAGGGGTAAGTGCACCTCAGGGATATTTTCTCAGCCAGATGCAGATGAGGGCTCCACATATTCCGGAACCTATTATCCTGTTAAAAGATATTTCTTTTTTCTAAGACCTGTGGCTTTAGATGCGAAGAAAGCAGCCTGGAGTTAGTCTGACTGACTTGTGGTCTCTTGGGCAGACAAATGACTTGCAGTTGGTTCGTGATGCCCTTCGCAGCCTCAGGAACAGTTTCAGTGGCCATGATCCACAGCACCACACCATTGACAGCCTGGAGCAGGGCATCTCCAGCCTGATGGAACGGCTGTACCGCATGGAAACACAGAAGAGGCAAGAGAGAAGGGTAATGGCCTCCTAGAACACTTGGCTTTTAAATTCTGCCCCTCACACATGATCCAAAGTAAATCAGCAATGAGAGCTCTAACTAGGAAGTGACACTTTGTTCTCACTCTTTTGGCTTTGCACCCTAGATCTGGGGGAAATCACCGGCAAGCAGAACAACAGATGAGTGTAGAGACTCCTGGCCTCCCAAATCCAGTAAGTGCCTTTCAGCTCCTGCCCTCCCACTGTCAAATTAACTGCTCAGGTTTCCTGGCCAGAGTCCAGGGTATAGCATCCCCTTTGGAATCTGCCACCTCCAGCTTCTTATTCCCTTTACCAGAGCTTGCTTTCCTCCCTTTAGTTATTTGCTGTACAGATTAAACTTCACTGCAAAGGAAAGAGGGCAGAGACAACCTATGGCTGCTTGTCTGTAAAGCACTATCACAGTGAGGGTCGGTCTGGGCCACTTCGGTAGTACTGCAGTGTAACTATGACAATTACCCTTGGGATGAGTGGGAAATAATATGTTATGTTAGCTTTCCTGCTGGTTTGCACCACCTAGTGGACACAGACAACTGTTCAGTTGCTTCCTCCCCTGTTCCTCCCGCAGAGTCTAGCTCCCTTCATATACGCACAGCCCTTTCTGACACCATGCTTCCTGGCTCTAGCCTCAGAAGCTTCACGTTTGCTTTTCATCATGAAGGCTATTTTTGGTTGTCAATGAAGGCTATGTTGGTTGTAAATGTCACCTAGAAAGCCTGTGACGTTATAGGGGATCGTAGATACTGGGGAAAGACAGAGGCCCCCCCACCTTTCAGTTGCATTGTAGCTGGGTCCAGCTGCAGGGTAACCTGAAAGTACAAGATGCAGAGGAATGTAGGAGAGGAACTCAGAAGCCTGAAGTGGGTTGTGGGGAGGATTTGCTGGGTTCTTCCTCCTCTCCCATAAACTGCAGTTTTCAGACCAGCCAGGGTCATGCGTTTTCTGCGTGCAGACGGTACCTGTCCCTTTAGCAGACTGCATCCCCCTCCACTGCAGCAGGGAAATTGAGTTGTGCAGCCACAAGTGTAGAATGCCTTGGGTGTAAAGACCTCTAAGAGGTGGCTCCAAAGACTTCTTAAATTAGGAAGCCTTGGAATGGGTCTCTATAATATTTTCTGCATGGTAGGAATCTTAAAACTGTAGAGTCACTCACTGTGAACCTTCCTGTGCTTCAGCTTTTGGCACAGCGCATTGCAGGGAAATGGGAAACAAGGCAGTAACCAGAGAGAGGGAAGCAAAAATGAGCAAAGAAAAATCCATGCACAGACACCCATCTGGCCAACTAGAATGGGAAGATGGGGAGGAGACAGGTAACCTTTTGCCTTGATGTTGTGCTTTGGTACTGATACGGTAATTTTCTTCTACAGAAAGGTTCTCCTGTCACTGTTCAGGTAGTGAATAGAGCATTGGTGGAGTAGATGGTGGCAGCAAGCCCTTCTGTGGATGGGAAAGTAATCCTGGAGGATGGTGCTAGGCAAATCTTCCATGCTAACACAGTTGGATGGTGACCCTACCTTAAAATGCAAAGTTTTCCAGTAAGCAGGGCAATACCTGGTCCTTCCCAACAGGGGTGATTAGCCACTCTCATAAGACTCTCTTCCCCTCACCAGATTCTCTGCTGTGATGGCAAATTTGATGAGACCACCCCTTTTGTCTTCTGTTGTGGCAGGAGACAGGCTGTTGTTCCCCAGTGATTGTGCTCCTTTTGTTTTGCAGAACTGCCTCATTCTCACAGCACACCGGTGATGAGCACCAGTGCCTGCACCAAAGTGTTGTACTTCACTGACCGCTCCCTCACACCTTTCATGGTCAACATACCAAAGAGGTGAGGTCTGGCTGACACTGCTGACATTGATGTGGGAGGTGCTTGTTTCCCTTAATGCATTAGTCTGATGTGCAGATATGGTCACCACTAGCACAGGTTTGCTGTGCAATAACTTAGGTGTTGGATTTCATAACATTGTCTGTGGAAAATTGCCTAAAGCAGTCCCCTAGCTGATGCATTTGTTTTAGAGCCCTAAGAGATTCACCTCTCTCTTATTAACTTCCAAGAGCAAGAGAAAGGAGCCAAGCAGTTTTATTGTGGCATGTAGTGCAGGATGCTCTGTGAAAACAACTATGGTGGTCAGTGCAATGGAGGCTGTTCTGAGGTGGTTCTTAGTAAATCAGAAGGCAGTTCTTCCTCTGAAGAGGACCTTGGGGTTGACAGGTGTGTTCTTGGAGGGGCACACTCTTCAAATCCCTGTGGCCATGGTGCCTCATGCCTAGCTAGACTTGAACTGTGTCTCTGCACGCCATATAGTAACACTTGAGCTAAATCCAGTAATGGCATACCATGCAGTAGTGTCGAACTCTTCCCTTGCAGGTTAGGGGAAGTGACTCTGAAGGATTTTAAGGTAGCTATTGATCGTGAAGGAACCCACCGGTACCACTTCAAAGCCCTGGATCCAGAATTTGGCACAGTCAAGGAGGAGGTAAGGGTGGAATTTAGCAATCAGCTGCTTTGGGTTCTGTCTTACCACACAACCCTGGAGACTGTGGTCTCCTTACTTCTAAACTAATGAAATCTTGGAACTTGCTCCCGAACAGACGGTCTGTTTTCACAACTGCAGATTAAGCTCCTCTTGTAAGGTCCTAAAATGGGATGTTTTCATCCCCAGCCATAGCAATTACATGAATGTGATTCAGTTGCCTGGGGGCTACAAAGCCCCTTGCGCAAAGAGCTTGCTATTGGCAAAGACAGTCTGTTACAGAGCTGGGACACTGGGCAAAAACCAGGACTATACTTGAAGCCTTTCAAGTGGCTTTATAAAACCTGCTGCAACCTGAGACACATTTAATGCAAATGTGGTTTATCCAGAAAACATTCTCCTACTTTCTCTTTAAAGGTTTTTCAGAGATAACTTTGTGGCATCTTTTCCTTTGTGTACTCCATTACAGCCTTGTTTGTTTATGTTGGCGTGGATTGGATTCATTAAAGGTTATTGGGATAGTTCCTGTTTCACAGATTAAGACAAGTGCAAAGGGTTACCCTCTTGGGGAGCAGTCAGCTGACAAGGTACTTGTTCTGCAGAAACAGCTGGAGATTGTAGAGTAAATCAAAAAAGGCATGTTTCCTGTCTCTATTTTCCCTTTCCTGTCAAGAACATGCCAATAATAATCTTGATGGTTACTGGTTAAAGAAAGGGCCTAATCTGTGGTTTTTTTTACCTAAAACCTCAAGAGTTTACTCAGACATGTGAATGATGGATGAAGTGCATGTTCTCTGGGCTGCGTAGTGAAATCTGAGCTGGGATCTCTGACTTGATGCCTGCCTCTTATGCTACTGGCACTGTAGAAAAGTGGTGTCCAGACTCCAGAAATGACTGGACTGACTTTTTTTTTCTTTGTAGGTGTTCCATGATGATGACATCATTCCTGGTTGGGAGGGGAAAATTGTGGCCTGGGTGGAAGAAGACCATGGGGAGAATTAATCAAGCTTTTAAGTCTTGTCACTATGGAAACCTGTAACTGGCTGCTTAGCTCAAAGAATGACCAAAAAGCATGTGTGCTGGAAGGAGTCCAATTTAAGCTGCCAAAAAAGAGGGCTTCTCTGCAAACGACGGGTAATGTGTGTTGTATGCACGGATGCCTGGCATCTGACTTTCCGTGGCCAAACGCGGACAGTGTTCCGAGACTGAAATGACAGGTCTGTGGGAAAGAAACACCTTGCTTTGTCCCGTCAGCTAAGCCCTGAAGGCCTTAATGATGCATTGTTCCCTTCCCCTTCTTCATTCCTGCAATATGTGCTGCAGACTGTGATCTGGGCATTTCAAGTTTGGTTTCTTGTAGGTAGTATTACATAAATCTACACTGATGGCAAAAATGTGAAGCTTTGCCTTCATGAGTCAGAAGAAGCCACCAGATTATGCGAGCTGAAGGTGTGACCAACTTTGGTCCTGGACTTGTACGTGTTGCAGGAGCAGAGTGAACTTTCTGGACATTCCAGAATGACAGTATAGAAATCTGACCTGGGGAGGGAAGATAGCCTTCTGGAGGTTTTACGCATGTTCTAAAGCAAAGATCACCAGCTTGGCAAAGCTCCCTTTCTCCCAAACTCAGACTTCCATTTCCTAGGCCTGCTTTTCCCACTTTCTCTGCAAAGCTGTACTCACTTCTGAGGCCCTCTGGGTTTGCTTGGTTGCCATGGGGACTGTGGGATCTTGGTGCTTGCTTATTTGCTGAAGGATTTCATTTGTGGGGGAGCTGAAATCAGCTGATTTCCTGAGGTACTTACAACCCCTCTCCTTGCTGAGCCTCTTTCCCTGCACTCCTGCCCTCTCCTCTTTCAGCAAGGCAGACAGTTAGTCACCTCCTGTGCACAGGCATCACTGTGTGCTGCTGTCCATTCATTATCAGGGCCACCAAACACTTAGCCACACCAGCAGGATAAATCCCGTCAGTTACACCACCAGTTCCTGGTATGCCTGAAGGATCAGGAAATAAATGACTGCTTGGGAAAGAACAAGCCCTAAAATCCTTTAGGATGGGTTTTTCTTTTTTGTTTTATGGGATTTGTTTGTTTGTTTCTGCATTGCCTGTCTCTGCCCTTCTGCTGCCAGTCAGCTGTACTTCCAGAGTGCTGGCTGCGATGTGCAGCAGACACTGTCAAGGTCAAACAGCAAGTCAAGGCTCTACTCATTCTTGGTACATGTCGCCCTTCCGTGGACTACCTGTGTGTCTGTGCTGTGCGTGAGGCTGAACCTGAGAGGGTGAACCTGGTTTTACTGTTTTATATTAACATGTCCTTTTGAAAACATGTTCCTGTTCCTGGAATTATTTTGTACCGGTTTACATTTGTCTGAGGACTGTGGATATTTTTATACTAGTGCAAGTACTTTCTGTATATTTCTGCACGCATTATACTGTGTTTTACGCATTTTCTAGTGGATGCTGAGATGTTTTGTATTGTCTCCTGTTAACACAGCACTGGGCTCATAACTTGATTTTACTATGGAAATCCAGCTAGTTCCTACTGGGTTTTATATTTTTGCCAGCTTTGATAGGCACCAAGGATATTATTTATTTTCTCACTGCTTCGCTGTCCAGGAAGTAACTCGAGGCTCTTACGTGGCACTGTGCCACATTGGCACAACTCAACATACCTCCTGTTCTGGACAATTGGTTATGGTGACTTTCTCCTTACAAACAGCAGTAGAAGAGTTCCTCAATGAACAAGTTCATCAATGGGCTACAGGGGGGGAATAAATCTCCTTTGGAAAAGAAACAAATATTTTCTTCTTCCCTGGAAATAGTTTCTCGTTGCATGATCTCTAGTGGTTTGGTAAAGAGAGCGTGGGGTTGTTATACAGAAATCAACTGTATTTGAATTGCAAATTTTTCTCAAGTGTTTATTTCTTCAGGTTTTACTCATGAATTTTACTTCAGCAAGAGCCACGCACCCAGGCTAGAATTTTATGGAGAAAATTAAGACAGTTTTCAAGGTCTGTAGTTGCCAGTTCCATATCCTTCTCTGCCACTCAAAGATGAGCAGTTTGTTTTTGGAGTATTGAAGACACAGGAGGCTGTTAATATGTTCAGAGCTTCTAATGGATAAGGCTTCAATCCAGCCTTGCCCTAGCTATCCAGTTTTCCCATGAAGAAAATAGTTGTTAACTAACACAGAAAACAGCCTGTTGTTCTTAGATCAATTCAGATAACTAGCCGTGGTCACATTTAATATGCTTACTGCCACCAAAGAGCCAAGAACTGAACCCTGTATGGAAACACGATCTCCAGAGCAACAATGGGCTGTATTTGGGAAGGAGCAAGACTGGACAAAAAGCTTGCTTTTGGGGGCTGGCAGTCATGTACCTTTCATCCATGCTAACACCACCTGTAAGCTAGGACAAAAGAAGACATCCCCTGAGACGGACCGGATAGCAGTGCTCTGTTCTTGGGTTCCTATATGGAGCTCCCCTCTGTGATAGCAAAGGTAGAATTGCTGCAATTGCTGTCACTGAAGCTGAAGGGCTGCTGCTCTGATGAGCTGTATCCCACAGCAGTTTGGGTTCAGCTTTATTTCTCTACTCATACTGCAGCCTTCTTCAGACTTTTTACCTTTGCATGATAGACAGAAAGGGGTCTGGAGGAGGTAAGGAATATTAGGCATGGGGATAAGAGGTATCAGGTGGAAAAGGCAGTGGCCAGGTGTGTCTTTCTGATAAAAGCAAAAGATGTTGCTTTTAAATCAGTTTGGCACTGCTCTAACACTGGGGATGCGCTCTTAATACCATATCCCGGACTTGTATTTTTCACTTTCTTGAATCTTTATTTCTTTCAAACTTTCTTCAAAGTTACTTTCCTATTCCTATACTTGTAACTTACATATGTAACATACATGCTATGTGTAAAATTCTATTTTCATAGAAACTCTGATGTTTGCATTTGTCACTTAGGGCAGTTATTCTAACACCTGTTCTGTAGGAAGGTGGGGTTTCATCTGTACATCTAAACCAGACATTACCTGACTGGATAAGCCTAGGATTAGTGGACCAAACAGTTATCTTAATAAAATGGGGTTTGCAAACTTGAGTCTGTTCAGTGCTACTGAAGGGGAAGATGGCTTTGACATGAGAATGCATGGGTAGGGTTACAGCACATAAATCACTTGGGGTGCTTACGGTTAGCCTCCCATTGGTCCTAGAGAAAACCTTTTCTATCACTTAACCACAATGTTTTAGGAAAGCTTGTGTTTTCTGAGACTTGGGAGACTTAGAATCACATGCACTGCAGAGCAGGCTCAGAGTGTTAGTAAAATCTACATTTACTTTTAAAATTGGTATGAACAATAAAAAAATCAAAACACAAGCTCTGCTCAGGTACCTGGGTGATAGCAAATTTTACTGCTTCCACCACCAGAGTTGTGTAAAGTGCTGCAACTGGCTGAGCTCAGTCAAGGCCAGTCCCATACACTTAGGAGCAGCCGCTCCTAAATCATTTAGCATGGCTAAAACAGCAGCAATGCCCGTGATGGGATTTTACTGCATATGGTGCTAGCCACCTAAGCCCTCTGCCCCTGAGCTTTCCAACCCCCTGAGAAAACTCCGTTCCTTCCAAAGCATGGGGGAAGTCTTTGGGGGAGCCTGTGCTGCTGGCTCCCCGGCAGAAGCTATCATCACAACAGCTCCATGGAATACCTTCTGGATTCACGTGTCCCCATATTGAACTGGGACCTGGCTTTAAACCTGGGCCGTGTGATAGCGACCAGGAGAAACCCAGAGGGGCCGTTGCAGTATCGGGTGGGTATTCCACGAAGATACGATGTATCGCTTTGGCAACAGCCCGATTTTCTGACTCTGGGCGAGTTCCCGTCGCTGACGTGAGCCCTCCACCTACCGGGCTCCTCCACCCGCTGCCGCGGGAGCGCCGGGCCGCGCCGGCGTGCGGCACCACGCGGAGCGCCTGTCCCCGCGGAGCCTCCGGCAGCCCTGCTCTCCGCGGGGGCACAGCGGGCCCGCTATGCGCCGCGGCCGTGGGGCAGAGAGCGGGCGGCCGCCGGGGCCGTCCCCCCGGTAGCCCGCTGCCCGGGCCGGGCTCCCAGTGCCTCTGCAGCCCCCGCACCGCTCCCGTCCGTCCCGCCGCTGCGCAGTGCGGCCCCGCAGGCCTCCCGCCGCCATTACACGACGACCCCGCCCACCATCTCTCCGCCGCGCTTTACGGCAGCGCGGCAGTGTCGTGCGGCGCCGTGCCCGGACGGAGGAGGTCACCGAGCGGTGGCGGCGGCGCGGCGCGGCGCGGCTCCGGCTCCGGCATGTGGCGGGTGTTGGCGCGACGCGTGGCCTGGGGCGCGGCGGGAGTCCCTGGTCTGGTGCGGAGCTGCCGAGCGCTCAGTGCCGCTGGGGCCGCGGTGGGGGCCGGGGCTGTGCCGCTGGGCCGCGGCCCAGCGTGGGGCGGCTCCATGCACCGGCCTGGCGGGCTCCTGCCGCCTCCCGCGGGGCCCCGGCTCGTCCCCTGCCGCTGCTGCAGCCTCCCAGCACACCAGAAGGTGAGCGGCCCCCTTCGCCTCCCGTCCCAGGCAGCCCTAGTGCCCCCCCCGCCGGTGTTCGTGCCCCTGTAGCTGCTGGGGACCCCTGGAGGGCAGGCTCGCGTTCTTCCCGCTGCCTCGGGGGCAGCCCCTTCGCTTTCTCTTTTCGGGTCTTGCTTCCCCTCACCGGACAGCTCAGTTTCCCCCGAGGAACCGCAGGTCTCTTCCTGCTGCCGCGGTTCTCGTACCCTTGCCGCCACCCTGCCCGCAGCCTCTGTGCCGCCGTTGGGCACCACCTCCTCCACCACTAGTCCTTTCCCCTGTACCTCTCTTCGTCCCCTGGCGTAGCTCCTCCCTTTTTTGGTCAGCTCCATCTCAGCACCCCAGTGCTGGTTTGCCCAGGGGTCTTACCAGCAGTCCTGACCTGCTAGGGATTTGCAGAGAGGCTGTTTTGTGCCCCCCTGTCCCAGCCTGTACTGGGGATCAGCCTCTGCCCTGTGTGTGGGGTTCCTACTGTCAGGGCTGTCTGGGTTGTAACATTACCCTATTTCTCACAGGTGGCCTTGCCAGCTCTGTCCCCCACAATGCAGATGGGCACCATTGCGCGCTGGGAAAAGAAGGAGGGTGACAAGATTGGTGAAGGGGAGCTCATAGCAGAGGTATCCTGGGGGCACAGGCTGTGCTGCATTTCTGATGAGCTGCATGTGTATCCTGGGTTCTGTTCTTGGTTGCTCTCACTTGAATGCAGATCTTGGGTTTGAGATCACAGATCCCGACAGTTGCTGTTGGGAACAAGTGGCTAACAGCCTTTCAAAGCTGGTTGCTGCTTTTCCTCTTTCTGAGTAGGAGCAGCACTTAACCTGGTGGAGAGCATGCCTTCCTAGAGCTGGTGCTACAGGGTGATTTCTCCAGAACTGTGTGTGTTGTGACCCTACACTATCAGACTGGAAGGCTCTGAACTCGCTGGTCTTTTCTATTGCCATAATGATATCCTGTTCTCTGTCAAAGGTGGAGACAGACAAAGCAACAGTTGGCTTTGAGAGCCTCGAGGAATGCTACTTGGCCAAGATCCTGGTGCCAGAAGGAACAAGAGATGTTCCTATTGGGGCCATAATATGTATCACAGTAGAAAAGTACGTATTTTGCTAACCCTTCAGTTGAATTTTCTCTCTTGGGGCTTTTTGGGTGCCTTGTGTGAAAGGCTTAGACAGTCATCTGGTTGGGTTTGTGGTTCTGTGTTTTCTTCTAGGCCTGAATATATTGATGCCTTTAAAAATTATACTCTGGATTCTGCAGCTTCTGCCCCCCCTGCAGCCTCAGTGCCTCCCCCTCAAGCTGCAGCTCCCTCACCACCAACTCAGCTTTCTCCTCAGGCTCCTGGCAGCTCTTATCCTCCTCATATGCAGGTAAGAGAGCACTGGTGATTATTTAAGGCTTGTTACACTCTTTTTCTGTCTTTAACACAGCTAGCTCCAGGGCATTTTGCCATAGATAGTACCTGGAGTGGGAAGTTACTAGCGACAATTGCAGGAGTGTGTGCCACTTAAGTTGTTGCATGCTTAAAGCAGGTGTTTGGGAAGGTCCCAGAAGGCTTTTTTCAGAAAATTATTTTAGAATCCTAGCTGCTTCTAGAGGAGAGACTTGTCCCTCCAGGATTGTTATGCAGTCTAGAAAAACCTACTACATTTGCATTATTTGGACAGTTCTGGTGTAAAAAGACCTTGTACTAAGTGTGAATAAGCTCTGAAGGCCCTGCTTACATCTCAGAGCAGAACTCAAGTCTGTGATACTCTGGTGAACACACAAGATGTGTTTGTGGGTGACTAATAATGAGTTGTATTTGTGGATAATCTTTTTACCTTGCTTACATGTTTAAGTGTGCATCCACTGTTTTGTATTTAAGCACTTTGTAGTGGGGTATTTCTGTGACATCCCTTTGAAGATGAAAATTTGAAGTACTAAATCTCATTCCACATATGATATATGTGGGAACTGATTTGTCTGAGACGTATGCAAAGTCAGTTATTGAACAAAGCATTAATTAAAGGCTTCTTAATCTGACTTGTGTTTTAGCTACTAAATTTGCGTACTTCCCACTGCTTGCCTTCTCTCTCTAGTTTTGCTCTGAAGCTGTCTTCTCATGTGCTGTGTATGTTGCACAGCAATATGCGTGTGCAAACCTACAGCATCTTTGAGTACTTATTGGAAGACAAGTCTGTATAGCTTTTAAAGGGGCCATACCTGTTCATCACAAAGTGACTTGCTTCAGTCTTCCCTTTTAGCCTTGCAGATAGCAGCTGCAAGACACTCCCAATGTGATGGTGGTAATAATTATTTTCATATACAGGTTTCTTGTTCTTTGCTTTTCCTTGCTTAGGCCTTGATAAAAGAAGCCAAACTAGCCATATAGGACAGCACTGTGCTTTGCTGGAATGGAGTCAGATCTAGGAGTGCATTAAAGGCTTGCTGCTCCTTTAGGTTGGCATCATTTAGTGAGGAGTTAAAACTGTGTTCCTGTTCCTTTTGGGTTACCAGAATCTGATTCTCTTGCATTCTCTGGCTTCACAGGTCACTCTCCCTGCCCTGTCACCTACCATGACTATGGGCACAGTGCAGAGATGGGAAAAGAAGGTCGGGGAGAAACTGAATGAGGGAGACTTACTGGCAGAAATTGAGACGGATAAAGCCACAATAGGTGAGCTAACTCCAAAGCCAAGAATGGATGAGGTGCCCTTAAAAGGAGAGGGTCCAGAGTAGCCTCTGTGCCAGCTGTTCTCCTGGCTGCTCAGGATGTGATGCTGTGGGACAACTAAAACAAGTTTTGTTAAGTTCTCATTCCATTGGAGAACTAAACGTCAGAGCTCCTAAAAACGCTTCTATTCATCAATCCTTCTTAGCAATGTACAGTGCATGGAGATGTTTCCCTACTAGGTGCACTGGAAAGGATTCTCTTGCCTACTAAATGTTGCACAGAGCTTTAGCAACTGAAGTCTTCAGAAGCAGCATTTAGTGGAACCCTTCAGCTGCATCAGGCATCAAAACAGTTTTGTTTCTTTCCCTTACAGGCTTTGAAGTGCAGGAGGAAGGCTACTTGGCAAAAATCTTGGTGCCTGAAGGAACGAGAGATGTGCCATTAGGAACAGCTCTCTGCATCATTGTGGAGAAAGAGTCTGATATTCCAGCCTTTGCTGACTACGAAGAGACTGCGGTAGCTGATGTAAAGGCACAAGCTCCTCCTCCTCCTCCTCCGCTAGTAAGGACCATTCTTAGCACATTAGAGAAGTTATGGGGACCATTAAGAGGTCTGCTCTGAACTGTTCTGCTGGTTTGACAGTGTGAAGCCCTGGCTCCAACAAGAATGCTTATGATTCTGTTGGTGATAGGTGACTTAAGAAGTGATGGCTAGTTTGCCCTCCAAAAATGGGAGCAGATAGTCATTCATTAAGATATCTTCTCCAGCCTGTTGCTTTTGCCAGTTCTAATGCCTCATCCTTGAAAACTGGGAGCATAAGTTAGTTATTGAACTTTTTTTGGTGTATGGTTCAACAGCTTAGTTGGCTTCCTTCCCAGGAAGTTTCTGATTTAATTTCTGGCACTTGAAAATCTCTCTGAATGTGAAATTCTTTCAGATTAGTGACTATTTTTCCTATTCTTTTGACTGGTAATTAGATTGTCCTGTTCACTTACTGTACCTTCAAAGCTTTTGCTGAATGATCCTGAAGCTAACGGCTTTGATCCTTCTGTTAAGGTTGTGGCAACTCCTGCTGCTCCTCCTCCTCCCCAGCCTGCTGTTCCTTCCACTCCAGCAGTCCCGACAGCTGGACCACCTCCCCGCAAAGGAAGGATCCTGGTTAGTCCTCTTGCAAAGAAATTGGCAGCAGAAAAAGGAATTGACCTTGCCCAAGTTAAAGGTAGGTTGCCCTCTGCTTCCTTGCTCTCAGCTATCAAGTGGCTGTCCCTCTAGATACATACTTGCCTATTCTTTTCTTTCCTCCGTTGGGAGCATCCTGACTGTGCAGCTGTCCTCAACAGAGGTTGTGTTAAGTGACTTCTCTCTGTTGAATAAAACTGGTACCTTCAGAACCAATGCCCTTTTGCAAATAATTTAAATCCCTTTATGTTTTCTTTTGACCCTTTTAGGTACTGGACCAGATGGCAGAATCACAAAGAAAGATGTGGAGTCATTTGTGCCCCCAAAAGTTGCTCCAGTAAGTTGGCTTGAGATCTGTAAGAATGGATATTTTATTATAGTGATGGAAATGCTCTGTAGAAATGCAATTACTATATGGAACTGTTATTGCTGGATTGGTTGGGGTACGACACTGTGTGGGCTATGGTGACTGTTAGGTTGTCAGAAACACAGATGAAGTTTTCGCCCTTCATTTTTCCCTTTGGTGTTTCACTGAGGGGGAAAAAAAATTGTGCGCTCCCAACTCGTCATTTGGTTGCTACGTTGTTAGGGACTGAGATAAGGCCAGACCCAACTGATCTAACATTGCTGAAAAGAGGCGATCAGAATGAAAGCCAGACTTAGGAACCAACAGCCTGATGTCATTGTTGCCACAAATCTGTTGTTACACCATTCCTTGTCTTTTACATGAGGTGCTGGAAGCGTTGCTTTGTGTAATGCTGGAGGGGATGTGGCAGGTGAGAGTCCCTCTAGCATACCTCTCTGCTGTATTGCAAAACACCATCTAGCAGGACTTGCTATTCTGGGAGCTTCATAGCAGTGTATTTCAGTGTTGCATTTCTAAATTGCTCAAGTACTACAATTTAAAAATCGAGTATAGGACTTACAAAGAACCTAGTAGGTACTGGAGAGATGAGGCTAGAGCGTAGAATTGTCTGCTGCCCTTTAGCAAGAGGCAGCTTAGCCTCAGCACTTGTCCCACATAGTGCATTACCCTGTACAATTGATATTTGTGTAGTACTGTGAATTATGCCGCCCTTCTCTGCAGGCTCCAGCACTAGAAGCAGTTCCTGCAGCTGCTGCAGTTGCAGCTGCACCAGTGGGGACCTTCACAGATATCCCTATCAGCAACATTCGGAGGGTAAGAAGATTTTATTCCTTTCTGAGATCGTTATTTGCAGTTATGAATTTTCCAAATTGATTTATTTTCATTGCTTCTGTTGTATACCCATAGGTCATTGCTCAGCGGTTGATGCAGTCTAAACAAACAATACCTCACTACTACCTTTCCGTTGATGTAAACATGGGAGAAGTACTGGTGCTAAGGAAAGAACTCAATCAGGTAAAGCATTTAAGCATGGTAAGAGTGTGTGTGTTTGTGTGGAGAAAGCTGCATTCTCTCACAGGTTTGCCTACCCTGCTTTTTAGTGATATGCCATTTTGGCTTGGAAAAAATAGTCTTTTCAGTGTCTCTTCTATTTGTTGTGAATCGGTTCTGGTCTGTCTGTGACAGAATAAGACCTTTTACCCAGGTACTGTGCACTGATTTCTGACTTCCTTAAGAGGGCCGCTTTGTACTCTACTTGGTGATGTTCAGTTCTTCCAGCTGGGAAGTAGAGCAAAAGAGTAAAACAAGTTTTGAAGAGTAAAAAGGGTAGAAAATTTAAGAAAAATAATAATTCTAAGCGAAGTTTGGGAAAAAACAGACATTAGACATACCTCCTTAAATTATGAAAGAGATGTAATCACCTCCTATATTATCTTGGCACTTCAAATATTAATGTTTAGAAGTATTGTGATGGTTTTCTAATATTTTCTCTGAACAAGGCTCATGGCAGTGACTATCCAAGTTAACTGAGGTAATGTGTAAGAGACAAACTGATGCCTCAAATCTCTTTATTTACAGGAGGTCTCGGATAACATTAAGCTTTCTGTCAATGACTTCATAATTAAAGCTTCTGCTCTGGCATGCTTGAAGGTGCCTGAGGCAAATTCTTCATGGATGGACACAGTTATTAGGCAGTAAGTTTATGGTACGGTCGAAGCCAGAAACTTTCTTTGTTCGCTAGAGAGTTCATGGCAAAATAGTAGACCTTCTGCTGGGATTTTGAGGAGGGAGGGGAACAGGTATAATGCAAAGGTTGAGGGGCTTTTGTTAAAGTGCTAAGAACCTTGTGTCTCAGGCTAGCATGTAAGGTGAAATAATTGTTGCAAAATTAATATTAATTTAGAGTTGTTTAAACAGTTCTGAATTTTTTTTTATCTTGCTAGAGTAACTGGCATCTCCTTTGTGTCTTGCAGAAATCACGTAGTGGATGTCAGTGTTGCAGTTAGTACTCCCGCAGGGCTTATAACCCCTATTGTGTTTAATGCACACATAAAGGGTCTGGCTTCCATTAGTAAGGATGTGGTTTCTTTGGCAACTAAAGCCCGAGAGGGTAAACTTCAGCCTCATGAATTCCAGGTGAGAAACTCAAGATTGCTATTAAACATTGCTGTCCTTGACTTCTGTTCAGAAGCCCTGTTCAGGGGCCTATTTTGTGATGTTTCAGCCATGTTCTTAAATATCCCACACAAAACAACTTTTTGTGAATTTGACTATGAATGTGTTTTTCTTGTAGGGTGGTACTTTCACAATTTCCAATTTAGGAATGTATGGGATTAAGAATTTCTCTGCCATCATCAATCCACCTCAAGCCTGTATCCTTGCAGTTGGTTCCTCAGAGAAAAGGCTAGTGCCAGCTGATAATGAGAAAGGGTAAGTATTCATCTGAATATGCAGATACTGAGCTTCTGAATTGTTAGCTAGTTTTCTACCACTTCCATCACATTATAATTTTCAAAATAATGCTTTCAGTACCTTCTGAAGAAGTACAGTATAAGAGAGTCACACACATGTTAGAGAAATGCAGTGACTGATGAATGATCTGCCATACTTTCATTCTTGCAACTTCTCTGCAAGTTAAGGAAAGGCTGTTTCTTTCTTTCAGGGCTAGGGTTAAGCTGTGGAAGAGTCTGGGATGTACAACAATTGAGGCACCTGTTCCTCTGTACCAACTTGCGTAAATTTGCATATAAGGAAAACCTAAGGAATTCGAGCATCCTGTATATAGTATTGCCTTGCCTGGGAGCTTGAACTAACATAGACCCCGGAAAAACATTTAGGATTATTTAAACTTGTTAATAGTCCTAAGTGTCTTTCACTGACACATGGGAAACTCTAGATTACTGGGTAAAATGGCTCTTTTAATTTATGTGGGGCTGTTCTTGTGCTACAAAGAAAGATGACCTTCATGTCCTAAAGGGAACATACAAATGTGTTTCTTAATTGTGGAAAAGGAATTTGTGATCTGCTCTTCAACATAATCTTTTTTTAGAAGTCCACAGGGAGAAATATCTGTTATCAAGCACCAACTGCTTTTGCTGGTTTTCTGATAAAAGCTTTATTAGTGGCACCGACTTGCAGGGGATTGTGTTAACCTTTCCCCCCCCCCCCCTTTTTTTTCTTTCAGATTTGATGTGGCCAGTATGATGTCTGTTACACTTAGCTGTGACCATCGTGTTGTAGATGGAGCAGTTGGAGCCCAGTGGCTTGCTGAATTCAAGAATTTTCTTGAAAAGCCAGTAACCATGCTGCTATAATTTAACCATGCAAGCAACATTTTCCTGGGTCACACTGTTTTGTTTTAAACAAGCTATTTAGACTTTAGTGTTCAGACTTATTAAAATAGTTCCTTTTTTATTTTAAAGATGTATTATATTATCTGGTAATGTTATTACCAGTCTGTACAGAAAAAGTTTGCAGAAGTGCTTTTCAGAGCAATATTACAGCTATACTGTATTTTTATACAGTTAGTTAACTTGCAAACTCTTCCAAAACAGAGTTAAGCATCCCAGACTTAAACATGATCCAGGCAGTATGCATACTGCTATCTGCTTCTCAACTATGGTGAACAGGGGGGTGCATACAAAATGATTTCATGACCTCGGTGTTCTCAGAAATTTGAATTATAAACATCTCTTCACAGGAGTTCAGATGAGATCGTAACTGAAACGTACAAGTTAATAGAAGGTGAATTCCCTCATTATCCTGTTCTGCTGGGGTGGGCAAGTATGAGAGATGCACTAAGGGACTGAAGCGCCTGGGAATAGTTTCTCAAAGGCCAAGTGCTAGCACTCCAAATCTCTCTTGGAATTTGGCACTGGTCTGGACCTTCTCAGCTACGTGATCCCTTTTGAGCACTTTAAAGTAAGGTGAAAGAACACTGATATCTGTGGGGTCACAGCTCTCAGATACCACAGGGAATGTGCTGTCTTCTTGTGGACTTTCACTTACATGTGCTTTTTGTATGAAAACTCTCTTTAATTGCTATTCCTCTTGCTAAGTCAGACTATGGTGCCATGGAAGTAACTGTTTTGCAGAATGTTCAAGAGAATCTGTGTGTTGGAATCCAATATAGGCAAATCACACACACTGATAATCCTATCAGTGGATATTAATCGTGTGATGACTTGAATGTTTGGGATTCCTTTTTTCAGACATTCTAACATAGAGAGCTCTGAGTTAGTCACTGGTATGGTAGTTCTTCCCCGAATTCTCTGTGTTGTCTCAGCCTCAGTAAGCTGCAGAACGTGCTATCCATGTATATATTGTATGTAAAATGCTTCCGTAGTTTGTTGGACTTTTGTCCAGTTACTCCAGTCATTGTATCCTGAAAGGGGTGTGGTGCTGAACATTCTTAAATTCCACTTTCCACATGGAAATGTTAATGTAAAGAGGATGACTGTGTAGTAATTACAAAGTGACCAGGAGAATTAAATAGGGGGCAAGAAGTTTACAAAAAAGAAAGAAAAAGTTAAAGTGGATCTGTTACTCTGTATATTGCATTAAGTATTGTCTCCTGTAAAGTTCTACAAAATTCACTGAAGACATTGAAAGAAAATACTGTGGAAATTAAATATTTTTGTGGGACTATTTAATGTCTGGTTGCTGTGATACCTGGTTTTCATGCCTGGCTTAAGCAAAAAAAGTGCATTAAGGTTTTGGGTTTTCTTTAATGATCTAAAATATTGTGGTTCCAGACTCGCTCTAGTGAACCTACATTCTATTAAATGTTTGGAATTGACAACTACTAAAACACGTTCCAGTGCTTTTTTCTATTCAGTCATGTGTGGCTTACTGTACTGCTACAGCAGAATCAGAGCTGTTTAGCCTTTCAGTGTGATAGTGAAACTCACCCTATTAACCTTAATCTGTAATGACAAATGTTGCACAATCGTACATGCTTTATTACTGTCATGCAGCAGTGAACTTCAATCTTCCTTGCTCACCAGAACCTCAAATTCTAGTTACAGCGACCTTTCACGTTCTTCCTGCAGTAAAAACACTAAACAGCTTACCTATGGAAATGCTCTCTGAATGACTGTCAGACTCTGGAACACTTGCAACTCAAAATCTTATCCAGTGCTTCTGCTTGGAGCGCTGATAGTGACTTCTGGTGCTGCTTGCATCCTGCAACAAGCCAGCTCGGCTCATGCAGTGATAGAATTTCACCTTGAACTTGTAACTCTAACCACTGAACAGTACTTCAGTGCAGCCTTCTAAGTTGCTTTGAAACAAAGAAGGGGGAAAGCCAGGAGTTACTGCTCTTTTGTAGGCCTGTATTTTGAAGTTGCAATTCAAAACCAATTTGTCTGTTTCCATTTCTGACCTGACGAACATTGGTGCAGAAACACAGTTGTAGTGCAAATGTCATAGAAGCTGTAAGAATGACATACTACGACACCAATCATGAAGCTAAGATCACTTAAACTTTTGTTTGCTCCCTTCCCAATTAATTATAGTAATGCTTAGTAATCCTTGAAGTTGTTTTGTGTGACTTTGTATTACTTTGTATTTTGGGTATTAGTGTAAACCAATGCAGATAGTTTTCCTAGTTGAAGTGCTTCAAGATTGTTTTTTGGTTGCTAGTGTCACACTAAGTGTTCCTGGGCTTTGAATCTCTATATGCTATTTTGAATAGTACAGAATAGGTCTGTTGTTTTATGGTCTCACTGAGAGATGACCGAAGTGGTAAGAAGTGAGATCAAGCGTATTCAGTGACTGAAAAGACTACAAAGCCTATGCCAGTTAAGATCAGCAGAGCTTGTCCTGAAGAGAACAGCAGGAGCACGCAGGGCAACTGTGTGTGACACACCTCTACTGGTTGTTCCAGCATTAAATACATGTGAGAGCTGCTCTAACCATGTGAATCCAGTAACCAATTTATTTAGCAAAAAGACTTCACAACTGTTATTGCTGTACCTTGAGGTACAATGAATCATAAAGCATGTATGCATTTATGGTTCTTTACTACAGCTGTTAACGTACTCCAGTACACCTTGTGTATTTACTTTTTTTTTTTTTCCCCCCTAAGTTTGGTGGTGTTAGTATTCCTTCAGGCTTCCTTTTCTAACATGCATCTTCTGAATACATCTGACCTATTCACCCCTGATGATTAGAAGGTCAATAAAAAAACCTCATCATCTAAAAGTTAGGATTCTCATTCTGGGCTTTTGTTTTGTTCTGTCATCTGTGAACACAGACTGAGCAGAATGCAGTCTTTAAGGGTCTGGCTTGGCAACTGGCACTGTGATAAACAATACCCGTTTTCCTTTGTGAAATGCTGCTGTAGTTGTTTCTGCGTCCACCAATTCTGGCAGATCTAGTTGTAATTTGTATTTTTCAGGGACTTCAATGGTTATGTCATCCTAAACAAAGAAAGTGAAAATATTTGGTTAACTATTTGATGATGACCTTGCAGTGAGCATTTCTAGGAATTTGATACTAGACAGAAAACACAATGTTATTCGTTCTGCCATCTTACCTTTGAAATTCTCAGGTCACACTCAGAAACAGAGCTAACCTTAGGCAATTCAACTTTGAGTTCAATTCTGAGTGGTTTCTTGTTTGCATCCTTCACGGTGATCATTTCATAAACAGGGGGATTTAGCTTCTCTGACATTTCATTACTGGTAATTTCCTCTATCAGACGCCCTTTAGACTGTGTCACGCTTTCTTCCTTCAGGAGCACAGGACCGTTGCTGCAGTCCTCGGCTTCCATAGTGTGTAGCAGCTGATCAAGTGTCAGTTCTTTCAAGAAAAATAAGTTTTTCACACATATCACTCGGTTACTAAGAACTGTAACGTTATGCCACTTGGCAAATATATCGCTAAAGTTTCAACAGTAATTAATTGTAATTAGCAATTTTGTCAGCTGAAGACTGTTACTGGCAATTTCTCCTTTGTCTATGATTTGCTTTTACTGCCGATGGGACAAAAGTTGTTTTCAGATTACTACTTAGAGCAGCAATTCCTTTTACTCAGGTTAGAGCAAAGGAAAGTTAGCATCTCAAAGGATCAAACCCTAGCAGAGTTCCCATGTTTAGTGGATATAGGAAAACGGGAAATTGTTATTCCAGTGTCACTACAGTTTCTTAATTGTAAAGCACCAGAGATGACTGCAGATAGGCCAGCAGGGTTAAACTGATGATTGGTATAACCACTGCTGCCTTATTCTGAATTTTTAGAGAGAAGCATTTGGTTTATGCTTATGGAAAGAACTGGGGTTAGAGAGATAAGGCCTGAGAAAATTTTCTGGAGATTCTGATAGGTCCTCAAAGAAAAGCGGCAACAGATCTCTACATACCTTTCTTTATGTTCTGACTGAGCTGCGGGGCTGGCATCTGCCTTCCTTTCAGGCGTTGCTGCATTGCTTCCAGGCTTCCTTTCAATTTGAATGATTCGATGGTGTACAAAGGAGAAAGAATAAGGTCGCATCGTTTTTCAACAACTTTAAGTGTCAAATGGATCAAGTGTTCCATTTTTTGTGGGTTTTCTTCTCCCCTCTGAAGAACATCTGGGTTATATGCAACATCTATAATACTGTAAAGGTCTAGAGAAAAGTTGTGTGTCAGAATTGTTGCTATGAAACCACGTGCTGGTGTTTTTTATAATCTCTTGATTTAAAAGCAAAGGAAATTAATTTATAGAATTAGCTTTCTGCCCAGAAGCTATCAACCTCGTCTAGAAACGAAACCTCTCCGTGTGCTGACCCTGCAGCCCCTCTGTTCAAGAAGCATAGGAACATGATCCAAGGGGGCATGAGTGTATGTGGTCAAAGAGATGCCTGGTGACTATATTCCTTCCAGGATTTAGAGGCGTCCAATTTTTGTGTTTGTTCAGCTTTTTATCAAAAAGGAGGGACTCGGAGCCCTTGCCGCCCCCGCCCCGAGCTGGCTGCGGCACAGCACCATGCGGTGTAGCAGCGGGGATCTGCGTGAGTGTCACGAGAAATGCATTCGGGCCGAGGCGCACCTCTTTCGGGACGTACCTCCTTCGCCAGGCACCTCTTCAAGCGGCCCGGCACTGACGGGCGTGGGGTCAGTGGGGGCCGCGGGCGCCGGAACCCTTTTCCACCCGCAGACGTTGACGAACAGCGGCCCCCCGACCGCGCCCTGCAAGAGACCGAGCCGCGCTGAGCGCCCTGCCCGCCCTGGTCCCTCCGGCCCACCGGTCGCCCTCGTACCCGCTCCCGCACCCGGGCGGGAGCCCGAGCCCCAACCCCGAGCACACACCGCGGGCCGGGCCCGCAGGCACAGGTGAGGCTCCGGCGGGGCGCGGAGCCGCTCGGCCTCGGCGCGCTGCTGCCGCAGGAGCTGGCGGTAGGCCTGGGGATCGTTCTCCGCCATGTCGTCCAGCAGCGACCAGAGCTGCGCGACCCGCTCCAGCGCCGCGCCCGCCATGGGGACAGCCGTCGCCTAGCGACGGCAACCGGAAGTACGGCGCTCTGCGGCTCCGCCCGCTCCCCCCCCGTTCTCCTCGGGGAGCGCTTCCGGCCGGCAGCCGAGGGCAGGCGCGGCCTCGCCCGTCTCTCCCTGTCCGCGGCTTCCCGTCCGCGGCGGGGCCACGGGGTGCCGCTGGGACCGCCGAGGGCGAGAGGATGTCCCGGGTGCCGGTGGGGAAGGTGCTGCTGCGGAACGTCATCCGGCACACGGGCGCGCACAACAAGGTACGGCCGGGGCTGCCGGCTGCGGCGGCCCCTCGTCCTCCCTCCCCGATGCGGCGGCTCCTCCGCATGGCTTCGCCCCGTCCCCGCTTCCGCGGGCGGCTCGTGTCCGCGGGCCCGAGGGGGACGCCCTGGGCATGGCCCGGCGGTGCCGTGCGGCGCACGCGAGGCCCGGGGCGGCCGGTGCCTCGCCGGTGGTGCGGGGCGGGCGGGGTGCCTGAGCTGGGACCTGCCGGTGCGGAGGGCAGGTGCGCCTTTCGGAGAGGAGAGGCGCCTGTTGAAACCAGCTACGTGAACACCGGTAGTCTCACTTTCAGTTTGACCCCGTTTTTCCTGAGTGTGGGGACGTGTGTATAGGTGCATACCTATAAAGTTTGCTCTATGACAAGCCTCTTCTCTCAGGGCTTTCATTAAAATTATGATCTGTCCTTTTAAAACCAGCAAACCTTCGATAGTTCGGGGGTTTTCTTTTCTCTTGCTGTGCTGCTTATGTACTTCTACTTGCATCAGAAAATTTGAACTTTGTTAATGTGTACAGTCAATATTTAGTGTGAGATTAAAAAACCCCATTAACCTTAGCAAACTAATTAATTCCTGACATAATTCAGCAGGTCCAACTCATTCATTTCATATGGTTATAAAATCACTCAGTTACGGTCCGTGTCCATAAACATAAATCTGTGCCAAACCACTTAATGTTGCATGGTGTGTTTTTTCAGCCTGTAGTGTAAATTCTCATTTTGGCTTGGTCCTTTCCAATGATATTTTTATACTGAATTCTCTAACAGCGCTTACATTTGGGATGGTAATGAATGACAAGGTAGGGTAGCCAGAACAGCTGAAGTAGAAAAATCAGGTAAACCACTGTTTCTGATGCCGTTATCCTTATGTGCTTTGTTAGAGTTTACCATCAAGAGATTCTCTTTTTTGTTACCTTAGTTATAGCTAGGAATAATAACTTGTTTCAGTATGGTAGGAAAGCTTGCTGTGAATTTTGTTAGCAGGAGGGTTGAGCTAGGAGCTGATGTTACATGGTGCATGTCTGCAAAGTTTCACTTGTTTCCTTTCTGTGACTTTCAGATCCAGGAAGAGACAGAAATGTGGAAAATAAGGGAGTGGGAAAAGCAGACAGAAGAGACTTACTGGAAAAGGCAAAGCAGAATGCTGTCAGACACCTCCAGGTGGGTTTTAGTCATGTGGAGGAGATAATTGTTTTGACTTAGTTGCTGAAGCCTTTTGTGTTTTAACACTTTAAGAGCATTCTGTGGTGACTATGTCTTCACTATATATGAAGACTACGTACACTACAGATGTATTTATTTTCTCCTTAAATAGTCCCTGGAACGAGGTCAGGCCTGTGCTTAAGTCTGACCTTTTATCTCTTTGTCTAGATGTATAGTCTTCAAAATACAAAATTAAGTAGGCCGGGCTCTCAGAAGCAACGGGGTTAGGAAGCGCTTAAGTAATATGTCAGAATGTTTTGAGGAAAGTCTAACGTATTGCCATTTAGGTTAGCAGCAAAAAAACCCCACCTATTGTGGTGTGGAGTCCTGCACTGTTATAACACACCAGTATTGACTGCTGCTTTTGTGGTATGTGTTAAATCATTCTGACATGCCAGAGGATCTCAGAAGCTACATGAAAACAAGCTGGATTTGGGGGTGGTTTGGGTTTTTGTGGGGTGGGGGGAGTGGGGCTTACTACTCTGAAGACTGTGAATGTTGCAGGAAGTGGTTTTAGTATCTTCGGGGAATCCACCTTTCAGTACACGGCTGCTGCTTTGCTCAGCAAGTGTGGCATTTCAAGTGAGAAGCAAAATTAGAGTCACTGGCTTATGAGATCACTCAAAACTGTTGGTGCTTTCTGTGGATTTGGAGTCTTAGTCCTGGTACCTGATCAAATTGCAATTCTAGTAAGTCAGTCCTATTTCTTCAGTTTCCCCTTTGCTGCTTTTACTAGCCTGTGTCTCACTGCATATTGTTAGTCTGCTCCTGCAGAGTATTCTCGAGGAAGATAACTGCATTTGTTTTGACAGGAAAGATAACACCTTCCTCTATTTTTACGCTGTGAGCATCTCTGTCAAGAATTTTGTGGTGCACAGAGGCCCACAGAAAGTTTTGAAAACCAGCGTTAGCTACTCAACTGGTTTTGTGAGAGCTGTTAATGGTGACTGTCTGTTAAAATGATAGCTGGTCTTATAGATGGACATCCAAGTCTTGCTGGAATTTTGTTCCTCTTGCTGGGCTAACCCCTTGCTCAGAAAGTTTCTCCATCAGAGCTGACAGCTGAAGGAGAACTGTTCTCTTTCTGCAGCAGTCGGATGCGCAGTGATGGCTTTGATGAGGAGGGCCACAGGGCTGACTGGAAAACAAAGAACTCACAATTTCTTGACCCCGTCGAAGATGATCTCCTTAGGACCCGATCCTGGAATAAAAAGCTGTATGAATGTGAAGCCAACATGCCAGACAGGTCTGTGGGGGAATGTTCGGTGGTTGTAACTGTCATTAAAACACCTTGCTGGAGTGGTGTGACAAAAAGTTAGTATATTTGACTTTTCCGTACTCCTGTAAAATAACCCTTGATCTCATTTTGAGGACGAATAAGTAACATGCACAAACTTTTGCAGTGTCACAGAATACTTGAGTTCATCTATAGAGTGCCTAAGTCAGTACGCAGCAAAAGCTCAGCGCTAAGCTTTGCAACTAAGCTTAGTATTTATTACTTTGCCCAAGGAACTTAAAAAAAAATCTTGAGAAATGCAAGTTAGTGCTCTCCAGGGTTACTTAAAGAAATGTGAGTTCTAAGTTGTAGTTTTCCCTAGTTAGAAATGGAGGAGAGACTGAGAACATAAGGTGTATTTCAGTAGTACAAACCAAATCAGTCACATGTCCTTCCTCCTTTGTTGGGAAGGTTCTGATAGCCCTTTTTCTTTGCTATCTAAACTCATGTTCATTCTGTGGCTCTGTCTTTTCAGAATTGTATCTTTTCCTTAGACACCTTGTCTGTTTCTAATAGATGGTTCTGCTTTCTTACAGGTGGGGTCACAGTGGCTATAGAGAGTTGTACCCTGAAGAATTTGATACAGATAGGTAAGGCAAGCAGGCTTACTAATTGTAATAATTTTGGCTGGGATAGAGAATCTTACTTCTGTCAGGTTACGCAGGGAATTTTACAAACTGAGTTTTAAGTTTTGAATAAAGATCAGCCTTAAATGTAAAGCAGCACTGTTTATTTACAGACACCCACTGAAAAAATACCTAGTCCATTAATGTGGTTCCCCCTGGTCTGAATCTTAGGAGAGGATTGCATCTTTTATAGTAATTAGACATTCAGCTTTAGCCTGAGTTACTAAAATGCCATGAATCTGAAAGGTCTGTCTGAGCCAGCACAGAGCCAGAGTAGTAGCCTGAATCCAAATCAGCTCAGTATACACCCTCGTCAAATATTAGCTGGAGGTTCTCCTTTCCGTTGTAGTGTACTTGTATTTTCTGCATTTCTCCTTATTTGGAGAATGTAAATTCTTGTAGTACCTTGGAGAGTGGAGACTTAGCTGTAAAATAAGATCTTAGACAGAATTAATTATTTTTAAACTACATCTAACAATCATCAAGTACAATATTTATCAGGCCTACAGATTTCAAGTAACTTGCTATAAATGAGTTTTCATCACTCAGTGGCTTTAAGTAAATATCGTCCTCAGTTCTGGCTCAAATACCTTAAACGGGGTATTAACGGGGTAAGGTGAGGACCCCAGCTGTTAATAAGCACTTGAAACAAAAATGCAGCTACCTCATCTGCCAAAGCATTTGCTTCCCTGCTCTAGCCAAATTAATTGACAGGCTTGCTTAAAACTTTGAGACAGAAAAGGCTCAACTGCTATGTGCCTGCCTGTCTGCTTCCTTTAGGTTGTTCTTTGTTCATTTTACAGTGACCAGCAAGGAAGAGATGAACAAAATAATATCAATGGGAAGAAGAAATCTCATCTGGGAAAACAAACTACCCGTGAGTCGCACAAACGGAAAAAAACAAAGAAATCACACAAGAAGAAGCAAAAAAAGCGATCACACAAAAAGCGAAAGAAAAAGAAAAAGGAGCAGGGGAGAATGTCATCAGATTCTTCCTGGGAGAGTGAGTGCTCAGAAGAGGAGACTTCAAGCACCCGGAAAGGGAAACACAAGCACAAGAAAAAGACCAGGAAAGTGCCTGCCAGGGAACCTACCTCTTCTGGGCAGGAAAGTGACTTTTCTCATGCAAGCAGCCCAACCACCAGCAGCTCTGAGGACAGTGAATCTGAGAAAAAAGAGAAACGGCCCCCAAAGAAGAGAAAGAGAAGCCACAATTCTGTGTCAGAGAGGCACAGTGAAATACCAGAGAAGAAGAGCAAGAGGAAGAACTGGAAAGTGGCTGCTGATGAAAAATCAGAGGATAGCTCAGATGAGGACTGATGAATCTAGGCTGCAGCTCAAACAATAAGGTAGAGAACAGAGGCAGGTATTTATCTTTCAGCACTGCCCCATGGTACAACTTGTTTCAGCACTGTGGTTTATACACATCCTGCCAACCCACAGTGGCGAAACTGAGCCTTGGTAGGTGCCCCTCTGCTTTTCATTGACTTGACATTCAGAAAACCACGCGAGCAGCTGCCTGCCTCACTGGTTGGCTAGTCCTGCCAACTGCAGACTCTTTCTGTGACCAGGTTGACCTCTGATGCACAAAAATGTTGTAGGCTATCTGCAGGGGAAAACAGGCATGTTTGCACCACTTTTATTTTTTTTAAATTAAGTTTTAACAGATTGCTTTTTTGGGTTACCAAATCAATGACCAAGAACTTGCAATAGGAGAGGGGAAAGACAAGAAGTGTGATGACAGGAAATGTCACTGGATTTAACCCTACGGTAGCTTTGTCTTCCCCTCCTACAACAAAAGCAGACCTGTGTGGTGGCATGCACATGGTCAGCTTGACCCAGAAGGGAGCATGAGGGAAGACTCTCGTTCCATGTGAAGGTGCAGTAATTCCTTCCATAATGATGAAGACAAGACACCAGTGCGTTTGCTTTAGACTTCTCTCCAAATCCTGGTATGGGCTGGCCGCTGTGTCTACCTTTCCTTCATTCTCTCTAGGGGGATGCTGAAACCATTTGTACTGACAGAGAAGCCTTGGTGGGTGTTGTGTTCTGTCTCTGGTCTGCCCAATGTATTATTGGAGAAATTGGTATTGGGCTGTTCTCCCTGCAGTTGAATAGCCAAGCCTTTTAAAAAAATAAATAAATCCAGACACATTCAATGCTTTTGTCATTGTTCTGGAGTAAAGCCCAGGGACAGAGCACAGGCCTGAGAAGACTAGGTGGTCCTTGTGTTCTCCCTGTGCCACGTGCTTCTGCCTGATCAGAGCAGGTGGCTCTGGAGGGCGTAGAGGAGATGAAGGGAAGCTGGAGTGGAAAGCAGCCACTGGGGAAATGGGCTGCGCTGATGTGAATGGTGCCTGTTGGTGACCGAGCACAGCTCCAGCTTTAGTCTACACCTGGATAAGAACAAAACTGTTGATGCCCCTAGGTCCTCATTCCAAGTCCTGCTTACTGCCCCTCTTTTCTGCTGGCTAATGCAGACTTGGAGAAAGCCGTGCTGCATGCAGCCTCAGCTTGCTTTCAGCTGCTGGCTCCTTCGTTGCAGCCGCTTCTCCGTCGGTCCATCGTGCAGCAACAGTGCAACTGCTTTATGTACCTCATAGGAAACGTTCAGGAAGGTGTATTTTATATAGCTCCCCTCGCACAGAGGCTTTTAATTAGCAAACGCGCGGGTGAGGAGTGCCTGGATGCGCTGCGGCCGCTGTTGCGGCCCTCCGAAGCAGCGCTCCCGCCCTCCTCAGAAGCTTTTGCCCGGCCGCTGCTGCGTCGGGGCCGGCCCGGAGCTCGCAGCCGCAACTCCTCGGGGAAACGGCTCCAGGCCGCCGTTTCTCCCCTCTCCGCCCCGCCTCGCCCCCGCAGCAGAGGCGGCCGGGCTGCGCCGCAGCCCGGAAGCGGAAGGCCTGCGGCGGAAGCTGCTTCCAGCTCCGGTGCGCGGTGCCCTTGGGCTGGCCGGGGACGATGGCGGCGCTGGGGTTGCTGCGGGCGGGGCTGGCGCGGCCCCGCGGCGCCCAGATGGGTGAGTGCCCGCCGGCCCCGCGCCTTGCTGCCCCGTCACCCTGCCCGGCCCTGACACCCCCTCCCCGTTCTCTCCGCAGCTCTCCTCGGGAGGACCCTTCTCCGCCGCCCCGCCGTCCTCGGGGCCGTCGCCCATCCGAGCGCTCCGGCTCGGCAAAGCCACAGTCCCCCGCAGCGGGGCCACGGTAGGTCCCGCGCCCCGGGGCGGCCCCCGCCGTGTGCGAGGAGGGTGGGGGGTGCTGTCTGCGTGTGCCCCCGTGCGGGGCGCCGCCTCGGCCTCGGCCTCGGCCCCGGGGCTGGCGCCGTGTTTGTCAGGCGGCCCTGAGCCGTTATTTCCCGGCCCTCGAAGAGATCGCTCCGGTCCAGCCGAACGGCGCGTTCTTCGCCTGCCCGTTACACCCACGTCTGATCAGGGATGCCGGTTTTTGGAGCCGAGTGGTAGGAGATTTGCCACGGCGGGTGCGAGTAACCAAGGGCAGAGCAAATTGACGATGGCACAGGCCGTTTTTCGTTTCGCGGGTGAGGTAGGGTCAGTGACGTGACCACAGTGCGGTACCGTCACCCATGACAGTACTCTTCTCGGTTGGTAGCACGGCTGTTGATTTGCATTCTGCCCGGCTCTGATGTAAAACAAGGTATTTACAAAGACTTTACAAGGACTTTACACTGTTTGAATGAGAAACTGACATTTGTGACGTTGGTATCAACGTTGTGAATGCTGCAGGTCTTTAAGTAGGAAATATCAACTGAATGTTAAAAAAGTAAATCTCTGCTTATTAACAAAGGTGGTAATTTTTTCAAGTGTGGAAAAAGATTGAAAGATATTAAATCAAGATTTAACATTTCTTGTGGTTCAGTAGCACTGCAGTTGTGACTTCTTTCTCAAACAATAGAGCTTTTGATTCACTAGAGGTAATCTGAGAAGCCTCATCTGCAGGCAGAGAGTATTTCTTAGATTATTTTTTCCTCTCTGCATGTGGTAAGACTACACAGAGGTGTTGAAAGATAACCGTGCCAAGACCAAGTTCTGGTCTGTCAGTTGCAAAATTAAATATGAGCAATGTTGTGACAGTAGCTTAGGGATGTTTTGTAGCCATTAGTGCAACTTAGAAGCGGAAAAGATGGTGAAACATGTGTAAAAGAAATTGGCTTAAACACAGCTAAGCGGTTTCCTTTCTATTCTGGACCTCATATTAACAACAGACTTCATGCACGTGCTATGAAGCGTTCCTAGCTGTGGAGTTCTACATGGACAGCTTACTATTCCACAGCCCAGGTCCCTTTCATGTGTTACTTCAGGTTCTTTGCTTTCCTTACCTTGTTACTTTTCTAAATGTCTTTTTCTGTGCAAAAATGAAGAAAAACATTTGCATTTTGGTTTAGATGGATGGATAATATCTGTGTGTTAGGTAAGCACTTTGGGGTATTGTATTATAATGTCACAGAGTCAATTCTTGATGTTTTCAGCCTGGGCTGATGTTGACATTCTGGTTCCAAGTAGCGATTATGGTGTTAGGGTTTTGGTTCGCTCCAGAACTTTCTAGATATTTTTTTTCCTACCAAAATAGTATTTGCATGCTTCTAAAGAGTAAGGGTCTGTTACAGAGCTCCCTAAGTGGTATTTCTGTTTTTAGAGACATTTGTTACATGGTTCAAATTGTACCCAACTGAGTGTCAATGGAGGATTGAAATCCTTTGGCCTTCAGTCTGCTTCTAGCCCATATATCTCTGTGATGGTCCCAGAAGTTTAATCTGCTATTTACAGTTAGAAATAGCAATATTGGTTCCTGGGCAGAACTATGCACAGAGTTATCACGATGTGCCATTTACTGGAACTGGTAGTTGTGTCCACCGGGAACTCAAAAGGCAGGAGTGCAGGAGTAGTAAATAGTACGTAACAGTCAGGAAATTCACCAGACAAAAAGGCTTTGCCTTCAGAGGAGCTTCTTTCCTGTGATGGTTGACTTGGGCCTGAACCGCAGGTTGTGAAAGTAGGACTGGTATTTGTTTTGACTTTACCTGTTGAACTTCTATTCTTTTGTAGTAAAAGAAGCTTCTCTTTCTTAGCAGCAGGAGAGAGAGGAGTACTTAAAATTAACATTTTAGACATTATACAATAGATGTCTATTCCATAGCAGTAATTCAAAGGCATCTAGGTTTTGCTTGGATGAAAGTTTAGTAATCAGGTCAGAGAAAACGCGTAATTGTGTGATGCTGATCAGCATGAGGTACCTGTTTTTAGGGTTACAGCACTTCAAACAGGAACTCTGCACTGAAAAATACTTCTCCTTACAGGCAGTTCCAAGGCTGCATCTTTGCACTGGACAGGTGAGCGAGCTGTCAGTGTCCTCTTGCTGGGTCTCCTTCCTGCAGCCTACCTGTATCCTGGACCAGCCATGGACTATTCACTGGCTGCAGCCCTCACTCTCCATGGCCACTGGTAAGCACAATAGGTCCCTCAGAATTTAGAATGAAGTCTGATAGTCGGGATGGCTCCACGCTGTAGGTCTTAAGTCTGTATATGGCAGGAAGTCTACTGACTTATTTCCTGATGCAGTGTAAAGTGCCTGGAAAGAGATGCAAACAAAGTCCTTACTCCAAGTTCTGTGACAGTTTTGATCTTTGACTAGTTGTACCATGGTCTTCCTTTGTCACACTGTTCTCTCAGTCAGAAGGTAGGATACACATTACTGTTAAGGAATCCATAAACATTCTCTAGTGTTCTTCTACACAGTATCTTATCTTAGGAGGACTTCCTTGCCATTGGCTATGCAGAATCTTGGATGTTTTTATCTTGTAGAAAAATCAATGTTGTATGAAGAGAGGGAAGAGAAACAGGACAGATCTATATAAAACAAGTTGTTATTCTCAGGTTCTGTGCTGTGGGCTGGCTTTGTACCTCTCAATGGTGATGAGATCCTACATAATGAAGAGTCCATAGGAAAGATTCCACTAAAGAAGCTGAGACCTTGATCATGATTTTCTCCATTTCTGGGAAGTGGATGCTTGCTTGTGTTCTTCTTAAGTGTACTTCTGCTGTGATCTTTAATGTGAGTAGGCTAGACAAGTCGAGTTAGGAGTGGATCCAGCTGCATGGTTGGCCTAACTGGGAGCATTTATATTCTTGAGGTGATACTGGTTTGTAGTTCATTGTCACAGGGATAAAGCAGATAAGCAACTTCATGGTACTTTGGGATGTCAAACTGTTTTCTTAAACCTCAGTTTTGCCTGCCTGTGGAGCGTTTCTTCACTTGTTTGGTATGTGCGTGTTGGGGCCGGACTGGATGTGACCATGTTGGAAAATTCCAGGCAGTGGAACAGGTTGTTGCAGGTAGATGTGTTGAAGTGGGTTCTCTGGATGATGTTTTATGTCAATGCACACACATTTGATTCTTTAGTGAATGTCTCTTGTTGACGAAAGCATCACATCAGGATTGTAGAAATCCCTTTTCCATAAACAGGGTGGGGATTTGCCCCCTGAGAAAAATACTTTGCTGCTTGTTTGCAGCTCTGCTTATAACTTTCATCAGAGTGAATTCCTCCCCCACTTGCGTGGGGTTTTTGTTCTCTTTCTGAGCTGGAAAGTTTCTCCAGTATTAAACTCTTATCTTGTAAAACATTGTCTTAAAAACCTAAAGGTGTTCTGATGTAGGAAAATTCTTCTCTTGTACTTTCACAGGTATGCAGTGCTAGAATATCTTTAAAAGAAAAAAGATGGTTTGATTGCCACAAACGTTAATTTGATTGCCATAACAGATCAGATCATCCCTCTGGTAGCTGAGCAGAAACTGCAGAGAAATATTGCATATCATTTTGAGGAGTTTTCTGTCACTTTTTGCTGTGTTTTTCCTTAGGAAATCTTGTCCTAAAATTTGTTGGAAATAGTGCTTCAGATATTTAGATGGCTATCAGTCCAAACATTAACCTGTCAGTAGACTTCCTCAAGATACCTGAAGCTGTGTTTATCTTGTACCAGTTTTGCTGGCATGTAATAGTTTTCTCTGCCCAGTGAAGCTTCTGTCTTGTGAGCTAGAGTGTGCGTCTGCCACACATCAGCTATTTCTCACAAATCCCTTCCTTGTTCCCAGGGTCACAGGTCTTTTGCCATAAGGACTTTGTGTGAATGAATTAGTGTGCTTTAAAGTCACACACACGATTTTCTGAGAAGTCTTAGCATGGCTCAGTCTTATTGTGCCATGCAAAGAAAATCCCTTATCAACACTACAGTTGAAGGGCAACTAGTGAATACCAAGTTGAGTGTGCCTTACTTATCTGCACTTTGGAAGGCTTGAAGTGCGGGTAAGTGCTGCTTGCACTCCTGACCTTATTCCACTGTCCGATTGTAAAAAATAGCTGTAGTAGTTGAGGAGCAGTTGCCTTTCAGCCTGCTTCCGCTTTCTGCTTGTCTTCTGTGTATCTAGGGGTTCCTTGCACCCCTTTTCTCGCTTTTGACATCCTTATGGTATTAGAACTCCATCCAAGTGAAACTGAGCCCAGTGTTCACTTGCTGTGGTATCTGCTGCAAGGCTTTGAACCTTGATAGGTCACTAGTGTGTCTTAATTTGTGGGACACAGGTCCTTTAGCTTCTGGCTAGACCAAGGCAAAATCCTAGGAAGAAAACAGTTGCATTAAATACAGTTCTCTTTTTTACCAAGTTGACATCTGTTGCAAATATAATTGTACTTTTGGGAAGAGAACTACCATATTAGTTTAATAGTGTCCTCTGTCTTCCTGTTGCTGGGTAGTTTAAATCTGGACAATAGTTTGCTTCCAGTCCAACAGATGTAGAAAATAAACCAGTATGCTAATCTTTTGCCACTATTTTCTAATCTACATGCTCATCCCAGAGTCTTCTGTGCATTTCTGGCAATGGCTGGTCTCAGAGCCACACCTTGCTGTTGAAGCAAGGATATTTCCTGTTACTTTTCTTCAGTCTTTGGAAGTCAGATAAGCTGCCCACTGTTTCTTGGAGGCAGATTCTATTGTTTGTTCTGTGCTCAACACCTTGTTTCCTCAGTACCATCAAGAAAACTCAGGGCCATTTATTAGTTTAGTAGAATATGTAGAATGTTCTTTTGTTGTTTTTTTTTTTTTAAACAGATGCATCTTCTTTTTGAGTGGAAACTGGGCATTCTTTAGGAAAGGTTGATGATAGCAGGTGAAAAAAATTACATGTTCGAGCTGTTTTAGTAGAATGCTCACATAAACTGGGTGGATTTCACTGAGGAATGATCTTTCCTGATTTCATCTTTTTTTTTCCCTCTTACTCTGTAGGGGTCTTGGACAGGTTATAACTGACTACGTCCACGGAGATACACCCATTAAACTGGCCAATGCAGGCCTGTATGTACTGTCCACCGTTACCTTTGCTGGCCTCTGCTACTTCAACTATTACGATGTTGGTATCTGCAAGGCTGTGGCCATGCTGTGGAGCCTCTAACATGTAACCGAGTCCTTGACAAACTCAATTGTTCACCGTTGCCTCTGCTTCGTCATATTTTTACCAACGTTTCATGCGAAACAAATTAATAACCAAGGGTCCAGAGTATGTACATATTGCTGCAAGTTCAGAGTTAGTCTTTTAGAAATAAATATCCAACAGCAGAAGTGTTAGAAAAGAAAAAGTCTATTTAAAGTGGATAATGTCCAGGTGAGAGTGAATTGATTTAAGCTGCACTGTAAATTGGGAGAAATTAATTACATCAATGACAGACTTAGGTAGCTGAAGGTAACTTTCCTTGTAATGGCAGCTTTAATGAGTGTGTTTCTAAAGTAACTGTTTGGTTTCCTATTTTGTAAAACAAACTTGTCTTGCGGAAAATTTAGCTGTTATTTCTGACATCACAACAACTGAACTGTATGTAAGGCACACCCTGTAACTCTTTGGACCCTGAGAGTTGATGTAGAAATGGGAATACTTTTTTCTTAATCCATAAAATAAAAAATTTACAGAAATGTGTGTGTGCTTCTGAACGGTTTTTATTACTTTTTGGTTACTTAAAATGTTTTCTCTGCAGATAATTTTTTTCCCTAAAATCAAGTTAAAATACTAATTCACACTGTTATGTTACGGTTCATACTGTTGCTCTGCAACAGGACTTCATTTAGATGTTACTTCATTTAGGTGTTACAAACCAAAAAATATTCTTATCAATATGTATTGTCCTCAATACTTAAAGAGGTAACTTAGACTTAATACAAGAGTAATGTCCATTAGAAATACAGCAATAATTGACCTAAAAGAAAAAAAGACTTCTGTACATTAATTCGTGGAGGCATAAATACCATATAGTTTTCCTAGTTTTCCTGGAACCTGTATGTTCACCTGCAAGATTTTTTGGGGTTTGTTTTCTGAATAAGCACTGGTACACGTTTTCTTTTGTGACTGAAAAGACAACAAACATATCTTTTCTGTCATAGCTTGACATGAGACTGTGGCAGCATTCTTCTCTATGTCTTTAGGGTTTAAAGCATTTTAGGGGGGAAATGAGAATCTGCTTAACTTTGTTCTCTCCTTTATCTCCTTTGTCTTTTCTGACTTCCATAGTAGTAAGGAGTGGTTAACGGTTTCCACATTCTAATGGTACTTCTGTGGTACTATTAACAGTAAGAGGAACACAATTTTGCGTTACCATCAGTCTGGTTATGCAATACACAGAATTAATAAGTTGCTGTTTGAATTCTCCAAGACTTTTAATTTTTTAAAATCGGGATTGGAAATTTTTATTTATTTTTTACTTATTCATGTATTCATGGAAAATATCATGTAGCTGGCCGCTTCTGTTTTGCTAATCTTGTGATCAGAATTAAGACGGTTGCTTCCATCTGACGTGGTCTGGTTTAGAGATCAATGTGACATTCATTATTTTGTTATAGTGAGGAAGATGCATATGTATGAGTCATTGGTAAGTACCGCTATACAATCGGAGCATGTAACATAGAAAGCGTTTAATATTTCCTCTTTTGAGGCCAAACGCAAGAGGTATATCTATGTGGTTTTTAAGACACCTTCTGTGAAAAATGAGTTATTTAAGAACAGAACGTAGTAGTACAGACCTATGATGTTAAGGGCTAGCACCTCTGAGACCAGTTCATTGTGGTTTTGAGGCAAGAATTAAAATGTAATGATCACAACCTTTCTCTATGAATTCCATGGGTTCATCAGTCCTACTGAAACTGAATCAGTTCCCTGTACCTACTGTTAACTTTTGCTCTTAATTATTGTGATGGCAGTAACCATTTGGTCTAATCCCGTTTTTGAACATTCATCAGACATATTAAACTATGACTCAGTCCTACTGGGTATCCAGATGTGTTATATTCTTGAGTTTAGGCCCTGCCAGTGAATTCTTCCTAAGCGATAGTGCACTCAGTGGGGGCTGTACCTGATTCCAAGTAATTGGTTTCTTACGGCCTCTAGGTGCTCCTGTAGCAGCTAGGTAGGTGAAATGGCAGGAGCAGCATAACATGAAAAGCTGAGACAGTCAGGGGTATCACAGCAGTTTCATGTCTCTGTGCTTTTTTAAAGCCCCTGAAATTATAGCTTAGGTTTGGTTTTTACCAAAACAAGTCTTGAGAGTTGTCTTATCTCTTCTGCAAGTGTGAGGATTTTCCTCCATTTCATGGCAGATAGAGGACTTCCTGTTTTGTCTGATTACTTCTGCCTGTGTGGGGTATGACAACTGTACCAGCTCTTCTGCATGGCAAGCTGAAGACCCAGGACCCTAGCTGCAACCAATGTCCAGGTTATTGCTACCTGCAGTCGGAATAAAAGAGGAAGACCAATGCTTTTAAGTAGAAAAAAAGACTAATATGTGCCCTATCCATTTCCTCAATATTAAATATTCAGAATGCATTACATTAATTTTGGTTTTGGTGAGATCCAGTGCTTGCTCAGCTCCGAATGTGAAATGGAGTTCACAGCTTGACCCCAATGTATGCTGCATTGCTACATACACAGGCGAAGATAAGGTCCTTATGGGAGCCAGCCATCGCTGTTTCATTCCATCACTACCCTACAATTTACTGTTAACTTTACATAAAAGCATAATTTTTTTTTCTTGGGCCCTCTGAGGACAAACTGCTTTATTAGAACTTTAATTGTTCAGGTAAGTTAACAGTTTTCTAAGCAACAGTTTCCAGTAAGTTAAAAATTGTCTCTTTCTACTTTAGCTGAGGGTGAGAATGTCACTGTATAACAGATTAATGCTCTCAGGAAATAATCTTCATACAAAAAACTAATAAGGTGGTTATTGGCCAGGTGCATGGTCTGCTTATGAAATCTGTTATTTTAAGTGGTTTTCTCTCTCCCCAAAATAGCTCTATTTCACCTGCGAGACACACAATCCGAAAGCTGTTTCATCAACAGGCAGTAAAGATTTTAGGCATCAGACTATACAGGACAATGTAGGCATGCACATTCTTGTTTCTCCATTCTGTAATTCTCTTTCCTCTTATCTGACTGGAAAACATCCTTCTGCTTTTTGCCGATAATTTGTACTGATTTATGGTAGCTAAAAAACATAAAACTGGCTTGCCTTAAATGAAGAAACAATAAGATTTCTTTTATAAAAAGCCAAAATATATTTTAAGACTGCTGAAGTATGTCATAGCTTGTGACTTTCATTCTGACTGAAGTTAGAAACTTATCTTCATGGTTTCATCCACTTCATCTTCTCGTGATATTTTCTTTAGAATTAATTTTCTTAAGCAACCTTCTTCCTCAAAGGCCAAGAACATTCCTTTTTCTAGTGAGTATTCAAACTTAAACGCTCTGGAGCTACAAGGTGTAAATGTCTTTTTGAAAAAGATTACATTACTTTCACCAGGAATTTCTTTGGGAACTTCTCCTTCCTGAGGAAGAAAAAAAGAATGGGTTAGTCCTAGCACACGACCTGAGCAGTTTTGTTTCAGCTCACACACATTTGAATTCTTAATTTTGCCTACTACTTATATATACATAAGGTATGGAAAGGAGATACTTACCCTAAATCGAACTATCATTTTCCCACATTCTTTCTCACAACACATGTAATAACTTTTATCTTCTACCCGGATGCTGAATGCAACAGGCATCCCTGCTGAAGGAGTGGTGGTTTTGTAATAGTGAATGTTGAAGTGCATTCCGTTGCCTAAATATAAAGTGTTTATTATTAATAGTCTGCTCAGGAGAGAGCTGCAACAACTTCACCGTACTATGTCTTACTGTTCCACTGGCTACTGCTGTCTTCCCAGGACACTCTTCCTGACGGGACAGCCAGGACTCAAATTTTTATGACTGCTGGTATCATAGGTTTGACTTTTTGCAATCATTCAATAACCAAGATTTTGAATTTGCAAGAAAGCATATGAAGTTACCAGTTAGTATGGGTAGGATGTGCAGATCCATTTACATGCATGCATAAAGTGAGAACTGGATTTGTAAACACTCATCTGTAAATCAGATTACATCTGTATATATGTGATCTGTAAATAAGTGTTCAGCAAATATAGTTCTAAAGGAATTGCTGAGGGTCGTGTGTGTCCCCCCCCAAAAAAAATCAAAGCCAAAACCATAAGTATATTGTTAACTACTGCTATTAGAAGAAAGTAACAGCTTTTAGTGCTAAATACATTCTCTGTTTAAACATAAAAATGATTTTTTGTAATCAAACAATACGTTTCTGTGTAGGAACTTAATTTGTGATCAGAGCTAACCAAAAATCTCAGCAGCCCTTTCCTGCACGGGACACCCTGCAGGCCTCAGCCTAATCCAGGTATCTAATCCCTTACCAATGCACAAGGCACAAAATTTCAGCTTGCTTAGCTTAGCTTTATTTTTATAAATGAAGTTTAAGCCTTCACGCTGTCTCATAATATAGAGTCAGTGATTGCAAAGAACAAAAGCACATCTAGAATAAAGAAACAGTGTAGTAGTTAGAGTATATATTTGAAAAGTGGTATACCAGATTTCATCTCCTGATCTGTCACATCTTCAAAAGCTGCCATGTTTAAATCTGGTCGAACCACAAGCAACTGGCTATTTACATTTCGAAGGACTTGGGCGAGAGTTTTTTCCTGACAAAAGGCATCGCATTCCAGCCCTGTAGAAATATTAAGTGAAGAGGGTCAAATATTTTAGCTGTATTCTCCTCAGATCTTGACAAGATTAAGCCTGTACCAAACTGTTATTAAGGATATCGGGTGAAATAAATTCTTAGAATGGCAATCTCAAACAAAATGAAGGCTATGTCATTCTTTCCACCCCTCGCTTGTAGCAACCCAGGCAAGACAGAAGGACCTCCCAGAATACAGCAGTCTGGATGTATAAGCAAGAGAAGCTACTGTATCCGCTAATGAGAGTTCAGAAGCAACAGATCTCTCTTTTGCCCAACAATGAGAATGCGTTAAGAGGTCCTTCTGTTAGGGAAGCCAATACCCTGTACCTTAGGAGGAAGCAAAGCAACATCAGCTTCAGAAGAAAGAGATCTGTAGCTCTCTTTTTCATGGTAGCCATTATCAGTTTGAAAACTTGTTCTCGAAGGCACACAAAGCATTTGTGGGTTAGTAAGCATGAGTAGGTTAGTTCATGTAAAACTGATAATGAAGTTAATAAACAAGGAACTTTGAGCTTACCATCATCATCTTGGTTCCAAGCGAACAATGAAAAAAAAAGGAAAGAAAAAAGAACATTAAGCTCTACGCCCAAAAAAGAAACCACTTTCTACCCACTTTTGTTCTGCAAGATTGGAAGCCAGCCAGCCAGCCACCTACGCATTTCCACTTGTACTCCCCAGTATCACTAACTCACCAAGCTGAGCTGTTCTAACTTGAGAGTGGGTTTTGCGAGCATAACAAACCCAACAGAATGATGAAACCACCAGTCATTTGAGAACTGGAGTTACCACCAAACCAAGAGTCATGCAAAATGTTTTAGGGTTACTTAAGGGTGAGCAGCTCACACCAGCTTAAGCCTACAACCAAGGAAAAAATGCCATGCAAATTTTTATTTTCATCAGCACCTTTATTCTAAGTGAGCAAAAGGACAGAAACAGTCATCGCAAATTGATTGCTTCTAAAGAAGAGACAGTTTCCTAACTATATCCTATAAGATTGGGAAATTATGCACTTACTCGAAGTCCACCCCACAGCATTCCAACCCTTCTGAGTGTCCTTTACAGGAATGTATTGTATGAAACAACACATATTCCGCTTAGTCAGGTACTTGGCTCACAGTACTTCAAACTGAAGCTTATGGGTAAATTAGGTTAAATCAGACTGATAAAGGAATTGTTTTTAATCAGTATTCAAACAGAAAGTTACCAATTGCTTAAGGTGTTCAGCACTAATATGGTACTGACCTGTTAACACATTGGGACAGCTGTCTCAAACCCGCATTCTTTTTGCAGTGAACAGCCTGGCTCCATAATCTAAGAACTATCATTCTTCTAAGTAGGTGGGGATTATAACTGGTTTGAGGATTGCTCAGGTAACATGGGCCTGGAAAACCGGATTCCACAAAACCAGGGATGCCAACACAAGGAAAGGGTTGAATTGTACATCAGCTTTTGACCTTATATGCAGAAATAAGACACAGTGCGTCTATTTCAGCAGTGGTAGTAATTACCTGCAAAATAGAGGCAGAAGTTTTCTCCAAGTCGTACTGCACACAGAAGAATCTCTTCATCGCTCATCTTCACTCTGCCAAAAACACATGGAGAGGATTCAGAGTTAAGAACAATGCTTCTTACTATATAAGGCAAGGGAGTTCTTGGGCTAGCTCTCTTCTAGTGCACAGTAACATTAAAAGGCTGGCATGTTTCACCACCTGTTGAAAAATTGCTTTTTTCAATAACTGGTTTCCTCCTGTTGCCTTTTATAATTATTTAGAACAACACAGAGCATTCTTCAAGTTCTGTTATTTTACAAAATTTTTCATTGACTTACACGGTGTTACACGGGAATAAATAATTATTCATTACTATTTTATCTTTCTGTGAAAATGCTAGTAAGTAGCTTCATGAACATACTTCATCACATTAGTTCTCTTCTCTTGGGCCTGCAAAAATTATCTTACTATCGTATGGTCATTCAATTTTTCTGTTTCTAGTTTTCAAATAAGGAGGTGACTAAGACTGGACTAAGCACCCTGTTACTGGCCATTAAGCCATAAAAGTTATATTGTCTACAAAGACTGATCTTTCCAGGTTCCCTCTATAAAGAGAGAGCTTCCAAAATACCCAGAACTTAGTCCACCTTTGACTTCCCCTTCGGAACGCCTGTATCTTTTGCATCTTGAGCTGGAATTGTTTAGGTTCCTAGAGAAGTTGGGATGTAGTTTATTTTGCAGTAGCAGGGATTTGCTTATGGTGTTTTAACTTTAACTCAGGCTGAATTACGAGCTTGATTTCACAGCTGTTCTCTTTCAAGAGTGACAGAGAAAAGTGAAGATGATGTATTTCCCTTGGGAATAACAAGTCATTTTACAAAAAAAAAAACAACCACCACAAACCTGAACTGATCATTGAAGACAAGACAGCTTCTGCACCTGAGAGGTTCCAGCCCCTTTTCTACACACTTCAGGGTTAATTTAGAACTAGACCAGGGCTGCACTTTGCCACTTATGTCAATACACAACCCCCTCCAAGAACTCCAGAAGAATAACTGGGTTTAGCTTCATTTGTATCCTCATCCTCATACAGTTAAGAGCCAGACAGATAAACTTCATATTCTTTAGCTTTCTGACATAGTGACTGAGCGTATGTCACACTCTCAATCTGTTTAATGGATAAAACAATGTATACGTTTAACATGTAAAACACAAGAACAGTGATGGTCATAAACTTGCTATAGCCATTCCATTTCTATAAGCGCACCCATCTGTTTTCTTCTATCATAAAGTTTCTGTTTATGCTGGCAGAAAAGAGATATATCTGAACAGATTGTATTGCTTTGCAGGCCACAAATGTCTCTGTATCTTCAGTTTTAGCACTGCACCAGTGGAAAAAAATTACAAAATAAAAGTTATGTGGGGTCACCTGTATTGACTCGTAGTTGAACTGTAAAGTCTAGTATTTCAGTAATTTTATTGCTGTTGGGACGGTTGCCATTGGAAGGAATAATTCTAAAAAACACACACTAAAATGTTTTTATTTTAAAACTGATTATGAGATCCTCTTCAAAATTAAGATAGCATGAAGGTAGGAGAAAAGCGAGAATAAGAATAAGGTTTCCTGTCGTATTCTTATGACAGAGGAAGATGTGGGAAAAAAGGTCATTCTTTCTCTGGCAGTAAACAGTTCTAAAATGTCCTCTTCTATGCCACTAATTTTCTGAAATGAAAGTTGTCACTTTCCTTCCTGTTTCATTTTGATCTGTATCTTAGTAATTTTTTTGTTGATTTTCCTAAAATGCTTTCTGTCTATGAATGTTCTTACTTTTATCTACGTTTTTAGAAATAAATGCGTTTAACTTTCCAGAAATAACAACTAGTTACTTTACTATCTACAAGACCTGATTTGCTCAGCTTTGTGACTGGTGTAGAATTTCTGGCCAGATGCACAAAGGAACACGCACACTGACATTCACCATCACTTCACCTAATCTTTAGGAGCCCAGCATCTGTATGAAGCCTTCAGCCTGGAGCTACGTCCCTAGCCTCTGCATACAATACCCAGGAGGAGACAGTCACAGCAAAATGCACAAGAACTTGATCATACAGCATCAAATAAGCAAAGCCAACACCACTGATTATAAAAACACCGAAATCACTTTTTATAAATAGTCTAGAATATGAAGTGCTTCACTCAAACCTACCAACTCCTGTCAATGGATTCTTTCCCCTTGCACTAGCCACAGAAATAGTAAGCGTAACAAATGTGTTAAAGCTAGGTAAACCATGAGAAGAACTGTCCCTTGCACTGTGAATTTATTATGCAGTCAAAACATTTATCTTGCCTCCAAGGCTTTTTCACCACTTGGCAAAGACTTACTACACCCAACAACTGAGCAATGCCCACTCAAGTAAATAATGACGTTCATCAGCCTTAGGGCTTGGGGTGAGGAAATCACAGCCATTTCCTTGTCCCTCTCGTAAAGCACTTTGAGGAATGTATTTCAGAGTGATTTTTTTTTTCTCATCCCATTTTTCATATGGTCTATAGTTCTAGCTGGTCTGTGCAGAGAAGACCCTCAGGTTCACAGCAGAGGACGACATCTTTGTTCCCAAACACGCATACCCGAGCCTTTGAAACGAAGTACCGCACCACCAAACAGTGCATGCCTCACGTGTAATGACGTAAACCAAGAAGTCAAGGACTAGGCTGCTGTTCTAAAGCAGCGGGGAAGGCATGGGCAGGAGCTATTGATAAAGGATTAGAGGTGGCCCTTGGTTCAATGGGTAAAAAGTATAAAATGACGACGCTTCTTGCCCTGATGCGTAGTAAACCATAGTTACATCTCTCACCAAGCACGTCTGAAAGGAGCGGTCGAAGCTAAAAAGACTGTAACGCGTCGCCCCGCGGAGGAGGGGTGCAGGGAAGCGGAGCGGGCGAGCCCCACTCGCGGCCCCGCTGGAGCGGAGCCCGCGGCAGCGCGGGTACCGGGAGGGCGCGGCGCGGCGCGGGGCTGCCAGCGGGCGGGCCGCTGCCGCAGCCGGCCTGCGGGCCGCCCCAGGGATGCCCTCCATCGCCAGCCCGGGCGCAGGGCAACGCTCCGCCGCTGGCTGCAGCCGCGGGGAAGGGACAGCTGCAGGTCCCGCGGCGGGATGTCCCGCCCGAGTCGCAAACGCGCGGGGAGCGGCGTCCCCCCGCGCCTGCTGGGCTGCTCTGCTCTGTCCCGGCCCCCGCCGCTGCTCCGCGCCGGGAGGCAGTAGTGCAGGGTCCCCTACCCTCCTTCCCCGCCTCCCCACCCCCCGGCCTAACGCAGGCAGACCCGGGCGCAGCCTGCGCTCCCGGCCGGGCTGCTCCCGCAGCTTCCAGCTGCGCGGCGGGGGCGGGCGGGCGGCTCCCGGGGAGAGCGGGGCACAGAGGCGGCGCCGGTCCTACCTCGCTCCTCGGCGGGCTGCAGCCGAGCGCTGCGAGACGGAAGGGGCGAACGCAGCCGGCGGAGGGGCGGGGACGGCCGGCGCCTGCTCCCGCCGCCGGAGCCCGCCCGCTCGGACCCCGGCCTGGCCCGCTGCCGGCCGCCCCCGTGCAGGCGTATCTCGGGCGGCAGGGTCGCGGCTGGGCTACGGCGAAGGCTTTCCCGAGGCCGGCGCCGCTGCCGGGCGCCTTCGTGCGGTTCTGCCAACAGGGAGGAGAGCGGTCTCTGCGGCGGGAGCTGGCGGCTGTTCGCGCGATTTACGGATAGGGAGGGTTATAGCGGCTTGCATCACCGTACGACAAAATAAACCGCCTGAACAAACTGTGGAGGAAATTGGGACTCTTTCCCAAGATATCTGTCTACGTCTGCATTTATTCCGCGGTACTTCCCCTCCTCGGTGGCGAAAGCAAATCATGCAAATCTGAGGTTAGAAAGGAAGCTTTTTGCGACTCCCGTTATCTCACATAGATGTCATCAGAGGACTTGTCTTGTTTCTACACCAGCATGTTGCAGTTCGTTTGTTTGGTCCGTAAAATCTCAAGTAGCAGTTTTGAAACAGGTACAAGCCGGCGGCACGTAGACTTCCCCTTCTCCGCACGCTTGCAAGTTGCCCGTAAAGATTGCGTCTGCCTCGGGGGAAGCCCGGTTAGAATTGAAAGCAGCGTTTGTGCGTGTCTAGTTCTTTAAAACAACATTACTGAGCAATAAATCACTGGTGCCTGGGGGGAAACCTCCAAATTATCTTCCATCCCTTTGTACATAAGTTGCTCCAGAGGAGGAATTCACGCTCCTCTCACGAGAACAGACAGCCAAAACTCTGGCTAGTAGTCGAAGCCAGGCTAATGGAGAGCTAATTTACTGGCTGTAAATTGTTCCCCAGGTACGTACTAATTGCAAATAAATAAAATGGCGAGAGCAATTACTCATTTCTAACTGCTGCAGCCCCAAAGCGTGATGCTTTCCGGAATGTGAGCACTGCCTTTGGTGACTGTGGACTGCTTCATGCTCCACATGCTGCTCTAACTGCAGTGGCAAGCACTCTCTGGTGATGGGACACTAAGGCCATTAAAAAAACAGAAAAGCGAACTTTGGAATATTTTGTACAGTTCGTAGGGTTTGGCAATGTTAAGTGGAATCTCCATGCTTTGATTTTTTGTTTATAATGCTGACTAGGCATTAGGGCATGTTGTGGTTTAGCGGCAGCTCAGCCCCACACAGCCGCTCGCTCACTCCCCCACCGGTAGATGGGGGAGAGAATCAGAAGGGTAACGCTCGTGGGTTGGGATAAGAACAGTTTAATAATTAAAATTAAAAGAAACAACAGTAGAAATGCAATGTAAAGGAGAACAACGAGGGGCGCAAAGCCCCGGGGGAGGGGGGAAGGGAGGGGAGAGGGGGAACGAACCGCCGGAACAAACCGCACGCGCCGCAGCCGCTCGCCGCCCGCCGACCCGACGCCGCGCCGCCCCCGCGCTGCCACTGCCCCCCCTCAATATACTGGTCATGGTGTCACATGGTATGGAATGAACCTGCCATTGGCCAGTCGGGGTCAGCCGCCCCCACCACAGCCCTGCCCCTCCCAGCCCCCCCCCGCCACGCGGCAGAGCGCGGGAAGCTGGAGAGGCAGCCGACCCCCACAGTGAGGAGAATTAACCCCTTCTCAGCCAAAACCAGCACATTCTCCACCCCTTATTCCATACCATTTACACCATGCCCAGGTCCCATATGATGCAATACAACCGTACCAACCACCACCCCTCCCCTTCCCATCCTTTAACATAATACACAGACATCATTCCCTTAGTTCATGGACCTTCCCTGTAAAATGTCCATTAAAATGTCCATTGAGTTCACCCAGTCCATGACTCTGGGCTCCATCTGTTGTATCAGTCTTTCCGGGTGGGAGAGATGGTGTGTGGCGTTGGGTTGCTGCATACCGAGTCAGTCATCGTTCCATCACTGCTGCACAGCTTGTTTCATAGTTGATCTTCCATGGGTTGGGAGGCTCGTACTCTGATATCATTGATACAACACAGAGGTGACACACAGTATTATATAGCAGTTCACATTGTGGCATTCAGTTCATTGACTGTTTTCACCCAAAATCAAATCCCCTTGAGGCACACATCGGATTTCTCCATCCTCCCGCATCACCCACCAAGTGCACCCAGGTCCTCGAGCAAAAGCAATCCCACGAATGGGTTTGCCTTTGCCAGAGGCAGGAAGAACCCAGACTGTGTTGCCCAGCATACTTTTTGTGTGCACTACAGGGACTCTATCCCCTTCCACAGTATGTAGGATTTCTGACTGGGCAGGACCAGCTCGGTTGGCAGATCCCCTCGTGTTGACTAACCACGTGGCTTTTGCTAAATGTGTATCCCAGTGCTTGAATGTTCCACCCCCCGTTGCTCTCAGTGTAGTTTTTAACAGTCCATTGTACCGTTCAATTTTCCCAGAGGCTGGTGCGTGATAGGGGGTGTGATACACCCGCTCAGTGCCGTGCTCTTTGGCCCAGGTGTCTATGAGGCTATTTCGGAAATGAGTCCCGTTGTCTGACTCAATTCTCTCTGGGGTGCCATGTCGCCACAGGACTTGTTTCTCAAGACCCAGGATAGTGTTCGGGGCAGTGGCGTGGGGGACAGGATATGTTTCCAGCCAGCCAGTCGTTGTTTCTACCATTGTAAGCACATGGCGCTTGCCTTGGCGGGTCTGTGGGAGTGTGATATAGTCAATTTGCCAGGCCTCCCCATATTTATATTTCAGCCATCGTCCCCCATACCACAGAGGCTTTACCCGCTTTGCTTGCTTGATTGCAGCGCATGTGTCACATTCGTGGATAGCCTGTGCAATAACATCCATGGTCAAGTCCACCCCTCGATCACAAGCCCACCTGTATGTTGCATCTCTCCCTTGATGGCCTGAGGTGTCATGGGCCCACCGAGCTAGAAATAGTTCACCCTTATGCTGCCAGTCCAGATCCACCTCAGCCACTTCAATCTTGGCAGCCTGATCCACCTGCTGGTTGTTTCGATGTTCTTCAGTGGCCCGACTCTTGGGGACGTGAGCATCCACATGCCGTACCTTTACAACCAGTTTCTCTACCCGGGCAGCAATATCTTGCCACAATGTGGCAGCCCAGATGGGTTTGCCTCTGCGCTGCCAGTTGCTTTGCTTCCATTGCTGCAGCCAGCCCCACAAGGCATTTGCCACCATCCAGGAGTCAGTATAGAGATAGAGCACTGGCCACTTTTCCCGTTCAGCGATGTCTAAGGCCAGCTGGATGGCCTTTACCTCTGCAAACTGGCTCGATTCACCTTCTCCTTCAGCAGTTTCTGCTACTTGTCGTGTAGGACTCCATACAGCAGCCTTCCATCTCCGGTGCTTTCCCACAAGGCGACAGGACCCATCAGTGAACAGGGCATATTGCTTCTCATCTTCTGGCAGTTTGTTATACAGTGGGGCTTCTTCAGCACGTGTCACCTCCTCCTCTGGTGATAATCCAAAATCTTTGCCTTCTGGCCAGTCCATAATCACTTCCAAGATTCCTGGGCGACTGGGGTTTCCTACTCGAGCCCGCTGGGTGATCAGTGCAACCCATTTACTCCACGTAGCATCAGTTGCATGGTGTGTAGAGGGGATGTTTCCTTTGAACATCCAGCCCAGCACTGGCAGTCGGGGTGCCAGGAGCAACTGTGCTTCAGTACCAACCACTTCTGAAGCAGCTCGAACCCCTTCATATGCTGCCAATATCTCTTTTTCAGTTGGAGTATAGCGGGCTTCAGACCCTCTGTATCCCCGACTCCAAAACCCTAGGGGTCGACCCCGGGTCTCCCCAGGTGCTTTCTGCCAGAGGCTCCACGTAGGGCCATTCTCCCCGGCTGCAGTGTAGAGCACATTTTTTACATCTTGTCCTGCCCGGACTGGCCCAAGAGCTACTGCATGGACTATTTCTCGTTTAATCTGTTCAAAGGCTTGTCGTTGCTCAGGGCCCCATTTGAAATCATTCTTTTTCCGGGTCACTTGATAGAGAGGGCTTACGATCAGACTGTAATTTGGAATATGCATTCTCCAAAAACCCACAACGCCCAATAAAGCTTGTGTTTCCTTTTTGCTAGTTGGTGGAGACATGGCTGCTATTTTGTTGATCACATCCATTGGGATCTGACGACGACCGTCTTGCCATTTGATTCCTAAGAACTGGATTTCTCGTGCAGGTCCCTTTACCTTACTTTGTTTTATGGCAAAACCAGCTTTCAGAAGGATTTGGACTATTTTCTCTCCTTTCTCAAAAACTTCTTCCGCTGTGTTGCCCCACACAATGATGTCATCAATGTGTTGAAGGTGTTCTGGAGCTTCTCCCTGTTCCAGTACAGTCTGAATCAGTCCATGGCAAATGGTAGGACTGTGTTTCCACCCCTGGGGCAGTCGATTCCAGGTGTACTGGACGCCCCTCCATGTGAAAGCAAACTGTGGCCTGCACTCTGCTGCCAGAGGGATTGAGAAGAATGCATTAGTGATATCAATTGTGGCATACCACTTGGCCGCCTTTGACTCCAGTTCGTATTGAAGTTCTAGCATGTCTGGCACAGCAGCACTCAACGGTGGAGTGACTTCATTCAGGCCACGATAGTCTACTGTTAGTCTCCACTCTCCATTAGACTTCCGGACTGGCCATATGGGACTGTTAAAGGGTGAGTGGGTCTTACTGATGACTCCTTGGCTCCTCAGTTGGTGAATGAGTTTATGGATGGGGATCAGAGAGTCTCTGTTGGTGCGATATTGCCGCCGGTGCACTGTTGTGGTGGCGATTGGCACCTGTTGTTCTTTGACCTTCAGCAACCCCACCACAGAAGGGTCCTTTGAGAGACCGGGCAAGGTAGACAGCTGTTCAGTTTCCTCCGTCTCCAAGGCAGCTACACCAAAAGCCCACTTGTAACCTTTTGGGTCCTTGAAATACCCTCTCCTGAGGTAGTCTATGCCAAGGATGCACGGAGCCTCTGGGCCAGTCACAATGGGGTGCTTCTGCCACTCATTGCCAGTTAGGCTCACTTCGGCCTCCAATACAGTTAGCTCTTGGGATCCCCCTGTCACTCCAGCAATGCTGATGGGTTCTGCCCCTATATAGTTTGATGGCATTAAGGTGCACTGTGCGCCGGTGTCCACTAAAGCTTTATACTCCTGTGGGTCGGACATGCCAGGCCATCGGATCCACACAGTCCAGTAAGCCCGGTTATCCCTTTCCTCCACCCGGCTGGAGGCAGGGCCCCTCTAGTCCTGATCATGGCAGTCACAACTCACTTCCTGTAAATGTGAACCAGGAGTCCCTCTATTACACTTAGAAATAAAATCTGCGCTTCTACTCCTCTGTCTGGGGACTTGCTCGCTGGAAACTGGAGCAGCAGCTTTCCTGGAAGAGCCTCCCTGAGTGACTGTTCTTCCTTGCAGTTCATGTACTCGTGCCTATAGGGTCGAAGTAGGCTTGCCATCCCACCTCATCATGTCCTCTCCGTGGTCACGCAGGTAGAACCATAGGGTGGCCCGTGGTGTGTATCCCCTTCTTTGAGCCAAAGGACGCTTATTCCTAACAGCTGAGACACTGCTCTGTCGAGGTGGGGAGTAGGACAGATCTTCTTTGAGTTGCTGGACCTCTTGGGATAGTTTCTCCACAGCAGAGACAAGCGAGGAAGAGATACTTGCGTCGTAATCCCGGAGTCTATCTATCACCTCTGCCACCGTTGGTGTCTCGTCATCTTTCCAGGACATCACTGCCAATGAGTTTGCATGCGAAGATGGTGCGCTCCGTACAAACTTCCGCCACATGGGTCATGTGCACTCGGCTTCATCTGGATATTTGGATGACCGTTGATCGTCCAGGTCACCATAAATCACCTCAAACACAGCTAATTCCCTGAGATACTGGATGCCTTTCTCCATAGTTGTCCATTTTCCTGGGCGATATGTAACATCTTCTTTAAAGGGATACCTTTCCTTCACTCCAGACAGGAGTCGCCTCCAGAGGCTGAGGGCTTGTGGTTTTTTTCCAATTGCTTTGTCAACGCCCCCTTCCCCAGAAAGGGATCCCAATTGTTTGGCTTCTTTCCCCTCTAGTTCCAGGCTACTGGCCCCATTATCCCAGCATCGGAGCAGCCAGGTGACAATGTGCTCACCTGAACGACGGCTACAATCTTTTCGCATATCTCGCTTAAGGACAGGGATCGGGTGGTCTCTATTTCATTTATTACTTCTCCCTCCTCTCCCCGCGATGGCCCTGGTTCTTCATCATCCCGTTCTAAACGAGTTGATGTCCGCTTCCAATATTTCGCCTTGTGTATGGGGGCAACTGATACTGGTGCGGGTTTATTTTCTGAGCTAGCTCCGGTACTTGTTGTGGGGGTTTGAGTGGCTGCAGTGCCTGTTGTCAGGGCTGGATTGTCTACAGTGCCAGTCACTTTGCATTTCAATCCAGAGACATTCTCTTCCCCCTGGGGGCACTGAATACTATTGAGCAGGGCTCGGTATGCATGGGCCAGACCCCAGCATGTTGCAGTTACCTGTGTCTCTCTGGAGTTCCCAGCGTAACAACATACTTTCTCCAAATATTCTACTAGTTTTTTAGGATTCTGCACTTGTTCGGGGGTGAAACTCCAAAACACTGGGGGTGCCCACTGCCCTAGGTACTTGCCCATGCTATCCCACATGCCCTGCCACTCGTAACTATCAAGCCTCGGGGCAGATTTCTGGGTGATATTCTTAAGTTGCTTAGTCAAAACCAAAACAACATGCCCAAAACCTAACAATAAGTGCACCTTAACCACCCAAGGATGTTCAAGATACAAAAACGTTGTTGTAACAAAGGCACAGACATCATAGAACAAAGTTGCAAAGGTATTATTCTGTATTTCCTCCATATAAAATCTCTCAGAGGAGGAGGTATAATTGCTAATTGCCTCAACAAGGTGGTATCCGAAGTACAGTAATGGTTTCAGCAAAAACCCCAAATACCAGATAAAGCTGAAAACGAGTGTTTGTATAACAAATCTTGTAGGCAAAACATTACTAATCACAGCATAACACAGCAGACTCAACAAACCAACACCGATTTTTAACACCAACTGCAAAAAGGACAACATGGTGCTGTGACCAGCAGCTGTTGTTACGTCCAACCCTCGAGCCCCACGTTGGGCGCCAAAAAGACTGTCGTGGTTTAGCGGTGTAAAATGTGTTCATCTGATTCGTGTCAATATGGAACAATGCTAGAGTCACACGGTGAAGTGTGACCCTCTAGCATTTGACCGTTCAATTGACTTGTTAACTGTCTTAATGGGTTTGTGCTTGTGTAACCGAGGGCCGTTCAATTGTCTTAATGGTTGGAATGTTGATTGGCGATTTAAGTTAATTGTTAAGAAAGAATTTTAGTTAGGAGTAGAAACTAACACCTGCTTAGGCCAGTCAAGAGGGCGTTAGCAATGAATGCTGCATTGACAAGAAGCCTCCTAAAAAGATACAATTCAGTAGAACTTCAAGGACTAACAGTGGAAACACCCTGCTACAAAGGAGAGTGACGGCTGACCAACGGCAAGTGGGATGCTTATCACTGACCAATGAGTGTAAACTTAGGCGTGTTTTTACTAATTGTTCTATAAACCCTGTAATTTTGTATGACGGTATGCACGTTAGGCGGAAGGATCCCCCGTGCATCCAGCGCTGCTTGCTTGTCTCTATTCAATAAATTGTAAACTTTGATTGAAATTCCGTTGAAGGCTAAATTAATTATAACAAGCGGCAGCTCAGCCCCACACAGTCGCTCACTCACTCCCCCACCGGTAGATGGGGGAGAGAATCAGAAGGGTAACGCTCGTGGGTTGGGATAAGAACAGTTTAATAATTAAAATTAGAAGAAACAACAGTAGAAATGCAATGTAAAGGAGAACAACGAGAGGCGCAAAGCCCCAGGGGAGGGGGGAAGGGAGGGGAGAGGGGGAACGAACCGCCGGAACAAACCGCACGCGCCGCAGCCGCTCGCCGCCCGCCGCCCCGACGCCGCGCCGCCCCCGCGCTGCCGCTGCCCCCCCTCAATATACTGGTCATGGTGTCACATGGTATGGAATGAACCTGCCATTGGCCAGTCGGGGTCAGCCGTCCCCACCACGGCCCTGCCCCTCCCAGCCCCCCCCCCGCCACGCGGCAGAGCGCGGGAAGCTGGAAAGGTAGCCGACCCCCACAGTGAGGAGAATTAACCCCTTCTCAGCCAAAACCAGCACAGGGCACTTAAAAGTTTTAGCACTGGACTGTAGGGGGAATCCCCTCCTAAACGCCCACCAACCCCCCAACGAAGACGAAAGCTAAGACCTTGCCTGTCTGCATGCCTCTTACTGCTCCTAGAGGAAAACAAACGGGGAAAAAAGCGCAATAATGTCTGTAGGGAATGCTTTAATGTCTACATCATAAAACTAGGGAGATAATTTTGAGGTCAAAGGTGCATCTTTCACCCTCATCTGAAATAATAATCCTATAAATAAAAATACTGTTCATTTTACTGACAACAACTAATTTTGACAATTCTACCCACAGGGAGCAGCGTATTGCACTGACATGTTAAAAGCAACCAGGGAGTATGTCTGCTCCAGAAATTTCTCTTCTTTAAATTTGTTGAAAGAAACTAACGAAATTGATTCAGAAGAATTTTAAAAAGCAGAAGAATTCAGCAACAGAGTAAAATCCCCTTTCCGACTGACAAAGAAAAACAGATTTTTGGCAGCTACTGCTTTCAGAGAAGTAGTATATACCCCTATTTACAGACACTCACAATGAATTCTAGCCAGATAGCAATATTATATCATCCCCTTTCGATTTCCTGTTTTCTTACATGGCATTATGTGTGTGGAGTTGTGTTTACCTAAACCTGTATACCAGAGAGATCTAAATTTTATTTAAACACCTAGATCTAGCAGATTTTTATATTCAACGACTGTAACTCTGCTGTTCCTCTTAGTACTTTATTTTAATAGTTGGTTCTTACAGGGGGGGCGGGAAATCTTTCTAAATTTAACTGGCTTGTGGGTCTGGTCACCCATGTCTGTACATTTTCCTGATAGCCATTTCGTAACAAATAGTTCCTTCCTGCAAAGTACGATCAAATTGCTTCTTGGTCTTTTTCAGCTAAGATAAACAACTTCAGCCTTGTAAGTTTCTACCCCTGAATAATTTTCTTCAGCTTCAAAAGAATATAAATGTTTCTTTTCTTCACTCCAACTGACGCTTAACATTTTTTTCAAAATATGGGCATATGGGCACCAGGGCTTTATTCGGGAGTGTTCCCCATTTGGGCGATAGCTGCTTGCATTTCTTGTTCCCAGAATACCTAATTTTTCATGTCACTGCAAAAAAAAAAAAATATTAAAGCTGTAGTAATTATTTATCATGTAGCCATTCTTTTCTCATTAACTTTAAAGTTACATTCAGATGACTAGTGAAACATTAAATGATATGGTACTTGGTACCAAAATTTATGTGAAAGCATCAAAACCAATGCCAGCCAGCCAATATTGGAGGGGTTTTTGTATTAACTGCTGGCACTAGTATTTTTTGGTCTATTGACATTGTATATGAACTATCAAAAAGGAGGACTTGGTCCTTCTTCTCAACCTTTGAGATCCTAAAAATTCAATAGGATCATTTAGCACATTGAATAAAAGGAGTTTTCCTCTCTTAGTCTGTACCTGCTTACATTTATAAGGGTCTGGGTCTAACTCATACAATTGCTGCTATTGTAGGTTTTAAGCTTTGTTTACTCCTGGCATTTTAACATCTCCAACCTTAAAAGAACTGGAACTACTTTTAGAGTAATTGCTTTTTTTTTTTTTCAGTCTGAGCTGTCTCCATAGACTGTCACATCAATAAGGTACTGAAAGTGGTGAAACAGTTCCAACGTTTCATTTCTTTTCATTCAGGTGGTTTGTTAACAAAAATAACATAGTCATAGTAACTCAATTAGGTAAACACTTTAAGAATATTTTTTTAGCGTATTCTTTCATATCCATTTCTTAATGTTTAGATAGTATTGCTAGAAACATAAAAATCTGAATTTTGACTTTCAGAGCCTATTCGGATAACAGGTGTAAAGTTAAGATCCTTTGTTCTCTTAAAAACAGAAATAAAAAGATAAAAAAATAAAAAACCCAAAACAAAAACCAAACCAAACAAAAATAAACCCCACAACACAAAAACAGCATTAAAAAAAAAAGGAAAAATTGCCTTTACTCACAACTGAAAATCTTGCAATGATTTTCTTCACCGTAGCTAACGAAGCCGAGATTTAGTTTAGGAAAGTAGTAACTTGATGCAGCGTTTAATATTTTTGGTTAACAACGTGAAGTGTAACGCTGAAAGAGCTCTCCTGAATCGCTGTGTCTAGTTTCTTCCCGTTTTAAGCAAGCCACCTCATCACGTAATCTCTCAGCTGATGAAACCAAAGACAGTTTACGTACAGAAGTGAAGCACAGGATACAAAAGGAAAACTTAATAGTATTTTCCATTGTCCAGGAAAAAAAAAAGTTGATCTCGGCAGCTCTCTACTTTTAACGGCACCGATCTCCCAGATTTTTACTGATTCACCTCCCGCCCTTCCTGCAGCCGCCCCGCCCGGGCAAGGCGAGGACTGCTAGCGGCCAGAATAGGGCCGCTGGGCGGGTTCCAGCCAGCCTCTGCTGCCGGCCGTGGGGGGCGCGGGGGTCGCCCCCTGCCCGGCAGCTCCCCCGGGCCGGCCGTGTGGGGCGCGGGGGGTCGCCCCCTGCCCGGCAGCTCCCCCGGGCCGGCCGTGTGGGGCGCGGGGGTCGCCCCCTGCCCGGCAGCTCCCCCGGGCCGGCCGTGTGGGGCGCGGGCGTCGCCCCCGCTGCGGCCACGCTCTCGCGCGCTGGCCGCTAACGGCTGCCGAGGCCCGCAAAGCGTCCCGGGCCCGCGCTGCCTGAGGAGAGAGGTCCGAGGCGGGTGGGGACCTCCTGGGCGGGGGGCGCCCCGATGTCCTGAAGGGCGGAGGGAACGGGGGCAACGTAGGTAGAGCTGGAGAGGGGGAGAGATCCCTTTCGGACAGGGCAGAGTCGGCCTCGCCGGCCCTAGGACGGCCTTCTGCGCCCTCCGCCAACTCGGAGAGCACCTGGGCGGTGAGCCCCGGCCCTCCCCAGGCTGGCCAAGGCCGGCCTGGGGCTGGGACCCGCTGCCTCTAGCCCCGATCGGTGCTCTCGCCGTGCTTCAAGGCTCTGCCTCTCTCCAGTGAGGAGAGCCCCTTTGCAGAGGAGCTTACAGAGGTACTGCTTATAGGTTTTACATGCCTTTATAGAGATACGTTTTCCTGTCGCACAGGATAACGGCTTACCAAATATGTTGTACTTTTTATCAGGCAACGATGACAAGCAACACCCCAAAATCTGATGAAAATAGAAGTAAACGTAAAAAAGAGATGGAGGTGAGCAGTACCTGCCTGTTGATGAGGGGTGGTGTTGATGCTGTGAAGCCAATAACACTTGGACTTTCTTTGAAAACAGTCTCTCAAGATCTTGTTAAAACTCCTTTTTTTCAGTTAAACTCTATCTGTGCTAAAAGTCCTAGAACCTGCATTTTTTTTGTGTGTGCTCTGTTACCAGAATGAAGCTTCAGAAAATCTTCAGTTGTCCTCGCTTGACAAAACAGATTTGGCTTTTACTGAGGGCTCGCAGTCGCTTTACAAACCTGAACCACTGGAAAAAGTTTTAAATGGTGATGTATTAAATGTACTGAAAGTAACTATGTAATTACCTAATTGGATGTTGAGATGAAAATTCATTAAAATGTTTAAATAAAATTACTTTTTTTCTTTTAACAGAGATGAACAAAGAAATTAAGAGCTTGTTATCAAAATATGCCCACATTCTGAGGCAAGTTAACATTGTCCTGTCTGTACAGCACTTTTCTAACCGTGGCTGCATTTTAGAGAAATTAGCACTGAAAACTATCAAATACAGATCCTGAAATAAAAATGCTGTTTTCTGTTACAACAGAGAACTAATTTGGTCAGAAACTGAGTATTGATAGGCAACACATTTTTAAGTAAAGCATAAAATCAGTTCTAAGTAGTGAGAAAATTAATGGCTTTAGGATTGATTTTAACTACAGATTTTTTCAATTAAGTGAGAGAGCAGCGATGGATGCTTCCTACGTCCAAGAACTTGATGGAATCTTAAAAGAAGCAAGGACCATAGAAAACCACTTAAAACAGAAAAGGGAGAGTCTAAAACAGAGGTTCACTGTGATCGCAACTACTCTGCAAAGCTAAATGGAGTTTGTTAGATTGCAGAAATGCAGAGTAAAACTTGTGTAAATTTTACGTATTAAAATATAAACGATGATGAATGTTTCATGAATGTTTTATGTAAATATTTCTAGCAGTTCAGGAAACCTTCAACAACTTAAGCAGCAACTTTTTTTAATAAGCAGATACAATACATAGGGTAGTGGAAATTAGTTAAAAACAATACTAAACATCCATTTTAAATCCTATGATCCCAAGGGATTCTACACATTAAAACATCTTTTTTTACTTGTTGACCCATTGCTTTGGCTGACGCTGTGCTTCCATCCCTAGAAAATACTGGGAGCATTTGAAAAATAATTTAGAATGAATTTTGCATTTGTTGGCTTTAAGGCTGTGGAAGTTCAGTACAACTGAGCTCAGATGCAGCCATGGTATTTCTAATGCCACTGCAAAGGATGTTTTTATTGTCACAGCCAATCTTTCGCCCTAGAACATAGTATAGAAACATTTCCATGAAACGTAGAATTTTGAAATATAAGGAGAGACCTCAGATTATTTCATATTAACATTTTTCTTTTTTTTTTTTCATTCTACTCTAGAAAATATTTTGGTGCTAAAGCTTAGTAGAATGTACTTGCAATCTTATTTACATTTTGTCTCAGAATATAAATAGATTGAAAAGATGAGCATAGGAATAGGAGAGTTCTATTAAGAATACTACTTTGGGAAATGTGTAAAGAGGTACGTAGTTTTAATTTTAAAATACATTTTAATACTTCTACAGCTTTTCAAATGAAACCAAGGCCATTTTGATATAAACATAAAAGCACATAATAAAAACTTTGCTAGTAATGTCAATAAATAACTAGATAATGTTAACATAATTTAGAATTACATTCCTGGTTTTTGTTTTGTTATTTAGAGACATCAGTGTCATTTGCTGTATATCTAATTTATTTAAGGATGCTGGTGGAGTTTTGTAAGCACTTTTTCTTTCTCGTCATTTGACTCTGTTAAAAAAGTTGAAACATAAAATGTACAAAGCATTATTTGTACAAATTGTGAGGCTAATGTAATAAAGAAAAGTGCTAGATAGTCCTGTTGCTAGCATAAGATATATTTATATATCTTTACCCCAGTACTTTGTATTAATTTTCTCTTTTAATCCTTTCAGATGTAATCAGTACCTCTTTCCCCCTTTTTTTATTAGATAAAAGTCACAAGCAAATCTGTTACCAGTCAGACTGGTACTACTTAAAAATAATGAGAGAAACTGGACATCTAGGGTGAGATTTTTCAAGGTATTTGGATGCCTAAAGATGCAGATATGTACTTAGTAGGATTTTCAAAGTGCCTAAGGATGTAAGCGCCTTACATACTTAGGAATTTTTTTTAAATCCCATAAGGTGCCTATCTGCATCTTCAGCATCTAAAGACTTTCAAAAATCTCACCACAAGTCTGCCTCATATTTTACCAGTCTCTTACTTTTTCCTAATAATCGTATGTCATTTTGTAATCAGTTTTGATAATGCTGTTTAAACAGAAGGAAGTGAGAGAAAAAGAGAATATTTTTGAAGTTACATTTTCTAGACTATTGTGCTCAGTATTTCTAAAATCTACAATCATCTGTAATGATGAAAAAATGCAGAGTATTAAATTGTCATCTATGTCTAAATTCAGAAATTTATGGATAGTTATTTATGTAAGCCTTCAAAGAAAAGTTACACCACTTTCATTACTGTTAAATATCTGCCTGTTATCAGAATCAGAAGCTTGCTGCATTTTCTCTGTGCTTAGGAAAATGCAACCGATTGAGATCACCTGGATTTAGATCATCCTGATTTAGTTTATGAGGCTAATATATCCAAGCTGCAAACCTTTGGCTCTTATATTAAGTATTATTAAGAAGCAGAACTTAGAAAACTATTGGATCACATAATCTAAGTTTCTTCCCTTCGGGGATCAGGAGGGCACAGACCCATAGTGTTACTGTTCCAGCAGTTTGCTCCATTTAAAAACTTCATAAAATCCAGTAAAATTTAGTAAAACTATATTTAGAAGACTGAGCAACTGCTTAGTCTCGCATTCAAGTGCAGTTAAATTCAGGACTTACCTCTCTAAATGATGCCTCTTATGTTTCTACGGTGATTTCTCCTCATGCAGTTGGTTGTCATTACATGTTAGAATTTAGAGTGGGATCTCTGTGGTAGTAAGGGGATTTTAGAATTTGAAAAGGCAGTGAGAGTCAAGTCAGTAAGTACGGCCATAGTAACCTAGCTGAGATTATGAACTGTGTGGTTATGCTTACTAAAGGGAAGTCATTCAAAGCTTTGTAAGGTTTTGAAACAGGAATTTTAAAAAATCATTTTTAAATTACTAAGAGCAACAAAGCTGCTGGTTTTGCTGCACAAATCTATGTGAGGCTATATATAAAAATAAACACTGACCAAGTAAAATGAATAAAAATACGTAGTTTTATAAAGTTCCAGCTTGAAATGGTAAGTTCAGAAAGTTTAAAACATCAAATGAAAATAAACCAGTCTCTCTTCTTTTGAGGTTAAAAATACTTCAGCAATGGAAATACCCACTCACTGGTTGATTTCATACATAGGTATCTTCCTGTTTAAAAGGCAGCCTTCCATAGTTACTTTGCTGGCTAAAAATACAGAGCATTTTTCTGTTGGCCGCCCTTCAGTGTTTGACTCAATATCTATATATATGGGAATACTCATCACACACTGTTTTATTCTAAACTGTTAGAAAATAAAAAGTTATTGTTTTCCTATTTGTCTACTCTGCTAATGATGTTTCTGCACTAATTGCGTCTCTCATGTATTTTGGTATTTATTGGGAGAAACAAACCAAAATTTTTACTTTCTTCTTCTGATATGAAACTAAAAGTTTATGTGTTCTGTCTCTGAGGAATGAGCTACACATTAAATCCAACTGGCACCCATCCCATCACTATCCGCTTTCCAGTTTTACTGAAGGAGGTTTGAACAGAAAATTAATTGGCTTTAAAGCTGCCAAATCTGATCAGCAAAGCTCAGCTGGTAACTACGTTTTCTTTAAGCTTCTCCTCCTGTTGTTTAAGCTGCAGTGCCTTAGTAAATTAACAAGAACCGTAACAAAAAATGAATGGATTTTTAAAAAAAAATGTGGAAACACCTTAGACAAAGTTCCAACCCTCTTTGAGGTCAAAGGCATTTTTGACAGTGAGTCTTCTGCATTTCTGAGCTTGCTGTGAGTACCTCCACAGTCTGGAAAGTGTAAGTGATGACAAACTAATACTCAGTTCCTCTCATAGCTCTTCTATTTTCTAAGAACTAAAAATGGAAAATAGCAGATGATGCAGAGACAACTTATGTATTCAGCAAAGAGAAATCTTCCCCGAGAAAAGGCTAATTGTGACTGTTTACTTAAAATGAAACTGCCTTTTAGCATAGATGTGGAAATGTGGATTATAATAGAAAAACACCAGATTGAGTAGGTAATATATGTGTTAAAGGCTCATGATGTTCTGTCTAGAGTTCATCAGAACTCAGTTTTGCTAATTGCAGAATCTTTTTGTCTTTGAATTGTCTTTGAAAACCTGATGATGAAGGCAGCATTGGAAAGGAGCAGCAGAGTGGGTGTTTTACATCATCACGGTGAACAGCCAGAAAAATAGGGCAAAGAATCATAGGCCAATCAGCCTATCTCACATCTTGTAGAGAGTCTGAAGTAAATTTCTTAACAAAGATTTTATAAACACCTGGGGAGCAATAAATAAATAACTTTGAAAAAATTCCTTTATCAGAGTAGTTGACTTAATATGGAAAAAATATAGATAGGCTATAGTTTGTTGTAATTGACACTGCTCTGTATGATATTATATAAAAATGAGAGTAATCAGGAAGTAGGGGCTACATGAATGAGTTAAAAAGTCAACAAAAGGAATACTAATTTTTTCTGAAAGGTCACCCTAGGTGGCATCCTGTAGTGTTCTCCTTCAAGCCTTGCTTATTCCATATTGTCCTGAATGGTTTAGAAGGAGGACATTAGAGAATAGAGTTAATTTTTCACATGGCAGCAAGCTAGGAGCAGTTGCAAATGCTATCAATAACACACATTGAAAATTCCCTATAATCTCCATAAGATGAAGGGCCAATCTGAAATCAAGATAAAATTCAAAAAAGACAAGGGAAAAACACTATGCTTAGCAAGGGGAATCATATAAGTTACTTACAAACCAGAACAACAGCTATCGTTGGTACGACGTTGTTGGGTGGTGAAAAAAACAGAGCTGGGATGTGTTAGATGTAGGACAGCAGATAAGACGTAAAAACATAGTGTTCTCCTTTACTCTGTGCTACTTTGGTCTTAGCTGGAGGATGGTCTGCTTATTAAAAAACAAGAGGGCAGTGTGGGAAACAGGAGTAATAAAGGGTGAAGAAAACATGATCTGTGAGGAAAGGTTGAAGCAGTTGTGTTTGTGTAACTTAGAGAAAGCACAAATCAAGGGAGGGCAGGATAACAGGTAAGTTATAGAAAGGACAGTAGTCAGGTGTTTGCTGTGCCTTGCAGAAAGGACAAGAAATCAGCTCAATTTGCATCAGAAGATTTAGGATGAGTAATCATCTGTCCCATCTTAAGCCCAGTGGAATGGGCTACCTAGAGTACTGTGTATGCTGCCTTGCTCTCTCTCAAGGGACAGGGCAGCTTTTAAGAGCTGCTTAATAACAGGAAACAAACATAGCCCTCACGGTGCATTTGCAAAGCGCTAGCAGCTTCCGCAGAGCATCCTGAAGAAAAGGGCCCATCTAAAGTCCATCTTAGTTTGAAACAGCAGAGCACGACCTGTCACTGGTCCTTCCCTATCTGATTGGATGGGCTTATGTGGTGTGGCAACCAATATTCCTAAAGCCTTTTGATTCTTTGAGGTACAAAATGGGTTACTCAGATTTTGAAACAAAACAAGGAAAAAGTATTTTTGACAGGTGAAAAAGAGAAGACAAGATGACAAGAATTTTTAAAGGAATTGCCTTGAAGCCTGGCTGCCGCAGGGCGCAGATACTCTCCTCTCTTCCAGTTTCTCTAGCTACAGCCGGCTAATAGTGAAAAAATACTTTTTGCACCAGTGGTAACGTATGCTTTAGCTGTCTTGGCACTTCAGCAACTCACCTGGCCCGGCTGCCGCGCCGCTGGGGCTCGAGGCAGGTCGCCCGCACGCCCTGCGACTGCCTGGCCTGGCTGTAGCCGTGGAGCGGAGTGCTGGCAGGCTGGCTTATCCATCCTGCCCTGCTAGGGCAGACCTTCCTGGCTTTTATTCTGAAATGGTGGTGTCAGGCAGTTCTCTCCAACCGATCCATCAGTGCTGGCTGCACACTATCGTCCTGGCACCGGTACCTTTGCCTGACCATCTCCGATTTGATGCCTTCTGCCGAGCGGAATATGTTTTCCAAAATCCTTTTGTCTGCCATCAGCCTCCTGCTTGCTCATTTGCGGCATTTCCTCTGCTCTTTGATGCAATTCATTCCAGGTAAAATGCATAAACAAACAAATCCTCCTATCCCATCATCTTGGAGAGGGGTTTTCTGTTGCTGTTAAGAGCTGCTGCTGTCACAGGTCGGTAGAGCGATTTCATTTCTATTGGTCAGAAATTGGGAACTAAGCAATTTGTAGTGTTTGTTAGAAGCCAGGAATTCTCTGTTACTTATCGAAAAGATAAACAGCAGAGGCAAGTACATTGCACAGATGCCCTCGGATTACGAGCAGATACTGATGGTTTAGAGCTGGAAAACCAGTAGGCAGCGGATTCTGCCTGCAAGGGAGTCTGCTGTGAAACGTGTGAGCAGGATGTGAAAGGGAGAAGATTGTTTAGAGCAGTGACATTACTGAGGCTTTGATCTGAACATACAAGTGGAAAACTACCCCAAGGTTTGTTTTTTTTTTTTTTGGTCCAAGAGAGTGAGATCTGTTATCGCAAAATAGGAACCACTAAAGATCATGACTTAATTCACCAGAATCTCTGCTTTTTGGTGGTGGTGGTTAGATCAAAGGATTGCTTCTGGGGTATGAAAGATGTGACAGGTTCTCAAACCTGCCTTGTTGTGCCACCAGAACACATCCATGGATACAAATTTAGGAACAGTCCAGGAGGTTTCTTTTTCACTGTGCATGTTACTAAGCTGGAGTAAGATCAACTACCTCTGTGAGATGGAAGACAGAAAATTCAGAGACAGAGTAATTAATTAATGCAAACTAAATGACCAGATATTAAGTCTGGCATTGGGAATGTTATATAAAACAACCTATGGTATTAGCATTTCAAGGTGTCAAAATACTCTCTTGCTGGGAAAAAAACCTATAGACATACATTTGTGATGTTCTTTTGATCTGCTAGCAGATTGCAAAAACTGTATAATGTTTAAACTGGGGCTATCTGCTAAATGTAAATTCTCTTGCACTCTACCTCTTTCATTATGCTTTGAAGCTGAACATAAAAAGGAACATAAAGAACATAAAGGAATAAGGAACGTAAAGAGCTGTGTTTATTGTCTTGACTACCTGAGTGATGATTACCTCGTTTTCTGTATCTGTTTGAAAATTACGGATTTTCCCTGACATTTACTAAGGTCTTCTTTAAAAAGCTTGCTGCTGTAGAATTGTCTCAGTTTAGCTAAAAGGTGAGAATGTTGGATCATGAAAAAGAAACCCCTCTATTATTTGTTCAGGCATTTGAGTGAAACAGTGATAATAAAAGAAAAAAGTGTGAATAAAATTTCTTCCATCTGATATGTTTCCTGTGACACCGGCAAAATTTTCCTAACTCACCAGTTGTTCAGGGTGCCTTTCTAGGATAAGTGTTGCAGGGACTTGGTTGTGTAAATCGGTATTTAATAAAGAAATAACTTTCTTCATGTCATCAAAAAAACACCCCTGAAGTGTAGAATCTATTTCTACAGGTGTCTTTGGGAAATCAACAGATATTTCATTTCATATGTAAGAGTATGCAGAGTTCACAGGTGCTTTTCTCCCTTACCTCCCTTTGACAAGCCTTTCTCTACTCCTTTTATCCATTTCTTTTTCCCTGTGTTTTCTGTCACTTTTATGTTCTTTGCTTCTTTGCCTGTTAGTAAGGAAGTGGGCGGCTGAGCCCCTGACAATGGGAAATCAACAAGCTAGATGGAACAAGGAGTCAAATACGGGGACTTCCCAGCAGACACAAGGCAAGTGCAACAACTTCAGTTCAAATCAGTGTGGGACACTTGGGTGAGCTGAGGTGTTCAACCCTGGCGAAGGCAGAGGGTGAAGGCTGGAGTCTGGATGGCAGCAGTCAGTAACTACAGCAACTTCAGTTCAGAGTGGGGGGATGGGGAAAGCTGGTTTCCATGCCCTGTTGTTCCAGTCTGTGATTTTCAGGGACCATAACATGGCCCATATCTTGTAATAGAGGATTTCCAAATCAGCTGTATGGTTATTCTGAATTTACTTGAATCCTCAGGGGAAATAGAATTCTTGCTTCACTCTCACTGCTTGAAGAATACCAGCTGTGAGCATTCTGTTTCCTAAAGTCTGCTCTTAAGTCTGGTATTGGATGTCCTTCTGAGTCAAGATACTAGACCGTGCAGTTGCATGTGGAGACAAATGTTGGTGCTCCCTGTGCCTTGGATTGGAATATGTAGGTTAAAATCAAAGTGGATGTGCTATATTCAATGCGATTTCAATTTCGCAGCTAGGAAACAGCTTCTGTGTTTCCTGCCTCCACTGTTAAGATTTTCTGTCTCACCCATTGCTGTTTAAGTACAATTTAATGTCTGACTCAGTGACTTCTTTGGTACAGAAACTTTTTCAAGATCCTTGTCATTGGTTCCACTCTTTCTGGATATAAATAATCGATCCTAGGATGTCAGTTTGTGACAGGCAGAGAAATCATGGCATGCTGCTCTTTGAATGGAAACAGTACAGGAACGAACAATGCCAGGCTATGATAAGTCTAGTAATTGCTTACAATCTTTAGAAAAGATTTGAGGAAAAATTACAATGCTGTATTTGGCACTGCCTCTGCTCTGATATGCCAAAGGAAGATTAAATCTTAAGCTTACTTTTAAAGGTTTGAGGTAAAATGGGAATTACTGTCCAGAAATGAGATTTTTGAGCTGGCAGATTGTAACCTTGTGCTGATTTTCAGGTATTTTATTCAGGCAAATGCAGTAAGGCCATTGGGACTGTAGTGTCTTTGATTTACTGCTTATTCAAGTTCTTCCGTCTTGGAGTGTAGCCAAAACAGTACAGCAGAGTCAGTATTTAATTTTATTTACATATTGCTTAAAAAAACAGTTTGTCTTCTGTCTTCTGCAGAGATTAGTGCCTTCTTGAGTAGCTAGATGTTACAATAAGTTAGGCTTTATGACTGAGCTTTTATCTGAAGGTGATACACCTTTATTACAATTGCTCATGACCAGTGCATTCAAGTAAGAAGTATTTGTGTTCTACCTGCTCAGTGCATTTCAGAGTCGGTGCAGATAAATTTAAGTTTTTAGTATTGAACTGTGGTTACATTTGGAGGGTAGATGTTATTCAGTTTTGTTTTTTTTTAATAGAGAAGTGTAGGATGTACAGCTGTGGTGTTTTGTTCTGTTTTTTTTTTTCTTTTTTTAAGCACTGCTGTGATCACTTACAGCTTAGCAACAAAATTATTTCCTTTGAGATGTTTATTCTGTATTGTACTGTCCTGCATACATATTGCAGAAGCTTGATTTTTTTTTTATTTGACTGCAAGCCTTTCTGTGCTGACAGGGGAATGAATTACACTAGGCCCTTCTGGTCTTAAGTCCATGGGCTAATTAGCATGTATTGTTTGCCCCTGGTGCTACTGATCAATCTCAGTACATTGCACAGATAACGATTCCTTAAAAAAAAAGAAACAAAAGGACAGGGTGTATAAAGTCCCTGCAAAGAACCTGTCTGACCACACCCGCCCAACCACCCTTGCAGTGTTCAAATGCTGCATTGCTGGTCAGCAAGGAATCTGTCACTAAGGAGTTCCCTGACATCTTATTTCCAGATCAGAGTAGTGATCTGCAATACTGAGGCAGTTTAAGTAATGCAAGTAAAAAGCACATTTTTTGTGTGTTGTGTTGAGTTTAGAGGAGGTCATTGCATATTTTTGTCTTCTGTTTCTTGTCCTGAATGTCTTCAGAGCAAACTTACCAGAGCAAACCTGCTTTTTTTTTTTTAAAAAAAAAATTTCCCTTGCGCCCCTCCCCTCCTCCTGGCTTTTCAAAATTGTCCTAGAATGGCTTGCCATGTTTCTGAAAACTTCTGTTTTGACTCAACTGGGTGTCATGATTTGATTATATTTTGCATGCATTATTGTCAGGATCTTCAGCTCATTCGGGTGGTTCCCAGAGGGAAAGATAGCACATTATCTCACTATGCTTGTTTCTTTCTGGTCTGATAGGACAGGGTATTAGCTTACACGTTCTTGTTGTATATAGCCTGTTGACTACGACTTGAAATGGATTATAACTAGATGAATTCTAACTAGATCAGATTTCAGGAAGGATTACTAAGATGATCATGTGAATGGCAAGGTTATTGCAGGAGAATGAAAAGGAAAAGAACTTGTCTTGTTTAGCTTAGGAAGTTACATGATTGCTCACTCTAAATACAACATGTGGTAAACACAAGACAGGGAGAACTACCGAAGCCACATAACAGTGCTGACAGAAGAGCAAGGGGGACAAAGTCCCCTATGAATAAAGTCCTTCTGTAATTCAGAGGATTTTTCTAATCATCTGGGCAATGAGCAGTCTTCCAAAGAGGGGATAAGTGCCAGGAAACGTAGTAACTTTTAAGACAGAGTTCATATATATGACTTTCTGGGACAGCAGTTGGGAGGAGATGACACACGAGGTCTTTCCAGTCCTGTTCAGGCTCTTTTGTGAAGTTTATCTTTCTAAATACCTGTATGTAATTACGCTGCTCTCCAGAAAGTTTCTATTTAGTACCATCCTTGGTCATGCCATCTTTGTTTCTGCTTGGATGCAAAAATGTCTCCTTAGGGACAGGTTGCTCTTATTTTTTCTGCATATTTTACATCTTTACAAACTTCAGCTTGGCCTACTAAGGCTACATTTCTGCAAATACTGATGGCAGTTGCTAAACCTGTCAGGTGTTGGTTTGTATGAAATGCCTCTACTTCCTTATGTCAAAGGAAATACTCTGAAGCAGGAGTGTTGGGATCAGATTGAGTGCTTCATATAGGATTTAATCAGAACTTAATTGAATTTTAAGAGGGAGAGGATGTTGGTGGTTTGAGGTTAATTGCTTTAGCCCTGCAGCCTGAATTCTTTATCTCGCTGACTTACCATATTAGAGATCTAAAGAAGGATTTGAGGATTGGCAAGCCAGAGAACTACATTGAAGGGATCTTGCAATTTACCTTCCTGCATGTCTAACACCCATTCTGTCTGTGGCTGTTCTAAAGAAGCAAGCTCAGAAAAATGCTGTCTCCCAACTCAGTTCTTTTGCAGATGTTCTCCTGTCTGAAATAACAAATTTCCTCTGTAGATGTGAACACATGATTTCAGAGACTCACAGGTAAATTGTGCAGCAGCTTCACTTAATCACCTGGATTAAAGAACGTAGGCTAGAAGAAGCAGTGGTGAAAGTGACTAGTATAACCAGAACAAATTGCTGCATCAAAAAATCAGAATGAAGTTCAGTATCAGTCTGGTATCTGTTCAGTGCATGGTCTTGTCTCTACTAGATCCTGTTCAGGAGTAGATTTCTGTGTGCCATGCGGTCCTTTTTTTAGCAGTGTTTCATTTATACCTAAATCTTCATCAGTTCTAGTTTAGCTCAGGGCTCAACGGTCTTACGGTGAGGGTGGAGCAGTGCAGCAAAGCAACTCCACTGGCCTGTGGGTGTGAAGCCTGCGACAGATGAGGAGGTGCTAGCATTGGGAGAGAAGGCAATAGCGTGCATACCTTCTAGGTAAATCCACCTCTGCAGCTAAATGGATTGCTAAAACAATCCTTGTGTTGATGAGGCTTTGCAAGCCAGGCTACTGGAGCCAATAAGTGTCTGCTGTTAGCACACAGCATTCCAATCAGTTCCTGCTTTCTTGACGCTTTTGTGCTACAGCTGTGCTTAATCAGGGGCATATTGCATTTAAACAAGAGGCTCCATCAGAAATTCTCCTTTTCTGCTATTGCTTATTTACTTACCAGGTAAATCTGTTGGATCTCTTTTGTCCTGTCCTGTAAATATATTTCAGTGCAGTTTCATTTGTGTTCTTCCTGACTTCCATTTTTTTGGAGGAGAGTGCAGTTATTTTCTGTTTCGTGTTTTTTTGTGCAAGTGGAAAAGCCAGCAATTGCCCCTTTGAGCTTCTGAAATCAGATAGTACTGGTGAGTTTAAGAATCGAACTGTACAGCTTTCAATAGCCTATAAGCTTCTAGTCTACTGCATTTCAGATAATGCCAGCTTAGCAGAGTCCTCCATGTACAGTGTAAGGAAAACATGACAATCTATATTCCAATACTTTGGGGTCTTCAACATCATGTTCGTAACATATGTTGCGTAACAAGGTATGGCTTGCCTGGATTTAGATTAGTCCACTGGGACTCCAGTGGATTGTTCTGTGGCATGTTCTTCCTAATGAGCTGCTTTTTTTTCCTCTTCTTTTTCTAGAAGAGCCTTTGTACTATGGGCAGAAAAAACCGGCTGGGTTTTGGTTGTGTTTTTTTTTCTTTTTTTAATTCAGTAGAGGATGTTGTACAGTTTTGTTAAAAATAGGGCATTGTTTTGAAGGCACCTAACGCCACAATACATCCCCTCCCCTAAACTCCCAAGCTGGGAGATCCTGAATTTTGGCTCACTATTCAAGTTAAAAGGAATATCGGTGGCATAAAATTTCTTCACTGTGAAATGCTGCTTCGTACTGTGAGCAACCTTATAGCACGATTTTTCAACACTGTTTCAAAAACCCTTGTTTAAACCCAGCTCAGATTAAGTCCTAGCCAGAAGTGTCTGAGGCAGCACTGACCACGTTTGACCTGGATATTGCTTGTTAAATTGTATGTCGCTGTGTGCTGGTGAATTCATCCTTAAGCAGCAGTGAGCGTAAGCACAGCGAGGGTTGTGATGCCATAGTGCATGCTAGAGGCCATACACAGCCATCCTGGCATCTGATCTGATAGCATGGAGTTGAAATGAACTGTATCTTTAATTGCAATGCTCCAAACCTCAAAGCATGGACAGTGCTTGTCCCTGTCCTCTGTCTTCAGCTAGCTCTATGCTGTATTGATTTTTCTTTCCCATGTATGCTTTACTGCAAAAGCTTTTGCAGTCAAGGGCTTTATGAAAAACTTTTCTACTTTGCAAACAAAAAGGAAGAAAATCTGGGTCTACAGAAGAATCAATAATGAATATGGCTATAAAGATTAAAGGCCACACACTAGTGACTGAACAGTAGAAGGACCTTAGAAAGACTTCAAATGCAGCAGAAGTAAAAAAGTCAGCAGCATATACTGCTTGAGTACCACGGTCTCTTTTTGATGTGTTCTGTGTTGTTGTTCTGTGCTCTGCTTTATGTTTGGAAACACCTCGGGTGATGACTGATTAGATTACAAATCATGGGAAAATGTCACAGTATGTACACTCTCTTCTGTCTCTTTAACTCACCCATGATTGTGATACCAAAGGTGGAGTTCGAGGGTGTTTTAGAACGCAGTTCTTCTATCTGAGGTGTGCCCTGCTCTGCCTTGCTTTCGGAAACATTATTGTATAGAGGCACCATGCACTGCTTTGCAAGGTACCTAATTACATCTTTCTGCTTGTAGCTTTGGTCTGCAACAGTCAGACTAGCTTCTTTCCATTACTTACTTCAGCAGACTGCTTGTCAGAAACCACTGGGAGATTATTTTTAGGGCTTCTCCTCAACATTACTCTGTGTATCATCCTAACTTGGAACAGATTTATTTTTGCAACCTCACAGACTCTTATGATAAATATCCATATGTCGCTTGCTCTTAGTTACTTATTGAAATAAATTCCAACTATAAGCTTCTGTAATTAAAAGTTCTTTTCTTTCCTATCATCATATATTTTATTACCTCCTTTGGACTGCAGAACTGGTGTCTCTAATGGATTAACTACAGTAGAGTTAAATCCACTGGATTTTCAGGTCCCTGTGGATGTGTGGGATGTTATGGGAACACAGTTTTAGTATGAATATCCATTACAGCTTGGCTGCTTGTAGAATGCTGAGTGCTATTCTCCTAGACATCAAAACTCAAACTCTAGCAATTGTCTGTTTATTCAAGTGAAAATCTTAGTTACCTGCTTTTTGTTCTCACGGCTTTCTTGGCAGGTTTAAAAAATTCCCTACCCAGCCCATCAGAAGAGCAAATCACATGCCAGAGCCCCAAGGGTTTGCAATGCATCTCGCTCTTAATGCAGACAGTAGAGGAGACCCCTCAGCCCATCCCAGCGAAGATCAAAGGACTTATTCCTAAGTGGATTAATGGCAGTCTTCTGAGGAACGGTCCTGGGAAGTTTGAGTTTGGCGAGGACAAGTAAGTCCAGGTTTGCTGAGTTTGTTAAATGATTCTGGCCTGAGCTCTGCCTAAACCTAAACCCAGATATCTCACCACTGTTTGGAGCTCCTTGTAGTTTCTTTTTAAGTAAGGCAAGGAAGAAATGCATATGTTTTCATTCTTTTAAGAACAGTTGCTACCTCATCTGGAAACTCCCAGTGGGCTCTCTGAAAATAGGAGCATTGTTAACTTTTTAAGGTTGGAGAAGCTGAGTCATGGAGAGACTGTGACCTTCTCTCAATATATAATGAGGGAACAGAGCCGGGTATTAAAACATCCATGGCCCTAGCCCTTTGTTATTAACAAAAGTCCATCCCATGAGCACTTGAAATCTGGGGCAGAATTTATAAAGTTGATTGCACTAAATTATGTGAGTTGCTTTAGAAGCCAATCCCTCTCATTTTAAAAATAACATATTAAAATATTTCAAGAAGACAACTACTGCCTTTGGCTTGGAATCTGCCATTCTAGCTAGCGACAAACCTAGCTCTTCCTCTAACAAAGCTGATGGCAGCAATTGGCCAAAGGGGATCATCTTATATTTCCAGAGGTAGACCATAATGTTTTCTCAAAATTTCTCAGAGATTTCTCATTTCAGAAAGAATATCATTGTGCAAACAGCTGAGAGCTAAAGGGTCCTTATTGTGCAGTTGGGCTTTCAGTAATAATTCCTATTCTTGTTGCATAGTAAAGCACAATTTCTATTCCCTATGCAGGTCTGCAGACTGATTGGTTTACCAGTATAGATTATTTCCCCCAAAAGCTTATATATAGCATTTTCAGAAGTCCCTGAGGTCCACTTTCAAAAGTAAGACAGGGAACCCAAATCTCACTGAAAGTCGGCGTTTGACTTCAGATCCCACAGCTGCAATTGCACCTGATTTGTTTCACTCAATTCAAATGTTTTCCCAGACTCCTCAGAAGCTATGTGTGTTTAAGTATTCATGGGATCTGGGCATTACCTTTATACAAACAATAATAAACCTAAAGGCAAGAGGAAACAGTATAGGAGAACATCATATAGTGCCCAACTCTTGTTCTCTTATTTATCTCTTCTTGAAGATTTAACCATTGGTTTGATGGAATGGCCCTGTTGCATCAGTTCCATTTGGAGAATGGCACAGTGACATACCGTAGCAAGTTTCTGCAGAGCAGCTCCTACCTGACCAACAGCCAGCACAACCGCATCGTGGTCTCAGAATTTGGGACGTTGGCAATGCCAGACCCATGCAAGAGTGTCTTCGGGCGCTTCATGTCACGCTTTGAGATGCCACGTAAGAGGGTTTCTAAGAAATAACAAATGTTCTGAGATTTTCTTGGGGAACTTGTAGTTAGGTTTAAAGGGAGATGTAAGGAAGTCTGGCAGGCCTATTTGGAGCCCATGTTTTTCTTAGAAGATGACCCCTTGGAACAAAAACCACAACAAAAATGCAAGTTGGTGTCAGACTTAGTTGGGAGAGGCACATTCAGCTTAATGTTTCGGTGCCACTTCAGCTCACTAGATTCCAGAGTTTGTTATAGATTTCCAGCAGAAATCTTTCCCTGAAGAACACCCTGTGCAGTCCTGATAATGAGCATTACAGTCTGCCATTCTACCTGAGACACAGCTTTGCCCTTTAAACACCTTGCCTTGCTAAGCTTGTAGGGTAAGTGGGCTAATCCTTCCCTTCCTGTACTAAGGTGCAGGAGATGATATGAGTAGGGTGAGAGACGGTATTGCACAGGAATGGAAGTACCATTACCTATAGGATTCTTTGTATGTCAGGAAAGAAATAGGCAAGCAAAGTACTTTCCACTAAAACCAGAAGAGACCTAGAGTTCGCAACTTGTTGCTCATGTGTGTGACCATCTTCTGCTTATCTTCCCTGAGGAGATGGGTCCTGTCCTGCCATCTTCTGTTCTGTTCAAAGGTGCTTATACCTTCACTCATTAGCCTGCTCCCCAACTCCCCACCCACCCCAGCTCTCTCAATACATTTCAGAACCATTTACACCGCTGATCTTTTCCAAGCTCCAGCAGGTTGTTCCTGCACACCCTTGCCTATTTGACTTCTTCCACACATGTAGGCTATTCCTCACTACAAGAAGGCCTGTTCTCCAGGCTTTTCCTGTACCAACTTCAGGCTCTGTGTTCACCATGCACACAATGTTCCGTTGAGGGAATAGCTTTTTCCTCAGCTCTTCTCAGCCACCTGGCTAGTGAGTCTCAGCTCCTCTAGGAGCAGCAAGAACAGCTCTGGCTGCTGTGCACGTGTAGCTCTCAAAAGGCATCTCCCTGACTCAGCTTTACAGAGAAAGAGAACAGGGAAGAAGCAGCCTTCCCTGTCCAAGCCCTGTCACACAAATAGCATCCCTGCCCTCCCCTCAGCCCAAGTTGTGGCTTCAAGTCTTGCCTCTTTTTTTTTTCCAAGGCTGCAAATCAAACATAGCGCGCTTCATATGGCTGTCAGAGGAGAGGACTTTGCCTAGGGGAGAAAGGGAGAAGGGTACGATTAAATAAGAGGTCAGGAACAAAGGGCATATGGAAGTATGAAGATTATCTTGGCTTCACTGCAGTGTTTTTCCTTGTCCTTTTATCCTGAGCACACCTGTGCAGAGTTCCCTGAGTACCTTTATAGATTAGTGAGATATTTCTACTCAGTCACAGAGGGATTAGTGTCATTGCAAATGGGTTTATTTGTTTAAACATGTCTAAGTTGCTATAATGTGATGTGAGCTTAAACAGAGCTATATACAACTCTGGGATTTCGTTTCAGAGACAAGTGACAATGCCAGCGTGAACTACGTTGTGTATAAAGGAGACTATTATGTCAGCAATGAGAACACCTTCATGTACAAAGTGGACCCAGAAACACTTGAAACAAAGGAAAAGGTGTGGGCTGATGGGATAAGGGGGTTATCTTATGGTACAGGAGAATCACTCCTCACTGTTTCTAAGAGCAGAAAGGTGGAACCCGGATTCCAAAAGAAATGATCAGTGCAGCTCTGGGCCATAGCCACAAGCATCTCTTCATGGTGCGCTCGAGTCCCTGAAAACTCTGTTTAGCAATAAGGCAGCTCCCATGAGTGAAGATTTAGCCACTGCCCACTGTAGCAAGCAAGGGGAGAGACAGATGTAGACTCACTTCCGTTTGGGTACAGCTGGCATTCTTCCAGTGCACTCACTACTTGTCTGGACTTGTCTGTACCTACTAGTGTGTGAAGAATAAAAGTGCATACAGGAAGAAGTTAACATCACTGATCTCAGATCTGTATTCTTGCCCTGTCTCTTCATTGTTCTTATCTGTTCCCTTTATCTCCTTCTTACACCCCCAGCTTTAAACACCCCAAAATGGCCTTTCAAAGTCTTGACTAAAACCTCTGGTGCAAATGGGTGGTGAAGTCAAGTCGAAGTTCAGGTGCCACTTTATTTTTTCCAATGCTAGCAAATGAACAAAAAGTCAGAGTAGAAGTCTTCCCATAGGTCCTGTACATAATCTCACAGGAGTGTGGCTGTATTTGAGGGAAGAATATGACTTATGAAATGACAGCATAAGCTGTATGTCCCCCTGCCTGCACCCTTAGAGGGGATTGGGTATTTGCTGGGCTGGACAACTGTGAGAAGGACTGAGGAAGGATTCTGCCAGTCCTGAGTCAGTATTAACTACTGTGCCTGTATATTGCCACAGACTATTTAATACCACAAAGTACCAGGCTCAGCACACCCTCAGTTCTCAAGGGAGCCGTTCCAGGAGTCCCTTCAGCTCTACAGGATCAGTCGTGAGTCATGAAGAAACTCTATTTATGAAGTATAGCGTGCTGCTTGCATATTGAAATGGAGAGTTTGACGATTTGCTATTTTATCTGTTTTGTAAACCATAATGCAGTGATGAAAAGATGTATGTGTATTTTTAGTTTGAATGTTCAGCTCTGTTGAGCCATCTTGCATTTAAAAAAAATCCCCTTAACCTGCTTTTTAGATGCAGACTGGTATTTTTTTGGCTAAGTGAAGAAATGGAAGGGACGATTTCACATTCAAACTCTCCGATTTGAGATGCCTTGAAAGGACATGGTTTTCTAAGCTGCCGGTGGCATGGTACTCTTTTTCTACTGGAGCCCTCCAAAGGGTCTCAGGTTGGATACCTGAAAGCCATTTTTTAAACTTTTGGAAAAGAAGCATATCATGCTTCAATGCATGGATTGATTCTTCCTCCAGCTTTTTCCTTCAGACTTTCTTCCCAACACATCCTATCCACTACCTGATCCCAAACTACACCCTAACCCAGGAACTAGGAATACATGTTAGCAGTACTCACAATTGCACCTTTGCCCTAACTGTTCATTCTAGCTGTAGGCAGTGAAGTCAAACTGTTTTCTCTGTGAGAAAAATAAATACTGACTGTTAATTAGCTATGGGTACTTTCAAAAAACTTGGAGATTTTTTTGGAGCAGTTACTGTTTATTCATGCATGTCTGTCTGTGTTTATTACACGGGATCCTAGCTAAAATGCTTATATGGGCAATACTCCCACTGTGTCAGCACTTCCTGCCGTTAGTAATGTTCATGTCTCCGTGATCAGCCATAGTCTCAGCCAGAGAAATGGCTAGTGTTATTAGTCCCATTTTACTGGTAGGACTAACACAGAGAGAAACATTGTTAATTTTCAAGGATTTCGGGAAGATTGCCAGCAAAATGAAGGCTTAAGCCCAGATCCCACTGTAGGGCCAAAATCATGAAGTTATTCTTCCTCAGACTTTCACAAAACCAGCATTTAGAAAGGCTGTGCCTTGCTACAAAGCAATGGGAAACTTCTATACTGACTGAAAATCTTTGGCATTTGCAGGTAGACTGGAGCAAATTTGTTGCAGTGAATGGGGCCACTGCTCATCCTCATTATGAGTCTGATGGGACAGCATACAACATGGGCAATTCCTATGGGAAACACGGTAAGACTGGCCATGAACAGGCCTAGCTTGTGGCCAGGGTGTACAGGCTGCTTCTTGCTGCTGCTTCAAGGAGCAATTGTTGAAGAAACTTCAGTGTCTAAAGAGATCTTGCAATTGCTGTTTCTCTTTGTGTCAAAATGATGGCAAACTAGATTAGTTCTTATTTCAGGGTGTCAGTCTGTCCCATAAAAATGGCTTCTCTCAGCAATTAGTTTCAAGTGTTTCTGTCTTTGGCCTGTGAATATCCTACAGATTCCACTCTTCCTCTCCCAAGCTTTGATGGAAAACAGGAGAATAATTTTTCAAGTGCCATCCAGTGTTGAAGTCTCATCTGAAGAATTTTGACAATTAGCCACACATTTTCCACTTAGAATAATTTGCGTTTGATAAGGACCGTAAGCTTTTATATAGGAGAGATGGTGGAATTTATTACAGTGACCTGGCTACCTTACAGCAAAGCTGAATTTTATGGGATATTCTTCCGAAAACTATAAGCATTGCATCTAGTTGGGATGTAGTTACATTAACATGGCTGCTCAGAGCTTGCCTTCACTGTTAGTTACATGAAAGCCTTCTTTTTCAGGTTCCTGATGCCTGTGAAAACAGCCTCTGCTCTTTATTATGATACCTCAGGCTGGTTCCAGTTCACTGAACAGTCATCCAGTTTTGATAATTTTTTGTTCTTGCTGTTTTCATTTCCTTTTGGCTTTAACAATATCTAGCTTTGCAGCACATGCTGTTTTCAGCTGGAGAGACCAAACTGCAGATTTTTATTCAAATGTGACATTCTTTTCTGATTTTCAGTTTTATTAAATGAGCATCAGTCACCACTAAGGCTCAAAGTTTTCACTTCCTTTGATATACAAGCTATGAATTTGGTTTTCTTCCTGATCCTGTTATTGTAGGATACTCTAAGTTAACATAAGGAATGCATTGCAGATAGTAAAATTAAATGGCAGTCTACCAGACCGAGAAGATCCTCCTACTTCCTTTCAAGCTTCTTTTTTTTTGCTAGGCAATCCTCTGTTGATTGTTTTATTGACTTGATAACTGGCTTTTTGTTTTCTGCTCCATTTAGCTATGACCATAGTTCCTACTACTCTAGGGAAACAGAAAGGAACAGAGCCTGACTTTGGTTTCATGAATGTGGACAGTCTCACATCTTCGTGGTGTTGAACACCCTTTCTCCTTTCCAGGGTCTAGGTATAATATCATTCAGGTCCCTCCACAAAAGTCAAACTGTAGTGACACGTTAGAGGGAGCGAAAGTGCTGTGTTCCATTGCTCCAATGGATAAGATGAAACCCTCCTACTACCACAGCTTTGGTAAGAATACTTTCTGTCTCAAACTCTGTGAATTTAGCCTACTGTAAGGCAGAAAGGGCTGTTCACTGCCTTCTGCCCCCGAGATGTTTTGTTGTCTCATTTGCTTGATCCTCGGATGATAACTCCTTCCTCCTCTTTTCAGGAATGAGTGAAAACTACATAATTTTCATTGAGCAACCCATCAAGCTGAATCTGTTGCAGATTATCACTTCCAAGCTCCGTGGGAAAGCCATTTCTGAAGGGATAAGCTGGGAGCCTCAGTACAATACTTGCTTTCATGTGGTGAATAAGCACACTGGGGAGGTAGGCGGATCCTTGGCCTTTCCAGGAGCTGTGCAGCTGTAGCTGGAAACTTAGATAGCAAGAGAAGAATGCTGGGTAGCAACTAAAGATAGCTGTATGAATCAATCCAGAATTTCTTGCAGCATAGGCTTTATAAGCATAGGTGTAGGTTTATTAAAAACGGGATTACTTCATGCATTTTCCTCTCTATTGATTCATTTCTTTGCCAGCCCTAAAAGAACAGGCAGAAATAAGCAGTTTGGGGACTGCAGCACAGGGATTGAAATGCATTTCCCAAGTACTATGGAGTATAAAAAGGTCACTCATAGCCTGGGAATGATGCTATAGGGATGGACTCATGACAGCAAGGGGCCTATCCTGGGGTGCTTTACATTTTGGCTTTTCTTCATCTGTTTTTGCCTACTTACTGGCTTAAACCAGCTGTTCTCTAGAAACACAGGGCACAAGACAAATACCAAGGAATGAGTGGGGAATGAAATGGGGGAGGAGAGAGAAGACTCTTTGAGGTGTGGCCAGGATCTTTAGAGAGGAAATTTAGCCTCTCTTTTGGTCACTATAGGTGCTGCCAGGGCAGTGGTACAGTAAGCCCTTTGCTACTTTCCATCAAATCAATGCTTTTGAAGATCATGGCTGTGTGGTCCTTGATCTGTGCTGCCAGGATGATGGAACGACTCTGGCTACTTACAAACTTCAGAATCTGCGGAGGAGTGGGGAAGGTCTAGATCAGGTAAGGTCTCTGCATTTGCATTGCATAGGATCTGATGGGGCCCCATGTCAGTTTAGTTACTTTTCTGAAGCAAGTTTCAGGTTGGTAGAATGGAAAACACAATGGGGGACTGTCATGGTTTAGCCCCAGTCAGCAACCAAGCACCACACAGCAGCTCACTTACTCTCCCCACTCCAGTGGGATGGGGGAGAGAATCGGAAAGACAAAAGTAAGAAAACTCATGGGTCGAGATAAGAACAGTTTAATAATTAAAATAGAAGGTAATAATAACAATAATAGTAATGATGATGATGTAATTAAAGGAAAACAAAAAGAGAGAGAAGCGAAACCCAGGAAAAACCTCTTGGGTCACCACCTGCCAACTGACACCCCACTAGTCCCTGAGCTGTAATCACTGCCCCCCAGCCAGCTCCCCCCAGTTAATATACTAAGCATGACATCACATGATATGGAAGATCCCTTTGGCCAGTTTGAATCCACTCTCTTAGCTGTGCTCCCTCCCATCTTCTTGTGCACCTGGCAGAGCATGGAAGCTGGAAAAGTCCTTGACTAGTGTAAGCCCTACTTAGCAACAACTAAAACAGCGCTGTGTTATCAACATTATTTTTATACTAAATCCAAACAACAGCACTATATCAGCTACTAGAAAGAAAAGTAACTATCGCAGCCGAAACCAGGATAGGGACCACAAGGCAGAGGATGTGAACTGGGGAAGGGAACCGTGACTATATGGAAAAACTGAAATTATGATCTATAGATATGTTGGTATTTTTCTTTCCTTTTAAATTTCTTGAAACTTTTAAAACTGGTGTGTGACACACATCTCCGTCAGCCTGGCAGAATGTACTTTTTTAAAAAAATCTCGTTTTTATGATACTCATTTTCCATATCCCGTGTAATAAGAGCTTTCCCCCGAGCAAGTATGCAAAAATAAGTTTTTGCATGACTTTTAAAGGGCAAAAGAGAAAGAAACGCTGTTGTTTAAAGGCAATAGTTCAGAAAACCAGCCTTTATTATGTAAATCCCATAAAAACATCACAGAAACACCTACACTGTTCCTCACATTCACCTCACAACAGCATGTACTCATAAATCACTTAGGTCCAACTCTGTCCAAAGCACCGTTTAAAGCCATGTGAGAGGCATTATTTTGCATAGGTCAAACATTGGAAAAGTGGGGGTGCTTTCAGTTTCTTGTACTGCAGATGTGTTTATTGGAAACCCACCATACTGTGGGTGAAGGGCAGGCATTTCTACAACATGTTCAGACAAATCTGAACTTCCTCTGTCTGTGTTCTGAGCTGTCTAGAAGCAAGTCAATTCCGATCTGAAAAGTGTATAGTTGTGTCCCCATAGGGTCATTTTGTTCTGCTTTCCTTTTGCTGTTTTTTTTTCAAAGATGCAGTGAGCATGAATTCAAATATAGCATAGCATTAATACGACCAGCTTTTGTTTAGCTTTCTCCGAGCACAAAAGAGCTATAATTTGATCTATCTGAAGGTGTCCTTATGTCAACGTTAGGCATATGTTTCCAATACCCACATTCTTTAACTGACAAGTAGCATAGCCATTAAACTGTATACACACGCATGAGTGCGAGTCATTTCGAAACAGAATCTTAAATTTATGCTGCACCTAAAGACTAAGGCATGCCTGAGCATGATTTGTCTGTTTTCCCCAAATCATGCTTAGTGCTTTTGCTTGCTGACTAAACCATACTTTTTCTGGCAGAGTTCCTCAGCCAATGAGTTTACTGTGCCTACATAAAACATAAAAACTTTGAAAATAGGGTTTCAAGATTAACACATATGATTAAAGTGAAGTTTCATGTTGAGGTGGTGAGTTACAGATTGAAGTAACTGAAAACCACCAAAACAGGGTCCTTGCCACCTATTTTACTCAGAAGGCTAATATTTTGAAGTATTATTGGTTCTAAACTTGGCTTGAACAGAACTTTAGTGGCAATGGTGGAATTATTCCTCTCACACAACCTGCTGAATGTCTGCCTTACGGGGGGCTGCTAATTTGCTCCCCAAGTAAATCCACCATAACCCTAGACTTCCAGACATGAAGTCCATGCGTACCTGAGAACGGAAGAGGAAGATCATGCAGGCTAACTTCCAGCACCGAACTGACGTACAGTAGTCTCCTTCTGCTCTCCTTATCATCCGGGGGAGAGGGAAGCTCCTCCAGAGACTGATGTAGAGCATTTAGTCAGATATTTCCAGTCATCATCTGGACAAGACCCTCCTTCTGTTAATTTCACAGACAGCCAACATTTACACTCCTAGATTAACAGCAAGCAGTATGGTTGATGTCTGTATTGTGCTGTCATCCCACAAAGATCTGAGACAGTCTACAATCAAGCAGTTTTTCTTCTGAAGCTTTGTAACCACGTGCAGCTTATATACTTATAAAGTTCTTTTTCCATGCATGGTTCATGTTACTTAAAATAATGGGCAGATTTCTCAGTGCTTTTTTCAGCCTCAGGCTTCCAAAGTGGGACTGCCACTAATCACTAATAGAGGGTAGGTAGAGGGTGGGTTTCCAGCAAGGGTATCCCTTCTGCTTGCTCAGTGCTATGGAGGTCCCATTTTCTGTAATCCCCGTATTAGCTCACGATCTTGGCTGGGCAGGAAGGGCCTAAGTCACACAGTCAGTGGGGCATATGTGGATAGGCTGTAAAAAAGATCAATGTAAGTCTGTTGTAACTGAATAAAATATAGTGCAGCATATGGCCCAGTGCTGGGTTTAGAGGATAACTGGGTGATTTGCATACCCAGCTCAGCTTTAATTACTGTGAAAGCAATACTGACCCGTTTAATTGGCTGTCTTTTTGTTTTCTACAGTGAAGTAATAAAACAAACAGAGCCCTTACCAGAACTTGGTAAAACATGTAATAGAAAGAAGATGATGATTTCAGGGGTGGGACTTATGTCTAAAACTTCTGAACTGTTCCTAAATAGGGCACTTAGACTGAAATGCCACTCTTCTCTCTCCACCACAATAACTTTCTGTCTCCGTAATAGGTTTATGACTCAATATCCCGAGCTTTCCCTCGTCGCTTTGTTCTCCCACTGAATGTGAATTCAGACACACCTGTGGGGAAGAATCTGAACCCACTGTCTTATACATTGGCAAGGGCTGTGAAAGATGCAGATGGCAAGGTATGTATTAAAAACCGACATAACTGCATTTATGGCTGTGGTGAGATTGCCTGCAATAGTTATCATCCTGTGCTGTTATCTTCTCAGATCTTGTCCACCAAGCAAGCAAGGAAGCAAAGTTTGGTTGTTACTAAGATGGGACATAGTGTTTTAGTAAAAGACTACCATGTTGCCTTAAATGAGAGAGCAAAGACAGATTGTGACTTACAAAAAATGCCCAAGTGGATTATGAGCCTTTATGATAATTGGCCAAACTTCAGCTTCTTCATTGACAAAATCCTCCATGCTTTCACCTGGGTACAGAACTGCTCTTTGCTTCCAGCTCTGAACAGCTCTACAGTATGGCATTGAACACGTTGTCCACTATGAGTGGAGTCATCTCTGTGTGTACTTGGTACATCAGATTGCTGAGTGCTGGACCTGGGATTTTCTGAGCTAGGAGTGCAGGACTACATGGACTTGCTCCTGTTTTTCACATTAGACTGATCCTTGACATTTCCAAGGTCTGCTAATATGAGTCAGTTCTTTGGGTGAAACGCATATGGGAGACAGAATTAGTGCTTCCACCTGCCTCAGCACAATGTCAGGCTCATCTTTAAACATTTCTTCTCCACGATGGTTGTGCAGTCGGTTTGTGGGACCAGTCAGGTCTTCTGCCTAGTCAAAACTAAACTGACACACATGTAATGCATACTTTTAGGTCTGGTGCACACATGAAAACCTCCACCCTGAGGGCTTTGAAAAGGTAGGGGGCTTGGAGTTCCCCCAGATCAACTACTCTCGGTACAATGGTAGGAGGTACCGTTACTTCTATGGATGTGGTTTTCGGCATTTGGTTGGAGATTCCTTGATCAAGGTTGACGTGGAGACCAAGAATTTCAAGGTGAGGTGAAGTGCGATTATCCTTTTTCAGCAATGGGAGTCATTCCACTGAACTGGCCTTGAAGATATGTAATTTACTAGGCACTTTACTCTTCAGGGGTCTTTGTTCAAATGGGTCAGAGGTTCCTAATTTCATCTCTCACCTAGCACCTTATGAATGTGGCACACTTACTGAACAGAAGAGGATATCATTCAGGTTCCTAGACAGATGACAGAACAGAAAGGGTTTGATAAAGTATGCATGTGTCTTCCAGGTCAAAGAAAAGTAATCTCTTACCAGACAGTACAGAAAATACCCAAGTAGCATATGCAGGTGGAGATAAATGGCCGAAGTATTTATGACTCAGGCAAGAAACAAGGTTTAGGATATTTCTGACTGCAAACACAAGCTGGGATTTTTCCTGTGTCTCCATTAAGCAGGGAATAATGATCTCCAGAGTCTTTCTTGGAGGCTAGAAAGAGTTAGGAATCCTCAGAAAGAGACATCCATTTTAATTGCTCTGCTCTGGATACTGATTTTGCAGTAAGAATGCCCTCCTTTAGCACAGCTTTGGGATGCTATGGCTCTGCCTCCAATAGGAACAGCAGCTATGCCATCAGGTGGTGATTGTGATATATCTCCTCTCTGCTGGCATGGCACCTCTCTCTCTACATTGCCTGCAGGGCACAACATGGTCTGCACTAGGGTGGTGTGAAGGTGGCTGTGCTGGCTAGGATGGTGGTGTTTTCTGAGCTTGTAGCTTATACCTGTGCCAGTGCGAATTGTTGGATGAAATGAATAACAGGAATCCTTTTCACTCCCTCTTCACATGATGCCTGGCACAATGGTCATGCTGTCACAATGCTGGCACCATCATGCTACTGGAATAAAAAGAATGAATTAAAACATTGAACTGTAGGTTTCTTGGAGCACAGAGTATGCCTAGGTATCTTTGCAGGGAGCATTCCAACTTGCAACTCTGCTAAATATAGTGACAAGTATTAATGAAATGAAACACGTCCATATGTTACTGTGCTTGCTAGATTTGGCAGGAGGATGGATCCTACCCATCAGAGCCTGTGTTTGTGCCAGTGCCTAATGCCATGACAGAAGACAGTGGAGTCATCTTGTCTGTTGTGGTCTCCCTGACTGAGGTAACTTATTGCTACCAGTTCATCAAAGTCACATAGTATTACTTTCTAAACCAGAAAAATGAGTGTGAGACTCTCTGGCAGATAGTTCTAGCACCGTGCCCCTCTAGGTGTGTGTCTCTGCAACTGCCAAGCACAGCCAAGTAAACTTCAAGTCGGAGTGTACCGTGGAACGTCAGTGTTTCTTGAGTGGCACCTGTAACTATCAGCGCACCTGGCCACCTGTCTTACAGGCTTAGTCTGTGTGGTCTTGTTGTACCTGACCGTATGGCCTGATTGTATGTTTGGGCTCCCTTGTGGGCAACAGATGTAGTGGGTTGGTCAGTAGAATGAAGCTCAGGCTGGGCATTCATTCTGGCTTTCTTTTCATCCTGCAGAACCGAAGTGCTTTTCTGCTTCTCTTGGATGCAGAGACCTTCAGAGAATTGGGGCGAGCGGAAGTTGCAGTGCAAATGCCTTATGGATTCCATGGCATCTTTACTTCCCACTGACTGAAGACCTTGTCACCTTCTGTAACTCAGGGCTGGGTCAGGCTCAGAAAGAAAACTCTGCTTTCTTTTACCTCCCACCTTTGCATTATGCTCTGGACGAAGGAACTACTTTTTCTCTATCATATCCTCTGAGTTCCTGCTATATTCCTAACAATATACAGCAAAGGGTTGAGAAAGACAGAAGCCCCCTCACTCAAAGAGCCCACTGCTTTATCTTAATTTTCTGACTATCTTGATAGGCCAAATAGCAGCAGTTCACAAAGGCTGCCATGCATAAGTCTTGGAAGGGTGAAAATGGAATCTAAGATGACCATTACCTTCCCTTGGTAGCAACGTGCTCTGAAGGGAAGAGAGTATCGGTACTTAGGGCAGTGACTTTGGCTGAAACGTGTAAAGCAGAAGAGAGGAGTAAAACCAGCTAGCAACATGTAGGCCCAATGAAGGGATGTAATTTCACCCCCATTGCATAAAGATTGCCTTCAGTGAAGCCCAGCAAGCAGATGCAAACACTCACAGAAGCTGTCCTTGTAGTGCTTTTCTCTGTACACTAATGGTGCCCTCAAATAAAACGTTGTGAAGTATCTTCCTTTCTTTCCCTGCCTTCACCAGACCCATGGCCAACTTTGTGCTGTGCCGCAAGAGGCAATGGCTGCAACTCTGACACACACCTTATTATGTTACCTGGTCTTGTAGAGATGCATGACACATCTTCTCCATGCTCCTGCTTAAACAGCATAGCTAGATACAGCTCTGATAGCTAATATTTCCTGCTTTCCTTCTAATTCAATTAGTATGAAACATGTTGAACTCCATTGTGGCCTTGATACCCCTTTGCTGTTAGGCTGAGCATATCAAATTCAAACACCCTCTTATATGCTTGCTTCCTCATCCAGGCTCTTAAAGTTATTGAACTCTGAGGTGTAGGTGGATAGGTGTGTTGAGAGAAGCCCTCTATGGCATTTCACTTGCAGGCTCTGCCTTTAAGGCCACTGTGAAAACTGAAGGCTTCCATGTGAATGGATTCCCCTCCTGGATTAAGGACTTTTTGTATTGCTTCATTATGAGGAGCCTGGAGAATGTTTTGAACCACTTCCTTGAGCAAAAATGAGCCCCTGTGTGCTAGGGTTTGAAGGAAAGCCCTTGCTTCCTATTTGCAAACTTGCTCCTGCTGTTCTGGAGGCCAGTGCAGCCAGAACAGAACAAATTAAAGCCAACTCACTCTAACCAAGCAACCCAGCTTTATCTCCTCTCTGACCTTTCTTCACCTTCCTTACAGGTCTTGGGAAAAGGCAAGGGGGAGAAATAAGGATTGTACACACCAGGGCTGCAGCACTGAGAAGGCAGAGGAAGAGGCTCATGTCAAAGCTTATCTCACAAAGCCACTAGATGGCAAACACCTCCCTTTGCTGGTGCTCCAGCCCTGCCAACCTGCTGCCTCCTCTGCTGCAGCCGGTCCCCTGTCTGTAACTTGCCATGTCAGCCAGTGGAATTGCCCTCCCGTAGCCTGTCACCCACGTGGGGAGGAAACAACCCCCAGCGAGGTCACATCCCCAGGACTGGAAGCTGAATGATGTTCTGGAAGTCCTTAATCAAGGCGGGTAGAGTTGATCACCATTTTTGTTCTTTTTTAAACTTTTTTCCTTGGTGAGGCGGGAAAGGGGAAGGTTCAGAGGTTCATGTGGAGCCCTGTGTTAATTGCAACCAGCCAGAGTAACCAAGGCAGGGCTGTAGATCAGTAGTGCAGGGGGAGAAAGATGCCCTGCAGTGCAAAATCCATGCTGTGTTTATAAAGCTGTACTCCAACAGCATGCAATCCTAGCCCTGGCCTTTGTTGTGTGCACAGAGGCTGTACTCCACTACCTTAAGAGCTGGTTTTTGCTCCTGTTCCTGTTATACAGAACTTTTGATATCCTGCCCTGAGGCTTGGAGTTTTCCCACGCTGATGTACTGGCAGGTGCACTCTGTTATTCCTGAGGCACCAAGGATTTCCAGAAATTAAAGGAATATACTGATGCAGCTGCATCCATTCAAATGCCTGCAGCACTGAGAAATCCCAGTTCCACCCCCTCTCCCAAAGCTTTCTGAAAATCACCACCCTTTATGGATTCCTCTGTTTGAACACCCATGAATGCTATTACCAGAGTGCACTCCCTCAAGTCTGTCAGGTTCATAACCATCCTAGAAGTCAAATTAGTTTGCCAGGATAGAAAAGGAAATCTACAGGCCTGGCAGCCCCTTCCTATGACTGGTGCAGGGAAGGACTGCTGTGTATGCTTACTTTATATAAACCACCTCAAATCAGGCATATGACCAGGGAGCAAGGCATTTTCAAAGTTTTAACAATGGCTCCTCAGATACCACAGTGTATGGAGTGGACAGAGCTCCGTTATTTTAGGCAGATAGGAATTAGATACCTTCAGATGAGTATTGCTTTGTGAACTGCTTCTCCTTGGATTACTGTGTAAACACCTTACAAGTGCATTCAAAGCCTGAGGGCTTTCCTTTGGCAGACACGCCGCTGGCTACTGATGCATTTATAAACACACTTCTTGCAATTGTCATATAAGAAAACAAAAGCAAGTCAAACTGTTAGCCCACAGGCCAAAATATTGCTAGCATTACTTCTACATAACAAATGAGAGGATGAAATGCCTTGAAAGAGGAACTTCAATGAAAAGACCTTTTGTCTTGGATGCACAAATTTCACGTCTCTGATCTGGTTCTGCAACAAACCCCAGTCCACACTGTAGAAAGCTCCCCTGCTTTTTGAGCTTGTTTTGTTTCACTGATGCACTTTTTTTGGTGCACATCTCAGCTCATTCTGTTCCTGGGCCTCACATTTACCAGCCCAGCAGCCTAGATAATGCAAATGAGGAGCTTTGATGTAGTCCAAGAGAGTTTTTGTGTATGTTCTCTAAAGCAGAATTTGAACTAAGCTGAAAGGTTAGCTCATCACACACACACACACACAGAGCATCACTTCTCCCTGTACCATCGTACCATGCCCACTTAGACACAGATGAACAACAGCAATTTGAACTAGAAAATGCAATGCATATTTTTCAGATTCACATTCAGTCCTTCAGAACTGATCCTTCTCTCCCCTGGAAGCCCATGTAGAAATGTTTTAACAGCTGCTTCTTATCGTCATGGTGATCCCCATGATTTTGATTGCTGTTCTCAGAAAGCTCCCAGTTTTCTGCATCACTCAGTGATTTAGTGAAAAGTGAGCTAGTAAACAGCTGGTGTAGGAAAGCATTCGCTACAGCGGATCACACTGATGGTCCATTGGCGCTGTTATCATACCTGCGTTTGGTAGAGCTGACACAGTGGCACGTAACAGCCTTTTTTATATTCTCTCTGTATCACTGGCTCATACAATGTTGTAGTATGTGTGGAGGCCAAGGGTAAGGTCCTGCACATGAGTCGGGGCAATCCCAAGCACAAACACAGGTTGGGAAGCGAATGGATGGAGAGCAGCCCTGAGGAGAAGGACTTGGGGGTGTTGGTTGAGGAGAAGCTCAACATGACCCGGCAATGTGCGCTTGCAGCCCAGAAAGCCAACCATACCCTGGGCTGCACCAAAAGAAGTGTGACCAGCAGGTCGAGGGAAGTGATGGTTCCCCTCTACTCCGCTCTAGTGGCACCCCGCATGGGGTGCTGCATCCAGCTCTGGAGCCCCCAGCGCAAGAAGGACAGGGACCTGTTGAGGCGGGTCCGGAGGAGGGCCACGAAGATGATCCGAGGGCTGGAGCCCCTCTCCTATGAAGATGGGCTGAGAGAGTTGGGGTTGTTCAGCCTGGAGAAGAGAAGGCTCCAGGCAGACCTTTTAGCAGCCTTCCAGTACCTGAATGGGGCCAACAAGAAAGCCGGAGAGGGGCTTTTTACAAGGACATGTAGCGACAGGACAAGGGGTGATGGCTTTAAACGGGAAGAGGGTAGATTCAGATTAGCTGTAAGGAGGAAGTCCTTCACTGTGAGGGCGGTGTGGCGCTGGCACAGGCTGCCCAGAGAGGCTGTGGCTGCCCCATCCCTGGAAGTGTTCAAGGCCAGGTTGGACGGGGCTTTGAGCAACCTGGTCTAGCGGAAGGTGTCCCTGCCCACGGCAGGGGGTTGGAACTAGATGGTCTTTAAGGTCCCTTCCAACCCAGACCATTTTGTGATTCTGTGAGACATTAGCCGGGGACACGGAGGAGCAGCCGCGCTACGGCACGGAACAAAAGGCGTTTTGCTTGCGGGTCTGGGCAAGATGCGGCGGGCCCAAGGGAGACCCCGCCGCAGCGCCCCGGGGGAGCAGCCCGAGGAGCTCAGCCCTGCGCCCCACGGAACACGCAGGTACCTCGGCTGGCAGGGCGGGGCCAGGGCTCAGGCACCGCCCGCGGCCCGGCGCTCGGCTCCCGCGGGCGGCGCTGCCGAGCCGCCGCTCCGTCCCGGGGCCCGGATGGAGGCGGCCACGCCAGCGCGGAAGCGCCGCCCGCCGCGGCCCTGCCATGGCACCGCCCGCAGCCCGGCTGGCGCGGCTCTCCCGCGCCGTCTCCTTTAGCGCCTGCCACCGGCTGCACAGGTGAGCGGCCGCGGCACGCCCGGCCCCGCCGCCCGGGACGCGGGCACACCCGCGGCAGCCCGGCTGCACCTCGCCCCCTGGCCCTGGGAGCCGTCCCGGGTGGAAAGGCAGAGAGGCCTCGCAGAGCTGCGGGGCGTTTGCGTTAGCGCGTTGCAGGTGACCTCTCCGGAGGCGGGGGCCCAGCTCGGCCGGTGTGCGTGCTGTCCGGCGCTTCCCGGTCCTCTTTGCTCTAGTCCGTTTTCTGCAGCCTGTGGTGGCCGATCCTGATTTTAGACATCAGTGCCTAATTAGGTTTAATGAGAACTGAAGTTTTGTTTTCACATGGTGCAGGTTATTAGAGCTCGCAGCTTTTAAGTAACTTGCCGTGTCCCCAATCTGTCACCTTTTTCTCAAAACTTACGTATTCCTAAAGAGTGCCTTGACCTGAAATACTCCTCGGAGTAGGCGCTTGAATTCCTTCAAAGGAAAGCTTCAAAGAGGGTGGTTGTCCTTTATACTACCTGGGGAAGCTCCCTAAGCTTTCTTAGTTGATAATAATATGAGTAGTTTGCTCCAGGCACTTCCTCCTAGGAGCCCAGGTGATCTTGCCACGTTAGTAAGTGAGTAGCTGTTGGTGTTTATACAGCAGTGGTATTAGGCAGTTGTTATGAAACCTGAATGTATAAATACAAAACCACAGGGGGAAAAAAAAACCCCATTGTCAACAACATTTTTAAATGGGCCAAATACTTCTCCAGTTCTGTTTGTGCCTCCTGAGTAGGAAAAGGTAGTGGGTTAAATTTGGGAGAGTGAAGAGATGGAAGAGCTAGAAAGCAGTAACAGTTGAAGTGAAGCCATGAACATCTGTAATGCATCCTGAAATGCCATGTCTGTATTTCTCACAGTAAATTATTGAGTGATGAAGAAAACCTGAAGCTGTTTGGGAAATGCAACAATCCAAATGGCCATGGACACAACTATAAAGGTAAGGAGTTGACTTACAAGCTGACTCCACATCTTATGATCTCAGGGGTTTGGTGCTTGTACGGGCACATAGGGTGTCTGCATTGTCCAGAAGCCTTTGCTGATCAAGAGACTCTGATCTTGAGAGTGTAGGGTGCAGGCTGCCACAGGGAGTAGGTACTTGAGAGGTCATCTAGTCTTATCTCTGCCTGCAAGGGGCACTTCAGGGATAGTTTGTGTCTCTGGGCATCAGACCTTGGAGAATTACTTCTCTGATGAGCTGGGTGACTCTGAGTCATTATTCTTTATGGAGTGGATACCCATTTTATAAAAACAGTTCCACTTTTAAGTGCTGGGAAGCCTGCACCAGTCCTTGTGGATTAGTGATGAATGGCTTGTCTGTCCCAATCAGTAGTGTACTTTGTTGTTAGGTTCATGGTGTCATTGTGACCGAATATTTTCTTTTTTTCAGTTATAGTCACTGTACGTGGAGAGGTAAGTGTGATTTAACTTTTTTTTTTTTACGTTCCTTAGGGTGGCAGGATAGATGTGTCCCCTTCTTCCACAGTACTGAAGTTCTAGCTCAGTTGCTAGGTTTCCCAGGGTGTTTGTGGAAACTCTGTACAGATCACTATAGAAGAAGGTTTTCTGTAATCACTGTCCTATTCACCTTGCGTCTAACAAGGATTTGCAGGTGACCATATTTAATGTAAGTCTGCCAGAGCCTCCCTGCAGAATGTATGGGCTCTGGTCAGATCTGTGGGGCACCTTTGGATGACTGCTGAGCCACAGGGAGGCTTCGCACTTCCAGTAACTGATTCTCTCTGGTGTTTTATTGAGGTGCTTTGCTGCAAATCTAAACGGAAATTCTGCTTTTCCACTTCTTCACCCTTCATCCTGTCATTGTTTGGTGTATTCTTCAGAGTTTTTTAGGTAGCACTTCGGTTTTGATGTTTTCCAAACAACTTTTTGAAGATTCCCAGTTCATAGGAAGGGGGGTTTCTATTCAGATTTGAAACTAAAATTTTAAAGCTTCTCCCTTCTACATTCCCCAAATATGCTGTGAAGTACACAACCTGATTTTGTTCCTGGAGCTGTGCCTTCTCCATATGGAGGATACCCTGAGCTTAGGCTGGTCTCTGTTTTGCCCCTGGTTGTTCAACCCAGCAGTTTAATGCATGGTAGATTGTTGTTTGAACACTGAGTGTTTCAGTGAGTTTTTCCTCCCTGGTGTCAGCTTTTATGAGTTGTTTGTATGCTGTATCTACCTTATGGGAACATCACAGGAGTAGAGCTGGAACTCAGTGTGTGAAGGTGGAAAGATGTTTTTCTTGTGGCTCAGGTGTCCTGAGTGCAGAGACATCCACAGTCTCATTTGTACAGGCTCACGGCAGCCTTGGTAATAAGGATGTGTAGCTAGGCTACTAATCTCCCTTTTTTTTTTTTCTGCAGATTGACCCAATCTCAGGAATGGTTATAAACCTGACAGACCTGAAAGAATATATGCAGGTAATAGCACTCTTTTCCTACACATCCTCTGGGAGAATTGGTTAGAGCTTAGCAATTTGTCTAGTACCAGGGTGGAGACACGGTGAGTTGATGATGGTAGAAAATAAAGAAGAAATTAAGGAATGATTTAAGGCTAGAATGCTTTAGCACTGTGATGTGAAGCAGTCCTATGTCTCCAGCTAGGAGGTTAACAGGTATATGTAGGGCTCTTATCCTTTTTTTACATACTGTTGCCTTGCTTTAATCCCATTTGCGTGGTAATTTGAACCCCAACTCCACTCACCAACCTGGACAAGATTGTCACTGTTTTGTTTCTGCAGGAAGCAATCATGGAACCACTTGATCACAAAAACCTGGATAAGGATGTGCCGTACTTTGCTGAGGTTGTGAGGTGGGTGATGGGGACTCCTTGTGGCATTGGTTGCAGGGTCAAGGGACAGTCTTCAAGGCTTAGTCCTACATCTGAAAGAGCAGCCTTGATACCTGTGTGTGTAACACACCTATGACACACACTTGAGCATGTCAGGTGCTGGGTGCCCTGCCTACCTTCCAGCCCTGCTGCCATGCAGCCTGCCTCACTCTGCTGGGCTGGGTGCAGGCCTGCTGGGGCAGCTGCTGTCCCACATACCCAGGAAGGCACCACTTGCTTGCACCTGAGGAGCCCTTTGTAGACTGACACTTGTCACATGAGCCTGCTTTGTGGACAGCTTGGGGAGACAGATATGACCTGTTAATTAGACCTCTTTTCACCCATGTCTTCTGAAAATGGTTCAAGCCCCATTTACATTCAGGGTGTCATGTGAAAGTTGCTGCATGGTTCCCTGTAGCCTCTAGCATCTCCCCTGGCCGATGCTGGGTACAGCCTCAAATCATTGCTGTCAGTTCTGAATCTGCTCATGTTTCACTCTTAGCACCACAGAGAATGTTGCAGTATTCATCTGGGAAAACCTCAAGAAGCTCCTGCCCATGGGAACCCTTTATAAAGTCAAAGTGTATGAAACGGACCAGAACATTGTCATTTATAAAGGAGAAGAAACAATCTCTGAGAAGTGAAATGAGCTTCAGCTCAGTTGGTCAGAAAGTCTGCTGTATAATCAAATCAGTGGATTACTTCAACCCTGCTCACTGTATTTCCTACATCTAGACATTGGTTATGTATTACGTAAGGACAAATACAGGTGTTTCACATGAATTGTTGCAGCAATCTAGCAATTTGGGTTCTCAGAATTTGTTGATTTTCTGCTTTTTCTCAAGACATTTTCTTTGCAAAACATCATCTGTTTTGCAAACCCAAATCACCAAGCTGATGTGAAATTTACAATTGTGCCTTGTTAAATAAAGCAGCTTCCTAGAGAGGAGATGGCCTGGCAAAATGTATGTCCTGTCCAGTCACAAAAGGTTCTGATTTTTCTCTAATTAAATGTTGGATTAATTTATGATTTTCAATAACCTGGGCTTTGGTGTTGTTTTGGTTCTTGATCAAATAGGGGAACATTCTTGAGAATGAGAACTACACGATTCTCTTCCCCCCTCCCCCCCCCCCATGTTACAGGGTCATTTTTTCTTGTGGCTAGCAGGTCTTTCTCTGTATAAGGAACTGGTATAGTGAGCAATATAGTTGTTTGCAAAGCAATTCCCAATCCAAACTGCAGAGCTAAAGAGAACAGTATATTGTTGAGAATTGGCATGGGAAGCTGAGGAAAATGCAAAGTTGGAACATCGTAGCCCCAGTGGTGTCAGAGTGCCCTGATGCATGGGTGAAAGTGGAAGTAGGTGAGTATAAACCCTTAAATACTGGTTATCCAGCTGGTGTCCCAAAGATACCACTCTTGTGAAGTTTTGCTGAGAAGATGCTTTTCATCTTAGAAAGTTCTGGTGGATTTTGTCTCATTGTAGTGCACGTAGTCACTTTTAGATACCCTGTGGTTCTATGTCAACTCACAGTAAGTACAGACATGTAGACATAATCCTTACCTTGCTGAGGAGTCATCGCTGCTACAGGAGATTTTCCATTCTGCATCTGATCATAGACAGCTAAAATAGTAGGGAAGGACCTGTGATACCTCAGTCCCATATCCATTGGAGCCCCCTGAAAGCTTGTTAGCACAAGCAGCCATATCAAGCATGTTTTTCTTAGGGAAGTTTTTATAAGTTCTGTAGGAACAGGATCAAACTCTCTGATCTTTCTGGAGAATGTAGTCAGCTTGTGTTCCTGCTGTGATGATCAACAGTTACTTGGTACTTAAGTCATCAGAATCCCATGTCGGGAAGGCCTTGTAGGCAAAAGAAGCACTTAGTATGCACCAGTCATCAGGGCTGCAGGTTCCTGCTGTCGCTTGCAGATCAGGAGATGCAGCACTGTTCACCAGAGGTTGTTACCAAAGGGTGAGGCTGTGGAATGAGTTTAAATGAACACTAACCAAATTATTCTGAAGATTTCTGAAATTGTATGCATACTGTGGAAGCGAAGTACTGGAAGAGGAATGCATGTAAAAACAGTTGGGGAACAGTTATTGTACAATTGCTGTGGTTAAGAGCTATAAGATCAACCTGTCCGCCAGAGGCAGAAGTGATAGTGCGGTGCGGTGATTCTCTTTATCACAAGAGCAACTTCTTGAAGAGTAATTAGGTATGGCCACAAAGAACAACTTAATGCATATTATAAAAAAAATGATATCCAGGGTAATAGTTCCCTTGCTCTGCAAGGAAATTATGCATCTGAATAATGGTAGCAAACAGCACCATTTAGAAAGGTTTAATGAAGCTTGCCTAACAGTTAACCTTGTCCACATTCTACTACAGGCTGAGGGTAAAGTATCCTCCTATAGGTACCAGTTCTGCTAGAAATTAGTTTTTACAGTGCCAAGAAATACTTTGACTGCTTTCTTTTAAACTATGGCTACTTTATATGAGGACAATTCTGTGCTGTCTCCTGCCTTGATCCATCTTTGCTCCAACTTTCTGGATGAGATTCTGAAAGGGAATAATAAGAAAAGGCTGGAGATGAAGGATATTCCAACCGTGTCTCTTTGGCAGAGCAAAACCACTGTCATGGAAGCTCCAACATTGTGGTTTTTGTTTTTTCCCCCCTCTTAAAGATGGCGCTGCGCTGGGTTAAAAACTGGCTGGTCGGCCGAGCCCAAATAGCAGTAGTGAATGGAGTCAAATCTGGTTGGCGACCAGTCATGAGTGGTGTTCCCCAGGGCTCAGTGTTGGGGCTGGTCCTGTTCAGTATCTTCATTGATGATCTGAATGAGGGGATTGAGTCCACCCTCAGTAAGTTTGCAGATGACACCAAGTTGGGCAGGAGTGTTGATCTGCTTGAGGGTAGGAAGGCTCTACACAGGGATCTTGACAGGCTGGATTGTTGGGCCGGAGCCAACGGTATGAGATTCAACAAGGCCAAGTGCCGGGTCTGCACTTGGGTCACAACAACCCCATGCAACACTACAGGCTTGGGGAGGAGTGGTTGGAGAGCTGCCTTGAGGAAAAGGCCCTGGGGTTGCTGGCTGACAGCATGAGCCAGCAGTGCCCCCAGGTGGCCAAGAAGGCCAATGGCATCCTGGCTTGTATCAGCAATAGTGTGGCCAGCAGGAGCAGGGAGGTGATAGTGCCCCTGTACTCGGCACTGGTGAGGCCCCATCTCAAGCACTGTGTGTAGTTTTGGGCCCCTCACTACAAGAAGGACATCGAGGTGCTGGGGCGTGTCCAGAGATGGGCAGTGAAGTTGATGAAGGGTCTGGAGAACAAATCTTATGAGGAGCAGCTGAGGGAATTGGGGTTGTTTAGCCTGGAGAAGAGGCTGAGGGGAGACCTTATCGCTCTCTGCAACTGCCTGAAAGGAGGCTGTAGCGAGGCGCGGGTTGGTCTCTTCTCCCAAGTAACAAGCGATAGGACGAGAGGAAACGGCCTCAAGGTGCGCCAGGGGAAGTTTAGGTTGGATATTAGGAAAAAATTCTTCACCAAAAGGGTTTTCAAGCATTGGAACAGGCTGTCCAGAGAGGTGGTGGAGTCTCCATCCCTGGAGGTATTTAAAAGACGTGCAGATGTGGTGCTTGAGGATGTGGTTTAGTGGTGGACAGGGCAGTGATAGGTTAGTGTTTGGACTCGATGATCTTAAGGGTCTTTTCCAACCTTAACGATTCTATGATGCTATGCTTTGGTGAATAATTGGCTGAAGGTTCATTCCAGTGTCATGCAAGTAGAGAGTGCTCAGTGCGTCGGATAAAAGGAACGCGCTGTTGACACACTGTTGCCCCTTCTCACCTTTTTCCTCCTCCCAGGTGTGGAACCAGTCAGCTTTTTTCAGTGTGGGCTCTGGCCAGGGAGGCTTTGCAGCTTATCTGAATGCTCCTGCTCATCTGTATTTCACTAATTTGATAGGTCATTCTGGTTTGCTTAAGTTATATAAATCATACTGAATGATAGCTGCTGCTGCTGATTCACAAAGCATTTGGTCTCTTCAGTGAGTCATGGAGACTAAAACGTATCATGTGATGTCTTTACCAGAAAGGTAATTTAGCTGTTGACATTGTTGACAAAAAACAAGCAAAGAAATGGTTATATGTAGCACAGCCCATTGTTGTTACTACCATAAAGTCAGGTGCTAGCCCAGAAAGAACTAGCCGAAATTTATTATATTTTATTGCATTGCAACATAACCCTGACGAAGTCCCACGATAGCTTGGGCATTTATATTTATTGCTGTCTTGCATATTGGAGATGTATTCATATCCTTTATTCTGATCTCTCCAGTTTACATGGCAGCAGATCTGGGGAGCTGGAAATAAACTGGTTGACTGGATAGTGACTTGGGTGAAGGGGGTCAGCAATATCAGAGCTGGAATCATAATTGTTCACGTCCTGAGAAATTACAGTGTATTCTGTCCCTTTTCTTGCTCAGGAGGGTGTTGATCTTTGCAGGTGCGTGTGAGCTGCCTGTAGGGAAATCTCTGTAGGAATCAGCCTTCAGATTCACAGGTTAGGAAGGGAGAGTTATATAAGGAGAAAATTAACTCATAATTAAATGTTAAGCATCTCTGTGCTGTAACTTCGATACTGAATGATGAAATTGTTCACAGTAGAACTGTTCAGGTGATGGTGGGGTACAAGGCAGCAATTAAAAGGTCAAAGCTGATCCCAGGGGAGTTACTGTAGGAGCAAGACTTCCCGCTTTAGTGCCCGTAAAAGTCAATAGCAGTATAGTGACACCAAGACCAGGAAAGTGCTGTGCAGTTTTAGTAGGGACTGAGAGGGAAACCCCAGTTCTGCCTTCCTGTCACATGGAAAGATAAATCACCAGGGTATATAGAAGAGGAGTAGTGCCAAGGCAGGGACTGAGTGAATAGGGAGCCTGTGCAAGAAGCTGGCCAGCTCAGTTGCCTGCACTGCACTTATGCTCATGTTGTGCTTCAGCTAACATAATCATTTGGTTCTGCCAACTAGAAGCAAAGCAAAGTTTGAAGCTGCCCAGTTTCTAAGGAAAGCTGTTTACCAGCAGCTCTTCTTTTTTTATTAATTGTTTCTAGGGAACATTTTCCCATTCTGCCTCACTGCAAGGAGAAAAAGTCTTATTCTCTTTTCTGTACTTGAAACACAGTGACCACAGGAAGACTGTGCGTTCAGCCCCTGCTTTTGCAGTGTGGGGAGTGGGAGCTGATAATTTTCCCATGACTTCTGAAATTTTGAAACAGCACAGAGCAAAAGGGGCACTATTACGAAAGGATCAGCAAAGTGAAAAACAGCAGCTGGGACTGAGCCAAGTTCTGCCACTCAGTCTTACGTTCCACTCCCTAGGCTGTTATTTATAGTTCATTGTAGCCCCAACAATGGCTGAGTTAATAAATAATCCAGGCATCAGTTCTGATAAGGGACCGTGTATGGGACATGGAGCCCACACCAGGAGCTGTTCCTCTGAGTTCAGGCAACTGGCAATATCTTACAATTCCTGAATTGAGGTTTGCCCCTGTAATGTGGCTTCTTTCTGTATGTGCACAGTGCCTGGAAGGCAAGGAAGGCTGCAGGGGTTTTCACAGGACCTGTGCCTGCTTCGGTGCCCCAGACTGGCAGTGCCTTGGGAGGGAATGAGAGGTTGAATGAAGCAACAGGGAGTCCCCAGCTTTGTCTTGCAAAGAGGTTGGGAAGGTCACTGTGAACAGAGCTGTGGGCTGTTGGGAGAGAAGATGCTGCTGTCAGTAGGAGCTGCTGAGCTGCCGAGAGAGAGGGCTCATCCCTGTCTCTGCCTCAGAGTTCGCAGCTGAGGGCAGGAGGGCTAACATTTTCCTAGCTGCTCACTGCACGTTCCTCATTTTTCAGGGGCCCTGCCTGGGGTGGGTGTCTGCAGAGGCACAGGCTGGAAATGAGAGGAAGCCTAGGGGCCCTCAAACACAGTTCCCTCCTCCTGTAGGCAGTCGTCATTTAGGCTGTGCAGTAATGAATCAAATTGTACTTTAAAGCTCATTAGGAGGTTTGCTCCATCCCTGGCTCTAATTAGCAGCAGTCTTCGTGTCCCAGCAGCAATGGGGGGACTAATCAGAAGTAGAGCATAAAGCCACAGGGAAAGTGGTGCTAGTGAAAAGAACAACTGTGGGGGTTAAGGGGCATTTTGTGGCTCTCCCCCTGCAATGAGTATTATTTCTCCTGAGTAGTCAGTGAGGCCAGGGCCTGAGTGAAAGAGGGTGTGATCATACCATATAAGTGAAAGGGGAGCTGTTTTATGGCAAAGCTGTGGTTGGGGCATTTTCGGATGTTTGCGTGCTTTGCCCACTCCAATGTTCTTTTTATTGGTGTGTGTGTGGGTGTCCATAATTACAACAGAGTCATTAGAATGGGAGGGAAAGCAAGCTTTTACTGTACCGGGGTAGGATTTGTTTATTCAGATGCTACTGAAGCACTGGTTTGGAAGACTCAACAGCTGCTCTGAAAGTTGCATAGAAATGTCTGTGGATGTGGCAAAGGACTAAACAATGCTGTCCCAAGACAAGGCACCTCTGTGCCAAATGTTTCTGCTGCAGATTTGTAGGTATTACTTGCCTCTCTCCTGTTATTCCTATCCCTCCCCAGTGAGCTGCTGAGAGAGTAAATATTGCCATATTTCCACCAGAAGGGATGGGTACAGTGAATAAGAGACCCTGGGCTAAAACTACATCTTGTTCTGCAGCAGTGGGATTTTGGAGTGATGTAAATTAAGAAAATAATGTTTATTCCTGATTGTTGGGTTACTTCCAGGGTGAGCGATGCACTTCATCCTGCTGTATCTGTGGTAAAATATATTAATGAGAAGTGAAATCTGTGGTCCAGGAGGTTGGGGCCGTTCTGCTGATTTTTTTTTTTTGAGGTAGTATGCATCACCTGGGATAGCCCAACAGCTATTCAAAGTTCAGGAACTACTGGAAGTCAGTGAAAGGGTGGGAAAAATTTTAACGGAGCTTTATCTGTTTGCTGTAATCACTCTGTTAAATTATTAACCATTGTTTTAAAGCTAAATACTTTCAGTTACAGATTCCTACTCGTGATTATCTCAAGATTTCATAGGTATGTCCTGAAGAATCGGGCTTCAGGGTTCATCTGATAGACTTCAGAGACTCTTCTCTGTCTCTGTATACAATGAAGTCCCTGTCAGATGCCATGTTGTTGACTTTGTACCACCCTCCATCTGGCAGGGTCTCCCAGAGGTTGTTCCGTGTGTGCAGAGCAAGGCTCTATGCTGAGCTGCAAATGGAACTGACTGATTTACAACACTAAGGAAAAGAAGAAATATGTTTGTCCCAGGCTTGTTTCAGGCTGTGAATCAGAGTGTCAGTCCATATTGGCTGCTGGCTCTGGAGTCTTTCAAACAATGATCTGAAGTTTCCCCAGTGTGAGACCCAGAGACTGTCACAGGAATGAAGGTTGAACTAAGTGACCAGATTTTGGGGCCTGGATGAATTAGAGTTAGCAGAAGGAAGCCCAGGACTGAGAGACCGCAGAGCTCTGGGTTTAGCAGACCTGGCTGACTGCACCAATGAGTCCTGACCTCCCAGCACCCCAGCAATGCGCTTTTAATACTGGCTGCTCTTTACTGGCAGCTCTCTGGCAAGTGTTGGAAATGGGCCAGGGAGACAAACTGTCTTGTTTCCACGGACCTTCCTCATATCAGTGTACCTGGCCACGCATGAAAGCATTGCGGCTTTCTCTGAAGTGAAGGTGGGCTGGAGAGCTGCTAAGGGGGCATTTTCTAGGAAAAAGGGCTGTCTCATATGTGATAATTACTCATTTGTCCTCTACATGCATGCACACAGCTGTAGGACCTCGTTGGTCTCTGCTGTATGTTTCTGCTGCAGAACTCACAAGTTCAGCAAAATACTTGACATCCTGATCCAGATTCTGTGGTGGAGTGGCTCCATGACTGCCTTTGGGGCAAAAAGGGAAGACAGAGGCAGCTGTCCTGGTGGCAGGGCCAGATAATGTGGCATGTTCTTGTCTCTTGGGACATTTAGCTCTGAATCAAATGAGTGTCTTACTTTGCCTGCACTTCAGGGTTGGAAACCTAGGTGATGCTAGTTCTTTTCTTAGTGTTCTTGACAGCTACTATGTTTGGCTTTTTTTTTATTATCTACAGCAATTGCACATGTTTTAGTCTCAGCAATGTCTTTTACCCAGTGATGTGAGTTTCTTGGGCGTTGCAGGCTTCACCCTTATTTCTCTTCCTGCTAAAGCAAGGGAATTCCAGTATGTTGGGTTCAAATTCCCAGTTGCAGTGCAGTACCCTTTACACTCCTTTTCCTGTTACATGTGTGAAATAAGTTTTACCAGGGAAATTAGACAGGGATGTAAAAGGAAATGCTAGTATTTGCTGCTGAACAGTGTGAAAGTTAATGAGAATGCCACTGATAAGGCTTATCAGTGAGTTAAAGCCAGCAGGAGGTGAACTGCATTGCTCTGAATGCCCTGCACTCATAGATGATGCCGTAAATGGGAGTTGCCACAAAGATATTTAAAATAAATTTCATATATATTATCCAAGGCAAAGAGCTGTAATCTTACAAGATAGACTTATCAATAGTGAGATCAAAATTGGAAAGTAAGTTATAGCACTGATTAGAATTTTACTGTGTTGTGCGCTGCAATAGCAGAAGATACAACATATTCAGACCTTTGCGAATTACCCTGCCTGGAAACAGATGCCAATTTTAATAGCTGGACCCTCAAAATTTATTTATACTAAATTCTGCAGAAATACTCCATTAGTGCATCACTCCAGGCACTAGGTGGTTAAAATGTCATCTGTGAAATTGTGCTTTGGACTCCTGACTTTACAAATCAATCACTCTACAATCCACCAGGAAACAGGAAAAGCAGTGGAGATTAGTATGAAACAAGTGAAAGATTATACTTGTATTCAGAAGCCTAACAGTATGAGAGAGAGGAATAATTTTCTTTGAAGCAAACCATGGCTTTTTGAGATAGATGAAATTTGAACAAGCAACAGAGTTGAGTAAGATGCTCCCATTTTAAAGCAGAATCAGCCTTAGCAGGGAGAAAAAGGGCATGGCTCAGGGGGAGAAAAACAGAATGGTTTAGGTTGCAAGGGGCCTTTAGAGGTCATCTAGTCCAACCCCCCTGCAGTGCGCAGGGACATCTTCAGCTAGATCGGGTTGCTCAGAGCCCCGTCCAACCTGACCTTGAATGTTTCTAGAGATGGGACATCTACCACCTCTCTGGGCAACCTGGGCCAGTGTTTCACCACCCTCATAGTAAAACACTTCTTCCTTATATCTAGTCTAAATCTACCCTCCTTTAGTTTAAAACCATCACCCCTTGTCCTGTCACAGCAGGCCTTGTTAAAGAGATTGCCCCCATCCCTCCTATAGTCCTTCTTTAAGTACTGGAAGGCTGCAATAAGGTCTCCCTGCAGCCTTCTCTTCTCCAGGCTGAACAACCCCAACTCTCTCAGCCTGTCTTCATAAGAGAGGTTCTCCAGCCCCTGTATCAATTTTGTGGCCCTCCTCTGGACCTGCCTCAACAGGTCCCTGTCCTTCTTGTGCTGGGGGCTCCAGAGCTGGATGCAGCACCCCATGTGTGGTGCCACAAGGGCGGAGTAGAGGGGCAGAATCACCTCCCTTGACCTGCTGTCCACGCTGCTTTTGATGCAGCCCAGGGTATGGTTGGCCTTCTAGGCTGTGAGTGCACATTGCCGGGTCATGTTGAGTTTCTCCTCAACCAACACCCCCAAGCCCTTCTCTGCAGGGCTGCTCTCCATTCCTTCATCCCCCAGCCTGTATTGATAACAGGGCTTGCCCTGACCCAGGTGCATTTGGCCTTGTTGAACCTCTTGAGGTTCTCACAGGCCCACCTCTCCAGCTTGTCCAGGTCTCTCTGGACAACAGTCTGTCAACTGTACTGCTCAGCTTGGCGTCATCTGCAAACTTGCTGAGGGTACACCTGATCCCACTATGTCATTGATGAAGATATTAAATAGTACTGGTCCCAGTACAGACCCCTGAGGCACACCACTCGTCACTGGTCTCCATCTGGACATCAAGCCGTTGTCCACTGCTATCTCGATGCAACCGTCCAACCAGTTCCTTATCCACCGAACAGCCCACCCATCAAATCCGTATCTCCCCAGTTTAGTGAGAAGGATGCTGTGGGGGACCGTGTCAAAGGCCTTACAGAAGTCCAGATAGATGACATCCATAGCTCCTCCCTTGTCCGCTGATGCGGTCACTCCATCATAGGCCACTAGGCTGGTCAGGGAGGACTTGCCCTTGGTGAAGCTGTGCTGGCTGCTTCGGATCACCTCCCTGTACTCCATGTGCCTTAGCATAGCTTCTAGGAGGATCTGTTCCGTGATCTTCCCCGGCACGGAGGCGAGGCTGACAGGACGGGAGTTCCCTGAGTCCTCCTTTCTACCCTTTTTAAAGATTGGCACAATGTTTCCCTTCTCTGGTCCCCAGGGACTTCACCTGACAGCCATGACTTCTCAGATGTCATGGAGAATGGCTTGGCCACTACATCAGCCAATTCCCTCAGGACTCTTGGATGCATCTCATCAGGTCCCATAGACTTGTGTATATCCAGGTTCCTCAGGTGGTCATGAACCTTATCTTCCCTTACAGTGGGAGGGGCTTTAACCCCCGCCCCCACCCCCCCCCGGTCCCCATCTTGTGGTCCATTGACTCAGGAGGGGTGAGGAGAGAGGTTACCAGTGAAGGCTGAGGCAAAAAAGTTGTTGAGCACCTCAGCCTTCTCCTCATTTGTTGATACTAGGGCACCATTCTTGTTCATTGGGGGTGTGCGCTTTCTTTGACTTTCCTTTTCTGGTTGACGTACCTGAGGAATCCCTTCTTGTTATTCTTTGCATCCCTTGCCAAACTCAGCTCCAGCCGTGCCTTGGCCCTCCTGACCCCATCCCTACACAACTGGGCAGCATCCCTGTACTCTTCCCAGGAGAGAGTGAAGGGGACTGATCTCTGGAGTCAACAGTCACAGACCACTCTTGAGTCATCTTGCATTGGGTCCAAGGATAAGTGTAGGCAAATTTGCTACTGCATACCTTCTCCCTTCTTGGAACAGAGCTGAGCACAGCTATTGCAGATTGCACCTGCCCTGGCTTGCATCCGTGCCTCTGAGTTGCCAAACTGGTGAGTGCCAACCAACTCAGGCTGATGGGTAGCATCAGCTCTGAACAGCTGCAGAAAACAAAACAGTCTAAAGAAGACAGCTGTAGTAAAGACAGGGCTATCTGATATCATGCCTGCCTTTTGTGAGAGCAGACTTCTGAAGAGAGGAGTCCCAGGAGGCAGACCAGGGCATCCACTGCCTCCATGTAAGGCTGAGTACAGACTGCTAGTCCCTGTCCCAGCAGCTGCCCTGGCAGATGCAAAGCGCTGAGAAAACAGGACAGTGCTGAAGAAAGGATCAGATGCCCGAACCAGATGGAAAAATTAGGTAATGCAGTGGTTGTTTTTAGTATTTCCAAATAAACTACACCTCACAGTTTATTGTTTGCTTTTCCTGGCTCAGACTGTGCAGAGGTTCAGGAAGAGAGAGTGAGAGAGTGTCTGTGGGTATGTGTATCTGTATCTATGTGTCTAATGCTGGGGCCAGAGTCTCTGCGGGCAGCCTGACCCTGAGCACTGGAGCTGCACCTCAGATATTGTTCTGAGTTGGCCTTACACCAATACTTAATGGGACAGACGGCCTGTTCCTAATGACTCTTCTGGTAAGCATGAAATATGACACAGTTTTGAGTCCTTTCTCCTTCCTCCCTTTGAATTGTGTGTGGGCAAATGCTCTTTGGAGGAGAAGGGCTCTGAATGCAAACCCTGCAGGCTTGTTTATATGCTGGGTTGGTTCCTGTCATCCTTGCTGGGTACATATGCTTAACCGGACCCAGAGAGTCTGCACGTGGTGTTAAAGCAGGAGCTTTCCTTTTAAAGCTTCCTGTCATTCCCATAAACTTTAAAGGGTAGATAATCCTCTGGCCTGGAGCTGAGACCCTGGAAGGGCTTGGCAGGACCACTCTGGCCTTCTTTTGCCCTCATTGCTGTCTGCTGTGGCCAAGGGCTTCCCAGCCAAAGCACTGCTCAGAGCAGGGCATACAGGCACGTAGCACCTGCTCACCCTGTAGACCTGGAGCACTAAGGGTGAGGTCAAAGCCAGCAGCCACCCTGCATGTTGAACTTGCCTACTTAAACAGTAGAGAGTTTCACTTAAACCTGTAGTATTATCAGAGAAAGGCAGGAGTGAGAGGAGATATCCATTTATCCCATCCCCAGCACTGTTTGGGAGGATGGGATGCCAAAAGAGCAGAGAAATGAAAAGGGCAAAGGATTGACACAGGGGAGCAGCCCTTGTGCTGGTGGCCCTGGGGGGGGTCTGATGCTGACAGAGGATAATGGAACATCCATTGAAAAATTGGGGTAACAAAAGCAGATCTAGGAAGCAAGACAGGTTTGTTGGCATGGTTCGTAACAAATGAGAACCAGGTATTAATCACAACTGTCCAGTTTCAGCTATTAATTTTTCAGACAATTCTGTAGGAAGGAAAAAAATCCCTCTTAAACCACACCTAACATCTGAATGCCTGAGAAGTACAGATGGTCAGGGACAATTTCTTCCTGTTGTGCCCAGCTCCTGTGTTAAGTTCTCAAGAATATGAAGGCTCCTCTACTGTCAGGCTCTCGGTGCTCTGGAGTGAACCTTTCATCACTTGGCAGTTAGAATTTATTCCACAGAAATAAGGGCTATTTGTAGCGACATCACAAACTCTGGGCTAGTAAGGCCAGGTAAAGTTAGATCTCTCATCTGTGACCATTGAAATACTGTTATGATCTGGAGCTCAGTTTTCTGAAGAGGAAACAGCAAGAGGATTAGGAGGGTGAGGATGCCTTTCTGACTCTTCCCTCCAAAAAGCCTTCTGGCTCACCCTGTACAGGATTGCAGTGTACAGGCCTCACTTTTATTTGTGTCTTTATGTGCTCATCTCTGGGGTCAAAGCCAAATATTTCACAGTATTCAGATTCATTTCAATCCTCCTGCCACATCACGATGAAGCCAGGAAATAATGTTAAGTGCAAGAGCCAACTTTTGTAGTTTAATTTATTTAGATTAGTAAGAAAAAATTACTTTCCAGAAGTTTGAAAATTCCTAAATAAACATTACGCATATAAAAATACAAACAATAATAATAAAATCAAGACATTCAATTGCCCATACAATCTTGCCCTACAGCAAAATCAGCTGTTGATTAAAAAATGAGAGTGAAAAATATCCACCCCACCATTCCAGAAAGCCAGATGAAAACCAGAGAAATTTGATAAGACATACACTGAAATAACAAAATTTAGGAGATGCTGGGCCAAGCAACAATATGGAGCATAAATTCCCAATGCCTGGGCCTTTATGGAGGATACCCTGCCAGCAGGATCTCCAGCTTATCCTGGTGAGGAGGTCTCCTCCCCAGGTGAAGGGTTGGTGGGGGCACTTATTTTCTCCGTGCTTGCACTGGAAATTTTAAATTGGCTGAGGCATGTGAATCCTAAACCCATAATTTCTCCTCCCAGTCTCAGTTCTGTGTCCAGCAGTTTTGGTGAATATTCTGTGGGGGACTGTGTCAAACTGTCACTGAGGCACGTATGCATACACAGAAACGCATGTGGTGGGTTCAGGTTCCAGGTTGCACAGCCAAAAGCAGACCTCTCCTTGAGCTTCTCAGCAGACCCTGGTACCCTGATGAGAAGAGGACCTTTTTTGCCCTCAAGCATTTTCCTGCTTTTTTGTGCATCACAGAACCCCAGGGGATGAGGAAGGAATTAATTCATGTGGTGTTCCTTTGTTAGACGGGGTCTGCTCTTGACCATGTTATGCTTTTCTAGCTGAAAAGCTAGAACAGAGTGATCTCTGACTTGCTATGAAACAGTTCATCTTGCTGAAATTGATGGCCCTGGGCAAGGGGAGTAAGGGGAGCATCAGTTCTGTGGTCAAATAGACCTTTATAATTTAATGTAGAAGTGCAATTACCATCCTAATACACAGAAGAAATGAATAGTTTTCCTGAGTAGATGAGCTGCCTGCCATCCTATGCATATCACAAGCAAGGAGGAGAGTTGCAGGGCAGCTGGGTCATCTCTTCCTGACTTCTAGGAGAGTAGTTTGCTTGTGACAAGGAGCAGTGGCAACTGAATGACAGCTATGAAGAAGGAGCTGCTCTGAACCACAGGGACGGAGTTGGGGGTGGTGTTCGGTGGTGCTGTGGTTGTCTCTGATTCTGAAATGGAAGGAAACCCCCAGTGTTGATTAGAAGTCCAGAGGACCAGCTGAGCTACAGATCTACTCCAAGGGGCTGCATTTAACTCTGATTTCTCAGAAATGAGGGCTCAAACCCATGATAGGGGAATGGGATGTCTGAATATATCCACTGATATCAATGGAGCATCATCAGTATAGCCTCAAGGTTCCCAGGTGGTAGGGGATTCTTTGGAATACCAGAAACATTATCTGTGATGGTAAAGCCATGGTTTCCACTTTGTACCTGCATGACAGTGAATAGGGGGATGAAGCCTGTGGCAATACCTGCAGAAATAAATAAGCCTGTCCTCTTGTTTGTAGCTGTTTAATGTCCCTTTAAAGGAAAAAGGAAGCTTGAAAAGGTTTTAGTTCAACATTATAACCTGAAAAACCTCTAGCTAGCTCTAGCACTCTAGTGTCTTTGCCTTGTCTCCTGACTACTGGAGAGATGAGATATTCTTCAGCTGGAGGTAGACTGAGTCCATCTTCCCCCAATCCCATTGTGCTCAGCAGACCACAAACGAAGCCCTTGCTTGGTGTGTAATTCACCCTGCTGTTTAAACTGCCCAACTGAAGCTTATTTACCTTTGTTCAGAGGCACGGTCTTAAACGTGGCGTATTTATCAGCGAAGATGATATATGCCCTGTGGAAGGAGGGAAGAGAGAGGATATAAGGGGGACATTAAGAGCAGATGAAGAGACAGGAACTATGAAGTCATCCTCAGCTCACTTATATTGCCCTCCAGCCATGTTGCTTTTTTTTTTTTTCTTTTTAACATCTGAAGCACTTCCGCCGTCATTATGCTTTGGCTGCTTTACTGCAAGGGATAGGAATAACTTGTAACAGCGTGGCAAGTTACTGTGACCATCTGCTCCTTGTAATTAGAATCACTATTGTAATGAACTATTCTTCCCACAGATAAGGCCAATCAGGCTAATGGCTATGGTTTTCTTTGACAAATATTTCCCACTGATGCAACTCTATTAGTGTTAATGGAAATAAGAGGGGTGTTCAATCCATTAATTTCCATAGAATTAATCTACATCCTTACTAATGTGAGCAAGTCTTTAAACTATGAGACTGTCTGTGTGTTATGGCTTTGCAGAAAATATTTCCTTGGTATTATCAAGACAAAACCTGGAGAAGGCTCAAGAGGTTTGTTTCAGCCCCTGTGCTAGGGGTGGGCTTTTGATCTGGGCATTGCCAAGAGCTTACACAGACAAGTAGGGTCCCAACAAAATACTTAAAGGTGGAGTATAGTCTTACCTTATTTCCACAGAAGATACATTACTGCCTGGAGATGTCCAGTTTGCTGTTTTCTGAGTGGCATTTAATACTGCTGTGTCAATAGAACTGCAGTTGTCCGTGTCTACCACATCCCATTCTCCCACAGAGACATTTTGTGGGGATAAGGCTTGCAGTAAATACTTGGTCACATTGTTGCTGTTGGTGAGGTTTCTGTCGTCATCTATTTTAACTGGAAACAGAGCAAGTTAGACAAAGTAAGTTGTCTATTCTTTAAGACAGCCATCTCCAGACTTCATGACTTCAGGGTTTTCAGCAAAGGAAGTATTTGCTCGCACAGTGCTCTCTATGTGACCTGAGTGCACCAGAAGCCTGGAAAGAGAAGGTGATGTACTAAGTCCTCCCCCATCCACAGGAAGAAAAACCCCCTTATCTGCTCCCTCCCCAGATAGGGGATAGACTAGGAGGAACTCCTCAGTCACCAGATTCGGCCCCTGTTATTGTGGGTACCATATCTGTAAGCCAAACTGAGCTCCTTTGGCGTAAATCTCTTCTGCATTCCATGTAAATGGCAGCGGTGGAAAAGCTAAAGTGGACAAGCTTTTGGGCAGTCAGTTCCTCCCTTCAGCTGATAGCTGAGTGTGCCAGATGCCACACTTTCTCCCCCACATATCTGCTCTGGGTTGCTGTTTCACAACTGTGACTAGTCTGCACAGCGTTGCTATGTATCATGCTTTTGTTGCAAGCAGAAGTTGGACACAAGCAAATGAAGCAAGAGGAGCTGCTTGCCAGGAACAAGTGACTCCCCAGCTGTGCCTCCCATCCCAGGTTGCTGTGTGTGCTGTACTGCCATGGCCCTCTTGGCTTTTAGCACCCTTCAGGTCAGGACTGTTTCTAATGAAAGCTGCCTAGACTGTCAGAAGCTACAGGAGCTGACGTGAGACAGTAGCTATCATCAAACTTGAATTCTGTGCTGAAAAAATGAAATAACAGTAGTGAACAAAACACCTCTATTAAAAACAACAACGAACTGCAGTGGATGCTCCTTGGGTGAGATGTGAAAGGATCTGTGACAATTTACACCAGCAGACTAGCTCCACCCTTGCAGAAAGTGATGGGGATGTCTCTCCTACACTATTTTCTCAGGACTTAGGTTTTGCTCAACCTCAAGGCAAAGGGAGAATTTTTGTCAGGTCTGGGAAACAGGGTCAAACTGCTGTTTACCCTGCAGCTATGTACTTTGTAGTATTAAAATCCACGTTGTATGATTGATGCTGAATATCTGTCAGCATCAAAGTAACCTTTTCACTTTGTCTTTATAGCCATTACCACTGAGAAGGACAAATTCTCAGGAAGAAGGAAAGGGAACAAAACCACGAAACAAATTCCCCCAAATTCTGTGTTTTCAAGAGCATTCAAGTCCTCCTATGCAAGTTTAAGCAAAAAGATTAAAGGAGAAAAAAGCACCATAAGGAAGGAAAGAGAATTTGGGACTGACCCTGTAGACATGAACATGAAATAGGAACAAAGAGTTAACAACTAGTGCCATTTACCTATATCCTGCTGAAATTCTTTACAACAAAACAGTGTTAGAACTCACATGTTTGAAACACATCTAAGAACACCACAAGGCTTAAGAAACCAGCTTGGGTTAGGGGCAGAGGAGACACATTCCTGTTCAGTGTGAAAACTCTGAGATGTAGACAGAGATGGCTTACCTGTGTAGGCTGTGTTTGCCTTGTATGCCTCAGGTGTCACGATTACAGTGAAATTGCTTGAAGTTGCATTCAGGAGCAAATTACATCTTTCTGTCTGTGCATATGCTGGGATGATTAGTGTCCCAATGAAGAGGAGTTGTACCAAGAAGAGGAAAGTTGTCATGATCCACTTCAATGTCTCTGCTTCACGCACCTGCACCTGGGAACTGAGAAAGCCTCACACTTTCCAGACTATTTATATTCCATTTTTTGATGAGGTACATGCAAATATCTCCTCCTCCCCATCCAGCTCACATGTACACACCCATGATGGGAGGTTTCACTCATGCTTTTAGAGATCACTTCCTTCTACCTGCTTAGCCTCTGAGTAAATGGATTAAAATAAAGGGGTGACCAGCTGTGAGGGATTAAAATGGACAGTGTGCATGTCACTCAGGAACCCATGGGCTGGAAATCAAACCTCTGCATGACAACATCCCTTTGCATGGGGAACACTGTGATTTGTGCTTGCACACTTATAGTCCCTGTAATCTTTTGCAGAAGCCTACATTCTGAAAATGCGGAGGAGCATCTGCAGTCCTGTTTCCAGCGCTGGTCCAGGCTTTTCTTAAAGGTCAAACAATTCCAGAAAGTGTGGAAAACCTATCAGGGGTACATCCTTGTAGAGATGTTCAAATATAGCCTCTACTCCTGCTTGGAGAAAGCTGGGTGGTGAAGGGCCAACAGCCCGTGAAAAGATGGTCTCTCTGACCCTTTCACAGCACTTCACTGATGAACACAGCACATTCTTGTTAGGGGGCAGATCACTTATGTGATTCTTCTTGAGCACGACAAGTCATTTTGGCTGTACCCCTCAAAAAATATATGAAAAAACAATAGAGTTTTCACTCCTTCCTTTTGCCTGGATTTCCTCATTCTCCCCTGCAGGCCATTGGCTGCCATTTTCAGTTGATTTTGCAAGTGCTCTTTGAGCCATTGGGGTGGTGCTGATGTGGGGTGAGTTATATAGACGCTGGTGAGAAATGGAGCATTGCCCCATTTCTGTGTACAGTAAGGGTTCCTCCCGCATGCCTTCTGCCTTGTTGGGAAAGGAGCAGCTGGTATAGTCCAGAGTGAAACCCAATGTGTGTGACACCCAGTAATTAGAGATTATGATGATCCTGAACTGGTTCGCCTGAAATGGAGATCGCTCCAGAGGCTGTTTGCAGAGCTAATTCCACTGAGGGCAGTTATTTCCAGCAGTCAAATGAGCAATATGCTGAATGCATAGGTACTCCGGATGAGGTGGGTCCTCAGAAAGGAGAAGGGTATACCCTTTCTTTCCCCTATCTGCTTTACATTTGCAGACGTATCATTGGTAGCCCACAGGAAGCTTCTGGAGGTGTTTTTGATGCCCTTGTGCTATAGTTTTGTCAACCCCACCTCCTCCGCTTTGTCCCAGGCTCTGCTGAGTCACTCGTGTGGCTGAGCGAGTAGGAGGTTTGGATTTGCCTCACTGTGCTCATCTTCCCTTTTTCCATCCCCAAAGCACCTCGCCCAGGCAGGCCTCACCACCCTGCCAGTGGCCCACAGGTTTAGAAAGAAGCTGTTGTGTTAAATGTTTCAAATAAAAGTTGATGAACTGAAGTGGAAGAAGAAGGGCAAGTGCAAGAAAAAGAATAGCTGAGCTCAGGACAAGCAGGGTAAAAGGAGAGCGGCAGAAAAGAGGCCAGAGAAAGAGAGGATGTGTTGGAAGAGCTGATATATGTTCAGTGTTGCTAACATTGGCCAGAGGTAAACTTGACCCTAACGCAGGGAGTGTGGAGGAAGTGAGAAACTGAGCTTTCTGGCTTGTTAAATTCACAGAATCAAATACTCTGGCATGCCCTCATTTCCTTGTGGCTTTCTTCCTTGCCTTCTGCCCTACTGGGAGCTTCTCTGGGCGGTGTCTGCAGCCCCACTGATGCCCAGGGTCAGTGGGCAGCACAGTGGTGAGTTCAGAAACACCCTGCATGTTCCCCACAAGTGCAGAGAAGCAACATAGAGCGCTCCAAAGGGACTGTGGGGCTGCAAGTCCCCTGGAAATAGGAACTGTTCTCCCCTACTGTTGCACAACCTTTTCTGCAAGCACCTTAAGGAACATGGAAAGTAAGTTAGCAAAATGAGAGCAAATGGAATGGGGGAAAAGCTTATAAAAATGGAAGCAGAGGATTTTACAAGCACAACTTCACTGCTGACGCTATTTGCCCTTGACAGTTTCATCTGAAGTCTCCTTGCAAAAGCTCTGTGCCATCTCTCAGTCGGTGAGATTGACTCAACATCACGTCACTGAAACAACCAGAGTTGAAAATAGACACGTTTGCCTCTCAGAGAGAATTAATTTTGGAAAAGAAGAGGCAGGATGGGATCATGTCACATATATAACAAGGAAGACTGCCACAAAAACTTACCCAAGGCGAAAGATATCTTTGTAAGTGATGCTGCAAGTTACAATGTTTATTACATGATGTACACTCAGTGGGGCTTTTCATTTTTGTTCCTCATCAGTTCTTGAAGTTGAACTTGCCATGGGAAAGCGGGAGCTGAGGCCTGCTTTTGGGAGGGGATATAGCCAGAAAGCTCTGTCAGGAGGAGGTTCATATTTTTAGGACAAAATGTGACTTCATAGTCATTAATGTAGCCAAGGATAAGCCCATGTAATGAAGCAAATCAAGTGGGCTGAAATCCAATGAAGGAAGGGCAGGGAGTTGAAATTACTCTGGGAGACTCACACATGTGTTACAAAGAGGCATGGAATCACAGGACTCAGAAGGAGTCTGAGCTTTGGACAGAGCAGTAGGATGGATGGAGCAGAAACGGGCAGGGCCTAGACTGCTCAGCTGTGCTCGGAGCAGCATCGGAAGATGTCCCCAAGGAGCTGCAGGACCCTGACTGGGGCATGCAGAAGCCTAGCACACCTTGTGGCTCCTCCGGCTATAACAGAAACAGACCCAGGGTGGAGAAAGGAGGAGCTGGCCCCTTCCAGGCTGGCAGCTCAGAAGTCTGCTTTTCAGATGCCAAAATAAATACCGCCTCCAGGTAACAAGCAACCACTGCGCTCCCCAGCCACAGTTCAAATATGCAGTTCCTTAGTAAACTCAGGGGTGATTTGGAAATGATTTAGGGGTGTTTCCCTGTCTCCCACCCACACTACAGCTGTTACATCATATGGAATGACTTGGGGTTTATTCCCTCTTGGCAAGCAGACAGAAGTTATTCTCTTGGCTTTCTCCTTGCTAGCACGAGTGGTATGGTTCCTTCCCTATCCTGTGTTTTTGTGGGCAAAACTTAAGCTAGAGCTATAATTTCCACAAGCTTCTTTCAAAGTCAAGTTGTGGCCATTTCCAAGAGAACTTGTGCTGTTCTCTGCTTCCTTGCAACAGGTGGTTTCTGTCCCCCAGAACCAGCAGGGACAGCCATTTGGAACAAGGCCCTTTGCCTTGTTTTTGTGGGTAGTCTCCACTCTTCCTCTGTGTGTTCCTGTCAATGCCATGCAGGGGGAGGTGGACAGGAGCAGTGAGGAGACCTCAGGCTACAGTACTCCCCACCACCACTCACGTGCTGAGGGAGAACGTATGAGCACAGAAGATACAGACTCTGCATTGCACTTCTCTGTATTCCCTAGGGAAGTGACCCAGGGAGTAACTTGGAAGCTGCAGCCCCCATGGCTCATGTCTTCCAGGGCTTCCTGAAGGCTTGAGATGGTGATCTTGCTCCTAGGAGTTAGAAGAGAAGTGTCTCAGACTCATCCTTGCCATGTACAACCAGACTTCTGGGTCTGCTGGTCTCTGGGGGATGTCCACACAGCACTTTGAGCTTCTGAAAAGGCTCCATCCATCTCTACAGACTAGGAGTGCCTGGAAGCCTGATGCTGTGTCATTCAAACAGTGGGGCCTCATGGTGCCAGGCATCACTGGGCATGGGTGTGGAGGCACTGCAGCTTGGCTAAGCTCAGAGCCTTCTGTACTGATTGGTGCAGAGGGTGTCAGGTCCCTTCTCCATTTCCCTGCAGCGAATCCACTCCTTTTTGTCTTCCCCAGAGTTAAATGAATCTTCCTTTTTGTGGGTAGAGGACAGAAGTCCACAGGCAAACAGCAGCCCTTTGAATTCAGGGCTCTGCTTCAGGCATGGAGATGAAACCTTCAGCATATTGGCTGAGAGTTAATGGTCTGGGGAAGACCAGAAGCCAGGAAAGCGAAACCTTCTCCCACATGCAACCCAGTAGGAGGAGATGGCAAGTGAGGGGCTGTCTTTTTGGCAAAACTGCAGCAGTCTTGCAGAGAAGATGAGTCACAGCTAAACTGGACTGTCTCTCTGGCCCTGTGGTTGCAGTAAGCAGAACTATTTGTGTCAAGCAGCGGCTAAGTTAGGGCCAGGGCAGGGTGCTGAGGAAAGAAAGGAACAGAGGCAGCAAACACTGGGATATGTATATTCCTTGTCCTAGTGCTGGATGGGTCATTCTGGTCTGTGCTGCAATTACCCTGTACAACAGGGCAGCACAGCTTTGGCCCCAGCACAACACTCCCTCCGTGACTCAGGCATCCTCTCTACCCGGCTGCCCAGCTCAGGGCAAGGAGAGGTATGTTTGCTCTGAGCTACCTGGGTTTATTGGACTTTTTGCTCTGGGGGAATAACTGAAGGAAGTTGAGATTTACCGGCCTGTTTCGTAAACAATGTGTTTTGTAAATGGAGGATGTTTTTCACTGCGTGGACTGCTGAGCTGGCTTTAAAAGATTCCTTGTCCTGCTTGTGGTGTGGCATGATTTACCACTGCTGGGATGGACTCTGCTGCTCTGGTCTGTCCAGGGGCTTTAGAGCCACCAGTGTCACAGAAGTTCTCTACAGCTTCCAGGAAGCAGATGGAGGGCCCTGCCACACACCACCTCCTGCTCCATACAGGAGAGGAGAGAAAAACAGAGAGGGAGGGAGTAGGGCAGGCAAGGCCTTGTGGCCTGCTGGAGCTGCAGATTGGAGGAGGAATGTGCTTTGCATCAGTGATATCCCTAAGAAAATGGAAATTTTGGAACTGTCTGCTAAAGGCATAACAATGAAGTATGGAAGCCTGGCAAAACAGAAGTTGAGGGCCAGAGGCAGAAACTGAGAGCTAGGGGAGCACTTGTTTTATGACGATAATCTTGAGAAGAGCTGAGAGACCGATTAAAGCAAACATCCTGCCTCAGAAGCCGTTGAGAAAGGGGTGAAAAAGTGTATAGTCAAAGAGAACAACTAATTGGCATGTAGATAAGAACTAAAAAAAGTGCCCAGTAGGGGAACTATCCTCATTATAATACTAAAAATCAGGCCCAGAGTCCAGGAACTGCACCCCCCCCCAGTAAATCCCTTAATCTATGAGCATGTGTAGTAAATTAGAAGTGAGCTGTACTGTTACATCGAAGTGAGAAGGAAATTAACCAATTATTAGCTGAGGCATGTGAATATTAGCTGTGATTGATACATTTAAATGTATAAATTCCGAGTAGTTTCTTGGTGCGGGGTGCTAGCTTTGTGGGATTACCACATAGCACCAATCTTTGCATAAAGATGAATAAAATACCTCCACTCTGTGTGTAGTTTGGCGTTTTGCACACCAGGCGAACGAACGCACTTTTCAGGATAACATCAGGAGGGAGCTGGGAGGCTGCCAGTCCCCCACATGTCCCAGGATTGCTGCAGGGAAACACCTAGTCCTGGTCCTCTGCCAGCTAGGCTTTCAGGGTATCACTGGCATGGGATTTCCAGCAGACAAACAGCAGAAAGAACCTTCAGTTTTAAGGCACTTTATCCTAGTATGTTAGCCCCGTAGGGGCTTTATCCAGGCTTGAATAAGAAAAGGTGGATTGTTCTCTGCATTTGCCTGTGAAGGATAAGGTCCTAAAAGCCTCCTTGTTGTCTACATGAGAAGGGCTGTCCACTGCAGGGAGAGGGAGGGCAGGTTTTCTCTCACAGTTTACAAAGGAGAAATCTGGTTTGAAGGACAAACATTTTGCATAAGGGTACTTCCCTGAAGTGTGCGGTTTAACAAGGGAATTTTCCTGGTCGGCCTCCATTGTTTGTTTGTACTTCCTCATGTAAAATTCTAGCTATTTGTCCCCTCCTCCTGTGGGATTTTACAGATACAGCTTCCCATCATGTTGACCATTTGCCAGCCTGGCCACCTCCTCAGCCAACTCCCCCTGCTCCTGCCCTGAACCCACGAGATGCTTGCTTTGAGAGGCTGTGAGGCAGTGCAGGGTGGGATTGCCTGGGTGGCAGGGAAAGATAGGCAGACTTTAGTATGTCTTGACCTATGAGACAAAACATGCATGAAGTTACATCCCATCGTGCTGGAAGGCAGGGCCTGTTGCTGAATGGTACGTGTAAGCACTTGGGCAAATGGAGCCTGGCCATTCTGGAGGAATAGGCTTGTCATATCCTTATGCAAATGGACACTGTTTGCTCATGCAAACTTGCCTAAGTCAGAAAGGTGAGACAGCCCAGGTGACGCAGCTCTCCTGGCAGGTGTGCACAGGTCACTGCAAATCTCTTGTTTTGCACTGTGGACCCCCCAGAAGGTTTGGTCCCCAAACGATCTTTGATCACAAGAGATAGGAGAAATAGCAGCCAGGAGTTTGCTCTCTTTGCGACCTGAAGGTCTACAGAACAGTGACTGGGTCTACTTGTCTCCTTTATCTCCTCTCTCACCAAAATGGAGATGAGGTCTCTGCTGTCGCCTGCAACCCCTCCGGACCATAGTGGTTCCTGTCCTCTCTTTACGTCTGCTTCTGCTGAGCCTTTCTGGAAAGAAAGCCTTGTTGGCTGTCCATGTGCCACTACTGCAGTCCCTCCTGTTTCAGCATTTGGATGGTTTCCTGGGGCTTCCACTGCAGTCCCTTCTGTCCCCAAACCTGTCCATGGCAAAGGGAGAGAAATCTGTCCAGAGCAGTGCAGGTGTATCAGTGCTGTTTCTAGCAGGTCTGGTGTGACGACAGACGTCAGTACTGGGGTGCAAGTATTTGTGACACCTTCTTGGGGAATGGAGTTTCCCTAGGTGGGATCTGAGCCCTGCAGGTCGAAACAGAGCATAGCAGGAGCTCAGCTGGCACCCTGCCACTGTGTCACATGGTTATTTGCATTTGGAAGGAAGCATGTTTGTACAGAAGCATTATCGCGCAATACAGAGGGTACACCCTTTTTGCAGGGGTGATGGCTTCTTCCTCAGTGCCACAGGCACAGGCAGCTATCAGGCTCCTACGCTGTGGGGGAGCTGCAGGGAAAGGCAGGTAGCCCCAGGCTTAGGGATCTGGGACAGGAGGGAGCACTTGAGAATAGCCCTTGAGAAAAGCAGTTGATGGGAAAAGGGAGCCAGATGGGGACAGGCTGCCCAGGAGATGGCAGCAGCTTTCCACCAGCTGTGCCTGGGTTGGCTGTCCTGGTTCTGGTGTGTGCTGGCACAAGGCCAAGAATAGCAGGTAAAAACCTGCCCTGCATCTGCCAGCCCCACTGCAGAGGGGCTCAGCAACCACCCTGGCTAGGCACAGCACACCTGGGAACGTGGGCCACACTGTCCTGTGGGGAATCATGTCAGTGCTGGTCCTAGAAACTATCTTCCTTTCTTTGGTGCCTGTGTGGGAACTCACACAATTTGTTAAGGCAAATGCTAACCCCAATAGTGAGTGTCTGATGCAACTCAGTGAGAGGAGGTGTAGGGAAACCCTACCAGCCCCCAGGTTTCTCCCCACACACTGGCTGCTCCCCCTCTGTCCCATGGGAGGGGGAGTTGGGGTGCTGGCAGGGAGTGGGGGGCAGGACAAGCTGCAGGGAACCTGGGTGCCAGGTTGCACCATGGCTCTGATCCAGCCCCACTGCCTCCCCCCTTCTAGAAAGCCATTTTCACCTGTGGCCTGATTTTCATTTTACGTACACCCTGTCACACGGTGGCAGGAGCAGGCAGCATTGGGCTGGAGGAGGCAGGGATTCTGATAAGCCCAGCTATGACTGCACACAAACAACCCTCGGGAAGGAGCAAAGGAGAAAGAGAGGATGTGTCTTCGGCCAGCTCTGTTTCTTGTGCACCCTCTTCCTTATATGGGCGGTCCACAGCCCTCATGTCATCCATATCCACATTTCCATCAATGGCCAAATGCCTGGGGTGCTGGGTTGGGTGCAGGCTGTAGTTGGGAAGGGGGATTTCTATTTCATAATCATTGCAGACTCTGAAGGGTGCTGTGGTTGGGTGAGGGCCTGAAAGGGTTAAGAGGGCTGAGGCTGAACTTCACAGGTGTGAGTGCTGCTGAGAATACAAGTGGGGCTGGGACAGCTGTGCTGTTTCTACCCCTGTGGCAGTGGGAGAATTAGAAGTACTGTTTTTTGTGTTGTTATGGGAAATATATGGGGGAAATCTGGTCTGAAGGTAAGGGGGATGAAGCAAGAGGGGCTTTGAAATGAGAGGATGTGGATGTGGTGGTCTGGGGACTGCAATCTTGGGCTGGAATTTGCCTAGCTTGCTCCCCTGCTCCTGCTATAACTAGCTTTGCTATAAAGGTCTGGGGAAGACAGTATCTCTGTTAGTCATTGTGGTCCCTTCCTGCCTCCCAAGGGTGCATCCCCAAGTTTATTAACGTCCTTGATGGTCAAACTTCATGTGGAGGGAGTAAAGAAGGGTATGTACAGGGAGACAGAATGGTGTGGGAAGCTGTATTGATCTGGCAGGTTTTTTTTGTTAAAAAGAAGCTATTTCTGGAGGTGGTAAGGAAGTCTCAGAATGTGCTGGAGATGGTTTAGGCCACGGTGGCCAGTTGTATAGATGTTATAGGTCCCACGAGTTGGCAGGTTTGAAGATTGGTCCAAGGGCTTGCAGGCTCTGCCTGGAAGGCTGCTTAGAGTCTTGTACTTAGTAGCACGGTTGCGCGAATAGCTTTAACTAGGCAGCAGTGACCTCTTGTGAGAGCTGTGAGGATTACAATCCACCCTGGCAGCTTCCTAGGCTTGCTCTTTCCAGCCTGGGAGATGGTGGCTGAATGGAGGGCCTCCCGTTAGTGCCTGGTGCTTGACAAAGGCTTTGCCAGGCTGGACAGCAGGCTGAAGCCTGTGGAAATGCCACGATTGCTAGCACGGGGAGATGGGGAGGACTGCAGGTGTCTGGGGACAGTGTCTGGACCTGAGGAAGCTCTGCTGCGGAGGGCATTGCTCAACCTTGTGTTTTTGGGTGTAAAACGCATGCTGAGATCCTGACTCTCTGCTTAGGAGGGGAGCAAGTTAAATAGCTCTAGTAGAAGCCACTGATCCTGCTTTGTAGCCCCTTGTATCTGCCTTTAGGAAGAGCTGTGTGAGCAAGCACATCTCCTTGGCTTGGTTGTGCTCTGCTTTCCCTTCTAACAGTGAGCTCTTGGGGCAGGATTTGTCCTCCCAAACATAAGCCTTAACTGTGAGCCCATTCACAGCTCCAGATTTGCCCTCTGTGGGCACAGATGTTTTAAGAACCTGAGTAGTTTCCTTCTGCCTTGTTACGTTTTCTGGCAGCGCTTGATAGGGCAGATGAGACATACCAAAAGCTGATACCTGAGACAGGAGGCATCACCTGATGCTGTTGATACAGCTGCCAAACTGAAGGTGAGCAATAAGCAATTCTGCTGGCTTCAGATCAACTCAGGCTGGTATGTGGAGTCCTGAATAAGGTATCTGCAACTTTATTCCAAGAAGGTTGTTTCCAGCTCTCTGGTGAGATTATATTTATTTACCACTGCTGCATCCTATTGCACCTTTGTCCTTCTGAACCTTATCAACAGGAAGGTGACTTACAGTGAGACTGGAGAGAGGATGCATCCAATCAGTGGTACATGTCTAATCATCACTTTCTAAGGGGGATTTCCTATTTAATCAGTAATTAAAGTCCTAGCAATTAATTCTGCAGGATTCTTGGTGCCCTGAGTACTGTGCAGTGGGTTCTGAGCAAACCTTTTTTACTGTTGGGAAATAATGAGGAGTGATAAAGTTGCTGTACTGAATTGCAAAAGATACCAGTTTCTTTCCTGGTTCCTTCTGACAAGTATGTATCCTTATTTTTTTAAATGAGGACATGTGCATTTCACTGTTAGGTAAGCAAGCTGCAAAGGGCCAGGCACTACAAAGAAAGGAAGGGAAAGAGAAAGCTCTTGCACTAAGAAAACCTGCTATGAGTGGATTTTGTCTTGCACCTCTCAGCCATGACAGTCCCACATCCTTGAGGCACTATAGAAGGAGATCTTTGCCCTGTTTTCCCACCCTAAGCCGCTGTAAGTAATGCAGTGTGTGGCCTCTGCTTGGCTGTATGAGGTTGGCCACCTGGGCCATGCTCTGACCTTGCAAATGTTGAGGTTGACATGTGCCTGAATAGTGACTAATGAGCAATCTCATCTTCAGTTTTAGCTGCTAGGAGCCTTTAATAGTAAGTAAGTAGGTTAACAGGCCCTGAGGAAAGGGTTTGTGTAAGAGTGAGGGCTGTGTAATGTTTGCTGAGGAAAGTGCACATGTGCAAGAAAGTGCACATGTGCAAAAAAGCGCAGTGAAGAACTTTGGTTGTTTTCTTCATGATTTGATAAAATGCTTTGTTCTGTCTAAGAGCGTTTTGGCCTGAGTTATTTGTTTTTGTGGCTGGCAACTTTGCGCTGATTGGGGACAAGAAAAATAGAGGATGAAAAAATATTAAAAATGCTTCACTTGAGATGGAGATTCAGCACTGTCTTGGCTGGTTTACTGCTGGCCTCAAACACAGCAGCAGAACCTCTTGTGTTTAGCCCCAAAGGAGTCCCTAATTAGTGGAGAAACTGAAGAGCTCTGAACGTGTTTGGGAATGCTGTAGTGCAGTGGCCCCTGAGGTTCATTAAACAAATGAATTCAAAGCAGTCAAATAGCTAGAATCTTCAAAGTGGCAAGGACCTCAGTCCCAGAGGAGCAGCACAGCCATGAAAGCAAGCTGGCATTGCAAATAAAACATTTTTCTAAAATGGGTGTAATAAAGGCACTTAGATCTTTGCAGTATGCCAGGGGCTCCTGGACTCCCAGGCTTACCATGCAGCTAAACATGAGAATGTATATCAAAAGCTGACTTAAAAGATCACTATTCAATCTTAGCTTCTTATCCTCCACCCCTCCTCCCTATTGTCCTGCAGACTGCCTGGCTGTGGAGCTGTTTGTGTTTAGGGACAAATATGCTCCAGAACAGAACTGATCCAGAGGTGCGTGAGGGCATATTTGGATGCAGATTATGCTTACACATGTGTACAGTTACACATACATATGTCTGCCCAGATATGGAGAACAGCAAGGTCAGGGCTGACTGTAAGGGGAAGCACAATCGCTGCCAATCTCTTTTAGCAAGAGTGGCAAAACAGTTATTGTCAGCAGGAGCTATAGTCTGTGTTGTCTGGCAGAAGCAGCCTTGCTCTCTGTGTGCAGTGGGATAGGGTCTGGGTGGGTCTCAAGGGCCCGCCTTTGAGGAGTTGTCAGCCCCGCAGTGGTGCCCTGATGTTGAGACTCCCAAAGATGATGAGGAGCTGGAGTTCAGTAAGGTGAATGTCTTAGTTGATGCCAGCATGAGCAATCAAGCTGAGGGAACAGAAATGTGGGGATGCTGCTTCAGCTGCATAGGATGCAGCACTCACCTCAGTGCTGGTCTTTGTTAGGAACACTTAAATAAGCTTAACCCTCATTTAATTTGCTTCATTTGTGTAATGTTGTCCAGTGCTGCAGTGATACTTTTCATTTGTAGAGTTTGAGGTGCTTTATAAAGCAGTGGGCATGAGTCTTCCCATTTTACATCTGGTGAAGCAGAGGCAGAGAGACATCCAGCACCTGAGACAGCAGAAATCACTGTGAGGCATGTGCTGTTCACTGGTCCATATGATCATGTAGACATTGGTGATTTATTCTAATGTAACCAGGTGGATTCTTAAATGACTGAGACTCATCAATCCATAGACAGGCCTGGTCTCAGTCTTGCCTGTTTTTATACTCAGAAAGATGTAAGAAAAAAAAAAAAAGAGGATTTACAGATGCACAGACTTCAGGTCTTGTCTCAGACTTTTGTATCTATGGAAGTCCAGGACTAATAACACATGCAACGGGTATTAATGAAAATGTCCTAAAGTCAAACCAGATGTGGAACTGCTCACACTGATCTACAAATAGAAAATGGAAGGGATGAAGCCATAGACAAAACAGATTTCCTGGCATACTGCAGCTGCAGGAAGGCTGAGGTGGGTTCACTGCATGCAGCCTGGTCAGCCTTTCCCATCTCAGCCTGTCTGATTGCACTAAGGTCTGGGGCACGCTCTCTGTCACCAGGGTGCAAGTGCCTGGAATGTGCATGAATGATGTGGATGACTACAGAATGGGCCAATGGTATGGGCAGATCTGCTGACCTGTCAGTGATGGATGCAGGCCTAGGGTGGGAAAGACACCATAGAAAGAAATCCTTCAGCAGGGGGAAAACAGAGAGCTGCTTTTTTCTTCAGTAAATCTCTGCTGATCAACACTGGACTGTTCATATGAGACAACACACCCCCAGGGATGTTTCTGTTCCTACAGCTGCTGTCCCAGTAATCTTTTGGACCCTGATTTAGAGAGATGTGTTTATTCTCTTCAGGAAAAATGCAGCAGGTTCATATCCTTTCTTGCTTGTTTCCACCCCCTCTGACACAGGATTTTCCAGCATCTCTGATTATGTGAAACACATTACTTCTTCATATTAAAAACCCGGCAATTTTCCACTAGGGTGGCAGGAAGCCAAGTACAGGTTACAGTACCTGTTTTGGAGGAATGCTAGCATGTTCCTCTCACCATGTGACAAGGTCATTATTGGTACATGGAAAGGATGAGTAATTTGATTTCTGCGGGTAGTAAGCATATAGGCAAGCTTGACCCTCCACAGCTGCCTATCTGTTGTGGGGCAGCCTGGAGAGGTGCAGGCACTGGGGAGACCTCGATCATCACAAAAATACTCTCAGTGGTACTACACAGAGGAAAACCTCTGCTCTTTGCTGCCAGCAGAAGGAGCTCTCGGGCGCAGTGCTGAGAGGAGCCCCAGGTCAGATTAGCACCGGGGAGGAAAGGCAAGGCATAACCAACTGAGTGAAGGTAAATGCTGCATGGACTGTCCACTCCATCTCTGCTCCATCTGGCCTTCTAAGGTGGCTCTGGTACAGGGATGGAGAGTCCCAAAACAACCATATCGATTACTCAAAATATGTTAAAAGAGTACCCAAATTGTAAAGTTATGGATGGGGTTCTCTTCATAGTGCACAACAGCATAAACCCTTCAGGATATACAAGAGCTAGCTTTAACCTGATTAGCCCAATCCCTGGCAGTGTTAGGAAGGCCTGGTTTACCTTCCTGAAGATCCATAGCCTGTCTTTGGGTTGAACGCAGGGCAAGATGGAATATACGGTGCAATGATGTATCTTCTTTTATGGTGTGGCTAAACACATTTTAGCTGATGAAATCACAGTCATTTTTTTTAAACTGTATTTTAACCACGAGTAGCAAATCAATCTTCAGTAATGGAAAGTCCAGCATGGGGAGCCAATATCACTGCAGTATTTCTCAACTGTCCTGTCTCCTGTGAGTCTCTTCTGTTTCCTCTTTGGGCACTGCCCATATTGACATATTGGCATACATATTGACAATACTGATTGAGTAAATTGCTGGAACAGAACAATGTGCGCTCCCTTCTCCAACCAGAGAACACTTCTGCTCATTGTTAATGCATGTAAGTTACCTGCTATTTCTTAGGTGCTAACGTTAAAAAAGGCACAAAAATACTTTACCACCCTGTGAATATGAGTAAGATGCTCTGCTTTCTCTTGCTTTAAACACTGATGTTTGATAAAGGCTCATTTGAGGAAAGTGCTGTGTTCCAATGGTAATTTCAAAGTTACACAAATGCAGTAAAGGCTGGTTAAAATACTCATTGCCCCTCTCCTATTATTTCACTTGCTGTGTTTACTTAAATTGGGCACCCGTGGGGGTGGGGAGCTATTGGTACAATACAAAGCTTTTTTCAGTGCTAATCCCTGGGATCTGTGCCTGGGCCAGTACTTTGGTAAATAACTTACTCTGCATTCATTTATTCTATTTATTCATTCTCTCTCCTTTTCCCCTCCCTCCCTCTATCAGCATAGTCCAATGCTGTTGAAAAGAAGCAGCATGGGCAACCAAGAATGAATCCAAAAGCCTGTCTTGATACTCAGTTATGAGCAGTGAGAGGCAGATGATATGCTACAGCAGGTGAATCCCCGGTCTCCAAGCTCCTCAAATATAGCCTGCATGTGCAGCAAGTAAAGAGGAGGTTTATATCCACAGATCAGTACTTATGCCCACTGTTCTGCTATCTTCAGAGGGGAAGCTAAGGCTCTTGAGAAACATGAAGCCTCTGTCAAGGCTCTGATGGAGGAGGACTCCAGGCACAACTGACTGAGCCGGGCAAATCCAGGCATAAATTGTAGTCATAAGATTTACTGGAGTGGAGGGTGTAAGGAGGGGGGCATAGAGCTTGCTTTTCATCACATTACAGGAGAGCACAGTGGACCTCTTGCTCGATTCACATTTCAGCTTCCTAACGGGAATAAGAATTTTATCTGTTTGCATATTTCCTTCTGGGTTGACCCAGCTAATGGTGAGAACAGGATCCGAGACCTTTATGGAGATCAGAACTCCTAAAATTTCTGACCCTTTCTAGGCAAACCACTTGTGAGACATTATGCAGTGTTGTACTTCAAGAATGCCGTGCTTCAGGAGAGCCTAACGTGATTTAGGTTTAACTCTTAAATTTAATGTTCCTTAAAATGGCATGTACTCTGATAAGCAGGCTTTGTGGATTCTGTGAATGTCTACTCTGTCATGAAGAAACCTTTTCTTTAATGTTTTTATTCAAGAGCCCCCACCAGATCAATGTAGTCTGCTCTGTGAGCTCTGCAAATGCCTGGCATTGTGCCAGTGCCAGCATACAAACTGAGGAAATCAACAGAACACAGCTGCCTTGTCCTGATCAGGGAAAATGAAGTTGCTTGGTTTGCCATTCACCATCACCTACTTTTATTATTATGGTAAACATTAAAAGTCTCTCCTGAAGTCACTGTTAGTTGCTGTCCTGAAAGAAACAAGGCTTGTCTTTTCCTTTAAGTGCTTCCATCTGAATATGAGAGTTACAAAGGAGGAAAAAATGTCTATTCTCACCTTTTTCAGAGATGGAAGCATGGGGCAGACGGATTAAGTAATGTGCTACGGCCATAAAAAGGATCTATAGCAGAGCCAAGAATTGCCTCCTAATTCCCAGTCCTGTACTTTAATTGCACAACCAACTTTCAGCTAAGCTCTGAGCAACTCTAAGCACACCAAAGGGAGCTGGCAGTTAACCTCAACAGTAACAACCATGAATAAAGGGAGATCTGGCTCAGGAAGAACAACTGAGAGCATAAAGCCAATAAATAAATACCTCCATATTTTGCACAAGAGAAGGACACTTCTGCAACTTCAAAACCTGGTGAATAATTAGGGGAGGCATTCCTGTCTTTCACTCATTTTTGGGGGCTGTGGGATTCCCCAGCTTAGAGATTTAACCTGGTCTCTCTCCTGCTGTTTGCCTGGCCTAGTGTGATCAGTTTCTTTGCTCTAGTTCAGCAGCTCTGGCCAGTCAGATTTGGCTGTGCCTGATCCTTCTGCCTGTGGGTAAGATTTAACATCTCCTCTGAAATAGTAGCATCCAGGAATGACAAGCTAATGAATAGTGCTATTTGGAGAGTACATATGGGCACCAGTGCTCCATTTATCAAAGGTGAAGAGGGACCAGAGTTAATTATATACCAAGAATTATATTAATATAACATGAAGGGCTTTAGTTAAGTGTCTCACAGCCTGGTCGTTCAATGTGGAGGTGTTGGATCCTGTTAGTTGTCTGGGATGCAAATCTTTCTTACTTGCTGTCATGTCCTAGAGGAAAGTAAAGAGCTTGCCTTTTCTCAGGTTTTCTTTCCTGTTGCTTTTGGGCAGGTAAATCAGTTCTTTCTTCCTAGACGTGCTTATTTAAACTAGCTCTTACTATTTCTTTGTGTTTCAGTGACCTTTACTAAGCTGCTTCTAGATGCAGGCTTGTTTCTTGCAAGTTATGTTTAAGTGCAACTTCTGTGTTGAGTGCTCTGTGGCTTCATTTCTGTGTCATTAAAGGCAATTTGTCTCTAGCCCCTGGCCTGGCCTACTGTGGCACTTGCACTGACCCTTTCCTGAGGATAGTGTCCAGACTTTTCAGTGGTGTCTTCTGGAGCTTATCACCCAATGGGCTCATGGTGAAGTCACATCCCAGAGTTAGCTCTCTGTCAAAACACTAATTTACTGTGCCTTACTGATTCGATACAGGTCTAATAAGGCCTACTGTAAGATTCCTGCTGGAGAATTTAGGGAGGAAGATTTTCTTTCCCTCGGAGGGCATTGATTTCCCCAGATGAGAATCCTTCAGAGGTAAGGCTGGGGGACAGGGCCAGAGATGTCCAGCTGAGTGAGTGTAACCAAGGTGTCATCCTACATAAATCACTCTCATATTCTTACTGTAAATATACACAGTACTTAAATATTGCAAATCCCTGACAATTCTTCAATTTTATAAACTCTCTGGATTGATTTTTCCAATGAAATCCTTCCACTGCAAGATCCAGGTTCATTTATATGAATTATACAGTGATTTATTTTATGACCTACTTTGAATGATATAAATGCCACAATGTCAATGCAATTTAATATTTAAATGCCATATAAATCATGCAGGATAGAGAAAGGGGAGAATGTATGTTGAAGGAAATAGCTGGCATGATGCCTGAGCAGGAGGAAAACAAGGCATGGAGTCAAAGTGGAGCATGTGTGATGAAGTGCTCTGGGATTTGTACAAACATGGCTGGTCCCACTCAGATGTTTGTCAGTTAGCTATCTGGGCTGAAATGGAGATGATACTCATCACATGTAACCCAACTCCAGGCCACTTGCTCCTCCTGTAGGGATTTTCACTATAGTCTCTGCGTTGGATTTGTGTGCCTTTCTCTTTCTTGAAAAAAACTTAATTTTCAAGCCACTCAATTTGCTCATCCATCCCATTTTCCTGTGACGCTCCCTCATCTATTGTCCATACACATCCCATACTATGCAGATGATTTCTTTTATCTGTATACCATACTGGACTATCTGCTAAGCTACACATGCCCTGGGATAACTCCTGTTATTTATAATGGTTGGAAGACTTATCCTAATGCTGTTTGGTAAGAACAGATGCTAAATTTACCTGGATTATATCTAAGGTTTCTAAGGCAAGCTTCCTCCTTTCAAGTCCTTTGCAAATCCAGTGACTCCTTCCTCCTGACTTTTTTCACACCCAGGCAGGCAGAAAGCAGAGGTAGGCTCCTGCCAGGTGCTCTGGCTATGAGATGCCACTACAAATTCAGTGCCAAGCCACGTATTCTCAGGAGATACCAGAGCAGAGAAGTGGGGCTTTTCCTGTGTGCAGAAGGCTGTAATGAAAGCTTGAAGCTGTTGATAGCCTCTTTGTGGTAAGTGTAGTAGAGGAGAAGTATGAGGAGAGCTTGTCTGTGGAGGGCCTGTGCACAGATGAGGATGGTCCTTGAATGTAATTTTTTTTTATTGGCTCAAGACTCTTTCCTAATGCAGTAAAGGGCTGAAATCAGCATGTTTCTGCATTTGTACTGAGATGAGAGTCAACCCCCATTCCCATAAAACAGCCTGGCTTAGCTCCTGTTTCTTGGAACAGCTTCAAGAGGAATTGTTTGGGAGATTTCTTCAGCTAAATACATTGCAAAGGCATTGGTTTACCGTAAAAGAACCTTAATGGTTAGTCAGTGAGCATCGAGCACTAGAGAGAAGTCCAGAGAAAAACATCAAAAAGCAGTGTATGTTCTCATCTCAGCTGTATCTGAACCTGTTGGCCATCTTTCTTCTTTCTCTCTTCTAAAATGGGAACACATGGATGTGCATATGGATCAAATGAAAGGGCTGCTTCTAGAGGCATCTGATGTTAGTGGCTATGTGCTGGAGGAGTGACTTCCATCTAAAGATACTCTAAATTAAACAAAAATTTCAATGGTGTCAATTAGTTAACGGTTGCAAAAAGCTCTGAAAATGCAAAGACCCCTATAAATGATGATGATTATTGTTGTTGTTATCAGGTCTACAGCAGTGAAGCACATAAAATTGGTGGTTAAGCTCCCCAGACACAGACTAATCCAAAGGCACAACACTGCTTCTACTACTAAGTGGTATAATCAGGATCAGTTCAGCTCAGCTTGTGGGAACAGTGGAAAGTCTGGAATGTGGTGATGTCAAAACACTGATGCTATGTTAGGTCCCTTTGTTACCTGGGGCCAGACCTCATGCTCTTTTGTGGCACCACCTTCTTTTTTCAGGAACATTAGCTTCACTGTTATTAGTTGAGATACCTCCTTTTATGTACCAAGTAAAGAAAGGCATCAGTGTGATTTTTTTTTTTTAATTCATGTATAAACTCATCATAGAAGGACCTTGAAGTCTCAGTGGAAAAGATGACTGGAAGAGGACTCAAATCCAATAATGAAGAACAGCCTGTACATAGCCTCCTAGTGAGCAAGTCAGGAGCAAACATCATCTGTGAGTCCACTGGACACTTTTGGACTGTCCAAAAACTCCATCTTGAGTCAGCTGTCCATGCATCTATAAGGCCTGGGCTGCTGTGATGAGTTTCCCTTCATGCCAGTTGACTGCTGGTGCCCCAGTGCAGGGATGCTTGGCTGCCTCTGCTGTGGGGGATGGTAGAATGTGTTTCAGCTGCTGGAAATTATCAGGCGTTTGTCATGGAAATAAATTACATAATTTAAAATGAGTACATTTCTGGTAACCACTGTCCTATTGAGCTGTGCAGCCACATCCATCTGCCCAGATGCAGCTTGAAACAGTGTATTGCTGAATGAGAACCTGTGGGAGTGGATGTTGGCAAAAGCCCATTTCATTAGAGACCTCATACTTGGTCCCGTCTCAACAAGCTTTTGTGTTATTCCTTAGCATGCATTTCTTTTTTATCAGCTCACAAAGGACTTAATGGGCTGGGGAACAATTTTTGGCTGTGCTGATTAATTGTGTGCCTTGTAATCCTGCCAAACGCAAGGGACAGTCCGCATGTTCACATATTACTGTGATGTGAAGACACGTTTACCCTGTTCTCACGTAAGTAGGTTGCGGATAAATGTTTTCATCACACCTATCAAACGTACCTTTTTTGTTTTAAAACCATAACAAACATCCCTTCTTACATCCGTTCTTCAATCAGGTCTTCTCTGTGGTAACTTTATATGGTAACTTCATTATGAGATCAGGGAGGCAGGAAGAGCTGTGCTTAAAAAGACCAGAGGGGAGCTAGAAGTGTTTGGGGATTTTTCAGCCCTCATTGGCTTTTTTGTTGGTAAATACCAATTTGATGTGCTGGAAGATTTTCCTGGAAATGTATCTGTTGTAATAACTTCCACCAAGAGGGTTGCTCAAGCCCATTTAGGAAAATGCGCAAAAGGTTGTGTATACGCACCCAAATTCAGGATCTGGGTTGTGTCATGCTCTGTTCATGTTGGGCCCGTGGCTTACTCTTGAGTATATGCATTGCAGTGTCTTCTACCCTGGACCAGCAGTTGTATGAGTGATTGCGTCTTGTGGGATGCTGCTCTTCACTGACAGGGAATTGTCCCTGCCGCCTTCCCCAAACCTAGCTAGATGTACCGAGGGAGATATCCTTAGCCTGGGTGTGCCGTGGAAGCGTGAAAAGGGAGCCATATGCTGATGAAACGTGGAAGTTAATTCTGTGCCTGAAAGAGGCCAATAAATAGAAGAGGGTGCTCACAGCTGTGCTGCTGGTAATCTCTGAGCACAATGTGAGAGATGGGCATAAGCCTCCTTTCCTTGGGAGAAGTAATCACTGATTTCTCTCAGCAAGTTCTCCAATTATGAAACCAAGCTCTGAAGTGTTCCTGCTGCAGCCATTCAGTTTGGAGAATGGGCTGGTGGAGTGATCTGAAGGAAAGATTAGTTATCTTAATGCCAGCATGGCCCAAAGGCAGGCTGCTTTCCCATCAGCAACATGGGTTCTATGCAATAGGTGCTGCCTCCCTCAGTCATCTTCCTCCTGCCTTGGCATGAAAGGCCTTTAAGCAATTACTGGACTTTAACCTCCCCACCTTGCCATGAGCAAAAACATCTGCACAAAATGGGCAGCAGGAGGTAATTTCACAGTTGGACAGCCATGACTCAGGAGACCCCCTACCTCCTCCAGCTGGAGTCATGATGATAACAGCCTTCCCTTCTCTGAGGGAAGTTAGAAAGCCTCAGTGCTCTCTTTGTTTTAAAATCTACTCTTTTTTCCTTTCCCCGTTCTAATAAGAACTGCCGTGTGGAATCAGATTATTCTTTATAACTGTTCCCTAAAGCAGTCTGATGTCAGCAGAGGTCTATATCTTCCCCTCTGCCGCCTCCAACTCCTGCTTGCACTCGTGTCTGATCTTGACATAAGAGGGAGTAAAGGTTCACTCTAAGCAAGAGCATGTAAGACTAAACTGGGGTATTTTTTCTCCTTAGTAGCACATAATGGAGCTAGCTCTTTTCTCACAGCATTTAGCCTAGCTTTACGGTAGGTAAGGCCCTTAAGTCAACATCTGTATAATTTTACACCTTAGCTAGTTCCATTCTGTCTCTCCAAACCTTTTCAGGCAACATAACCCAGAGTCTGTCTCCCCTTCTTTGTAGATAGGGTTAGTGTTGTTTGGGTGGTGTACGATGGCTTAGTACAGCTTGGGAAATCGGAGCACATGAAGCTGAAGTAACAAGCCAGCAAAGCTGAGACTGGCATGCCAGTTTAGTGTACTGCACAGAGACCCAGGGTGTTGGTGTTACCTCTTTGGTAGCTAATAATTTAGGTCTGTGCTGGGGGAAAACCAGTGCAGATGCATGCTTGGAAGCCGCTTGCACGAGCTGAGGTGCTGGCCCAGCTCATCAACCCTATTGTGAGTTTCATGAGCCACATTGATTCTTAAAACTGGAATTTGAGGTAAATGGTCTGAAAATGTGATAGTGAATGGTAAGGACTTTTGGTCTGGCATGAAGCACAGAAGGTTGCATTTCTATCAGGGTAAATAAAAATTTAAGCCCATGCACTGATTTCTTTTTTAGCACTGACAGAAATAGTGCCAGAAGGGACCACTCTGCTGCTGAAGATGACCAGCTACAGAAACAGGAGGGAGAGTCCCTGCCATGGGGTCTGCCTGCCACTTGCCAGGTGACTTCTCCAGCTTTTGCATCAACCTGATTGAACAGTCACAGCTTTGCTTGTTATATGTCATGTAAGAGCCAGCTTGCCTGCGTTTAACCACAGTACACCTAACAGCCTTGTTCCTTCTGCAAAGGGGAAAGAAAATGCAAAACGAGTACAAGTGAACAAATGTCCAGTTATGCTGTCAGAGGCTCAAGGGTAAAGGGATGCAGCTTTTCTGCCTCCATAATAATTGGCATCGCATGGAGCTGACCTCCTGTTGCAGAGCTGGATGCAGTGTCAGAGCCGAGATGGGGAGAAGGTGTGAAGGAGACTGACTGGCTTCTGGAGTGAGTGGCTGTGAGTGCAAACCAGCCCACCAAAAAGACTGTTACCCCACAAAGGTTATTTCCCATTGCTAGGCTGCCTACTTTGCATGAGTTCCTTGGAGCAAGGGCTGTCACTGTCTGTGGCTAAGCAGATAATTCTGCAGATAAGAGTCTGTCTTTTCAGCCCTTTATCCACTTGCATATATTGCATAATAAAATGATGCCCCTATCTGAAGTACCTTTCGTGGAGAGGAAGGGGTAGCCCCGCTTTGCTGGCTGTTGTCATTCCAGGGAGTTGCAGTGGCAGAGGCTGCTGGTATGCTCCAGCCAGGCACTGGGGATGAGCCACTGCCCGGCTTCTGGGTTGTTCCTCTGGGCAGCATGAAACTCTGAGCAAGGCAGGAGCCATTTCTGTTCCTCTGCATGTGTGTCAGTAATCTCCCGGGATAGGTGCTATCTGCCAGCCTTAGTGGTGTCTGGTCCCCCAGTTCTCAGGAGAAAAGTAAGGCAAAATCATTTTGCCATTTTCAGTAAACTCCCAGATAATAATTTGAAAAAGGCTGAGGTTACTGTCTGCCGGAGAGATGGCCCTTTCTTTTTCAAATGTGGAAAATGTATGTATGTAGATCTTGACTGTTGTCAGAGCGGTTTCAGTATTCCACGCGTGGGCAGATAGCTTACCAACACCTCATGATTTTCTTTCAAGCCTTGCAATATTTCCATGTTGTATCTCTTGCTTCCCAAGTCAAGCTATTGCTGAAAATATGGGGTTTTAACTTAAAGGAAAGGTTTCTAACCCTTATGACAATAAAGAAGAGCAGAGAATGAGTTACAGGATCAGAAACCAAAAAACAAATACAATTAACTTAAACTTATCAAGTGGCGTTTTTTTGTTTGTGTGGTGTTTTTTTTTTAAAATCTGCTGGTGTGACATGATGTTTGAACTCCTGGGATTAGTGATGTTTCCAAGAACAAACAGAAATTTGCAGAAAAATACTATTTATCTTTCGTTAGGGGAATACCACAACAAGGAAGGGGTGGGGGAAAGGTACAGAAAACATGTAAGACAGGCTCGTTCTCTCTCTTTCCTGGCTGATGGGAGCTCTGAGAACAAAACACCTGATAAAATTAAGAGATTAACTTAGTGCTTCAAAGGGATAATGTTGAGATTCCCTGATTATACAGAGCACAATTCTGGCTATTCAGCAATTGTTTCAGACAAAGTATTTAGTGGAGATACCCAAAGTCCTAGTGTCATAACGAAGCCTATTACATTTCAGCAGTAAAAATAGAACCTGGCTTCAACATCATTGTTAAGCACTTTCATTTGGACATTTGTTGTTTCCCTAAGGCTGTTACTGAGATTAAAGGCATGCTGTGTTGGTTGCTGTCCCTTCAGTGTGCACATGTGATATACAGTGATGGAAGGAATGGAAGGATGGAAGGGATGGAAGAATGTCGTTTCTGCTGTTTTACTCTGAAGTAACAGGAGAAAGGCTTTGAGTTACTTCTTTGAGTTAAATCAATCTCTGAGTTAAATCAAAGGATTTAACAAACAGCTCAGGTTCCTGTCTAGGCACCAAAATCCTTGTGCAGCTTTTAAAAAATCTGGGCATGTCTGAATATGTGGCCCTAAGGAACCTCTGGGCATTGGACCATTTCTGAAGCCTGACTGTGAGTGCAGAGCACTGACTCTGCACTTGAAAAAGGACAGAAAAATTGCAGAGAATATGGGCAGCAGTGCAATAGCTAGTCTCTTCCTCCTTGTGCCTGTTTGGTGTGTGAACATCAGCAATTTTCATTTATCTTTTATGAGTGCCCCACCAGGACTAGATTTCTGACCTCCCTTCATGTCTTCACCAGTAAGCATTTACAGATTTTTTGCAACTCAGGAAGGTACCCTTTTTTTTTTTTCTTCTGTATACAGCCCAGAGGCAGTTCAGTCCTGCTCAAAACTTCCTTGCTGTGAGGTTTGTCTTTTTAATGCATTCAGCTGGAGCAACATTGTTCTCTGTACAACACTGCAAATGCATCATTCAGTTTAAACCCTTAAGGACTGTGGTTACTTCAGTATCTCTGTCCTTTATTCCTTATTTTGTTGATTTGTCTCTCAGTTTCCATTTCTACTTCCCGTTTACCCCTGAATGCAGCAATGGTTTTAGGCTAATGACTGTGGTCACAAGCTGGGGCCTGGAAACAAAGATGGTGCTGAGGGAACATGCTAAATCAAAACCTCATTTTACAAAGGGGAAACCGATGCCCTTCTCATCCCTCTCCACTCACCTAAAAACCATTTTTGTTTTGTGCTCCGTATTTAATCAATGGAGAGAGATAATTTTTTGGATCCTCAAATGAAGTCTGTTACCCCCATGGAAACATATTTCTGCATTGACTGGGCCTACCCTGCTTGCCTTGGTTAGGAGTCTAAAGTTAGTAGGTGAAACAAGAATATAAAGGATTAGGTAACATGACCAATGTCATCCTGAGAGCCTTTAGTAAAAATGAGAACAGCTCCCTCCTGTCCCTCTTAATGGTCTACACTCAAAGATCACAAGGATTTTTTGTTGTCCTCTGCTGGTGTCATACTTTTTAGTTGAATTTCTGCAGTTTTGAAGACTGTTAATTAGCTCCTTTCAGAGCTTTGCTCATCACACATGGATTTTCCCCTTTTAGCATACTGATTGTTATTTCAGGCTGGAGTAATGAGCAGAGGGAAGATGTAATTTTAATGTGGGTTAAGTATTACAGTGTCAATAATTTTTTTATGTAATTACAGAATATAAAGAGGACAAATGGCTAACTGCAGAACATTAAGAGGACAAATGAGTCAAAATAGCTGAAGTTTCTGATGACCTATGTGAACCTTATTTTATTTGTTTAATAGGAAGTTACTTTTCTGAGGAAGCTTTTGGAACTAAGATTTTTCTTCTGTGACTACTGTACCAGTGGGTGGAGTCAGCGCAACAGCCACAGATTTGGTTACTCCACATTGTTTTTTGTCTCACTGCAATGAATGGAGGAATTAAGCCCCAGTGAGCAAGAAACTACAGTGTGGAGTGAGTGAGTGAGTGAGATAGATTGGTGGAGCCACACCCTACCATCCCTGAGGTCAAGGAGCAGATGGAGGCTCCACAAGAAGCAGAGGATCCCCTACCCTCTTGCCACCAAGCAGAAGGAGGGGACCTAAGAGACTGCGGGGAATAGAAACAGGTTCCTGCTTGGGGTGGCAGGCGAATCCTTCCCACACCTTCCTCACCTTCCCAGCTGCCCTTACACAACAGATACGGACAGGGCTCTGGAACTTGAGGGCCAGGCAAATGAGGATGTAGGTGGAGGTCCATCCAGGGGGTTGCCTAAGGAGAGTCGGTCAGCCCCACACATTATGACCACCTCTGTTAAGAAAAAAAGGAGGGTAACTGTTGTAGGCAATTCCCTTCTGAGGGGAACAGAGGGCCCAATATGCTCACCAGACCCATCCCACAGGGAAGTCTGCTGCCTCCCTGGCGTCCAAGTCAGAGATGTTACTAGGAAACTCCCTGGGCTGGCACAGCCCTCTGATAACTACCTGCTAGTGGTTGTGCAGGTGGGCAGCGATGAAGTTGTGGAGAGAAGTCCAAGAGCGATGAAAAGGGACGTCAGGGCACTGGGGTGATTGGTTGAAGGATTGGGAGTGCAGGTAGTGTTTTCCTCAATCCTGTCAGTGGCTGGGAAGGATACTGAAAGGAACAGGAAAACTCACCTGATTAACATGTGGCTAAGAGTCTGGTGCCATTGGTGGAATTTTGTTTTTTGATCATGGAGATGTTTACATGGCACTGGGCCTGCTGGCAGCAGAAGGAGTTCACCTATCTCAAAGGGAGAAAAGGATTATTGCACGAGTTCATGGGGCTTATCAAAAGAGCTTTAAACTAGGCTTGAAGTGGGAAGGGGGTTTAGCCAGGCCCACTAGAGAGGAGCCTAGGGTGGCATGCTGGTGTTGGGGGTGAAACTGGTAGCCCAGCTCAAGTGCAGCTACACCAATGCACGCAGCATGGGCAACACATAGGAGGAGCTGGAAGTCACCATCACAGAGACATGGTGGGATGACTCTTATGACTGGAATGCTGCAATGGATGGCTCTTCACAAGGGATAGGCAAGGAAGGGTGAGGCAGTGGGGTGGCTCTGTATATTAAGGAGTGTTTTGATTGTATAGAGCTTAGTGTTTGTGATTATAAGGTCAGGTGCTTAGGGGTGAGGATGAGGGGGAAGCCCAACAAAGCAGATACCCTTCTGGGAGTCTTAGACCACCCAACCAGGATGAAGAGGTAGATGAAGTGTTTACAAGAAGCTGGCGGAAGTCTTATAGACAGTTGCCCTTGTTCTCATGGGGGACTTCAATTTACCAGGTGGCTGCTGGAAATAAAACACAAGCAGAGAGGAAACAGTCTAGGAGGTTCCTGGAGTGTGTGGAAGATAACTTCCTGATGCAGTTGGTAAATGGCCCTACTGGGGAGGTGCCTCACTTGACCTTCTGTTCACAAGCAGAGAAGGACTCATGGGAGATGTGATGGTCAGAGGCTGTCTTGGGCTTAGTAACCTTAATATGATTGAGTTCTCAATTCTTGGCAAAGTAAGAAGGGGGAGTCAGCAAAACCACTGCCATGGACTTCCAGAGGGCAGACTTTGGCCTGTTCAGGGCACTGGTTAGGAGAGTCCCTTGGGAGGAAGTCCTGAAGGGCAAAGGAGTCCAGGAAGGCTGGTCATTCTTCAGGAAGGAAGTCCTGAAGGCGCAGGAGCAGGCTGTCCCCAAGTGCTGCAAGATGAACTGGTGGGGAAGATGACAGGCCTGGCTGAACAGGGAGCTTTTGTTGTGACTCAGGGAAAAAAAAGGAGAGTTTACCTCTCTTGGAAGAAGGAGCAGATGGACTCAAGAAGAGTACAGAGATCTCATTAGGTCTTGCAGAGAGAAAATTAGAAAGGCAAAATCCCAGCTAGAACTCAACCTGGCCACTGTTGTAAGGGCCAACAAAAAATATTACAAATACATTAACAGCAAAAAGAGGACGAAAGACAATCTCCATCCTCTATTGGACACAGAGGGGAACAATGCCACCAAGGATGAGGAAAAGGCTGAGGTGCTAAATGGCTTCTTTGACTCAGTCTTTAACAGTCAGACCAGTTATCCCCAGGGTATTCAGCCCCCTGAGCTGGAAGGCAGGGACAAGTATTGGAATAAACCCCCCATAATCCAAGAGGAAGCAGTTTATGACCTGCTGAGACACCTGGACACTCACAAGTCTATGGGGCTGGATGGGATCCGCCCAAGAGTACTGAGGGAGCTGGCGGAGGAGCTTGCCAAGCCACCCTCCATCATTTACCAGCAGTTCTGGTTAACAGGGGAGGTCCCAGATGACTGGAGGCTTGCCAGTGTGACGTCTACCTACAAGAAGGGACAGAAGGAGGAACTGGGAACTACCAGCCAGTCAGCCTGACCTTTGTACTGGGGAAGATTATGAAGTGATACATCATGAGTGAGCTCACCAGGCAAGTGCAAGACAACCAAGGGATCAGGCCCAGCCAGAATGGGTTCATGAAAGGCAGATCCTGCCTGACGAACCTGATGTCCTTCTATGACCAGGTGACTTGGCTAGTGGATGAGGGAGAGGCTGTCTATGTGTCTACTTGGACTTTAGTAAAGCCTTTGACACTGCCTCCCACAGCATTTTCCTAGAGAGGCTGGTGGCTCATGGCTTAGACAGGTATACCCTTCGCTGGGTGAAAAACTGTCTGGATGGCCGAGCCCAGAGAGTTGTGGTGAATAGAGCTAAATCCACTTGGCAGCTGGTCACGAGCGGTGTCCCCCAGGGATCACTTTTGGGGCCAGTCTCTTGTTTAAGCTCTTTATCAATGATCTGGATGAGATGATCAAGTGCACCCTCAGTAAGTTTGCAGATGACACCAATTTGGGCAGGAGTGTTGATCTGCTTGAGGGTAGGAATGCTCTACAGGGGGATCTGGACAGGCTGGATCAATGGGCCAAGGCTAATTGTATGAAGTTCAACAAAGCTCAGGGCCCAGTCCTGCACTTGTGTCACAACAGCCCCAGGCAATGCTACAGGCTTGGGGACGAATAGCTGGAAAGCTGCCTGGTCGAAAAGGCCCTGGGTGTGCCGGTTGACAGCCAGCTGAGCATGAGCCAGCAGTGCCCAGGCGGCCAAGGAGGCCACCAGCATCCTGGCTTGTGTCAGCACTGGTGTGGCCGGCAGGAGCAGGGCAGGGATGGGGCCCCTGTGCTCGGCCCTGGTGAGGCCCCACCTCGAATGCTGGGCTCAGGTTTGGGCCCCTCGGGACAAGAAGGACCTTGAGGGGCTGGAGTGTGTCCAGGGAAGGTCAGCGGGGCTGGGGCAGGGTCTGGAGCACAAGTGTGCTGGGGGTCGGCTGAGGGGGCTGGGGGGGTTTAGCCTGGAGAAGAGGGGGCTGAGGGGAGCCCTTCTCGCTCTCTGCAACTACCTGAAAGGAGGTTGTAGTGAGGTGGGTGTTGGTCTCTTCTCCCAAGTAACAAGCAATAGGACGAGAGGAAACGGCCTCAAGCTGCACCAGGAGAGGTTTAGATTGGATATTAGGAAGAATTTCTTCACTGAAAGAGTGGTCAGGGTTGGCACAGGCTACCCAGAGAGGTGGGGGAGTCACCATCCCTGGAAGTGTTCAAAGAATGTGTAGAGGTGGCACTTTGGGACATGGTTTAGGAGGCATG